>NC_083097.1:85383164-85717625 GCF_949774975.1 Lagenorhynchus albirostris | reverse complement strand
CATTTAGGTAAACTGATATAATTTTACCCTTTATGAGAGTATAGTACTTCAGAATAGATTGTATAGCAAGTAAAGCTTTATAATGTGGCTTCATACTAAGTCTTAAAATCATTATTAGTAATCCCAGTTTATTCTTATTCTTTAAAGTTGTTTCAGCTTTTTTAGGTCTTTTGCATTTCTACATGAATTTTTACTTGGAAATTTTCTTCAAAAAATTGCTGCGATTTTGACTGGGATTATATAGAATCGATAGATTAATTTTTGGAGAATTGATGCCTTAAATATATTAAATTTTCAGGCTCATAAAGCAGATATAACTTTATTTAGGTCTTTTATTCTTCCGCAATGTTTTACAGTTTTCTGTGAACAGCTTTTTTAAAAGAATTTAATTAATTAAGTCATTTATTTATGGCTCTATTGGGTCTTCATTTCTGTGTGAGGGCTTTCTCTAGTTGCAGCAAGTGGGGGCCACTCTTCATCACAGTACGCGGGCCTCTCACTATCGCGGCCTTTCTTGTTGTGGAGCACAGGCTCAGTAATTGTGGCTCACAGGCCTAGTTGTTCCATGGTATGTGGGATCTTCCCAGACCAGGGCTCGAACCCATGTCCCCTGCATTGGCAGGCAGATTCTCAACCACTGCGCCACCAGGGAAGCCCTGTGAACACCTTTTGTACATTTTTTGTCATATCTGTCTCTACTTCATAATTTTGTTGCTATTACAAATGAAATTGACTTTTTTTATTTTATCCAATTATTCTTTGCTAGAATATATAAATTTTTGTATCCTAAAACCTTGCTGAAGGGGACATATACCTCTTGGGCCCATGGCCTCTGGCTGCCCTGCGCATTTGGCTCTGCCAGGGCTCCCGCAATCCAAGCAGTCATACCTCCTCTGCACCCTGTCCTCACTGTGGCAGACTCAAGAACTCCAAGGCAGCCTCAGGACCAGACTCCTGTGGGTGGGCAACACACAGAGGTGGGAATAAAACCAAAGCTGAACCCCAGAGATGGGGAGACTAAGGAAGAGGATCGAAAATCTTTCCCTCAGCTGTACAAACTGTAGATTAAATCCCCACCATCACCTAGGTAGACCCTGCATCTATGGAATATCTGAGTAGACAAGGAGTGTTCCCACAAATGAAAACGGTCTAGCTCTGGCAACTGTGGACTCTGGGGGCAGCACACGCAGGAATTGGGCCAGATCAGAGTCACAGTGTTCCCCACAGGGTCCACAGCAGGTCCAGAGACCAGCCCAGAGACAGATGAGAGCCTCTTGGGGAGGCGGAGGTGGGTTGTGGCTTACGGCATGTGCAAGGACACTTACAGAAGAGAGCCCAGGGAAACATAATTATTACTATTAATTTTATTATATTTTGATTCATTCTATTGTTGGTTCTGGCTTTTGTTTGTTTTTTTCTTGGTTTGTTTGTTGTTTTAGTCTTTTTTACTTTTATTATTTTTTTATTTAGTCTTTTGGTATCTCCATGTTTTATAATATATTTTTATTTTCATTTTTTTATATACTTCTATTTTTACTTTACTTTTCTGTTGTTCTGTGTTCTTTTCCCTTATCTTTTTCTTTTTCTTTTTTTTTTTTTGTGATACATGGGCCTCTCACTGTTGTGGACTCTCCCATTGCGGAGCACAGGCTCCAGACACGCAGGCTCAGCGGCTATGGCTCACGGGCCCAACCGCTCCGTGGCACGTGGGATCTTCCCGGACTTGGGCACAGACCCATGTCCCCTGCATCGGCAGGCAGAATCTCAACCACTGCGCCACCAGGGAAGCCCTCTTCTTCTTTTTTTTAAATATATTTTTAACGTTTTTTAATATTTCTATTTCTACTTTGCTTTTCTGGTGTCCTGGGTATTTTTCCCTTTTTATTTTATTTTATTATTATTATTAATCATTTTTATTGGTTTTTCTGTTTCCTTGCTTTATTCTTCAGTTGGCACACTGCTTTGGTTTTGCTTTTAGGTCAAGTGTTTTTGTTAGTTTTAATCCTACTTGTTTGATTTCGTTTTTGACTTATTCTCTTTCTCTGGTTCTTCTCTTCCTTTTTGTTTTATTTGGTTCTGTTTTTGTTTTTTTTTCATGTGTGTGTGTTTTCTTGTTTCTGTTTTTGTTTTTCTGATTCTGTTTTTACCGTTTCTCTAAGGTTTTATTTGTCTTTTTTTGCTTTAATATATTTTCTATATTTTTTTATATTTCTATTTATATGTTGTTTTTCTTTTGTTATGTCTTCTTTCCCCTTTATCTTTCTCTTTTATTATCATTTTTGTCAGTTTCTTATGTTTCTTTGCTTCCTTCTTCAGTTGGCACTCTACTTTGGTTTTGTTTTTTTGTTTTTGTGTTTTAGTCAGTTTTCTTTTTAATTGTTTGATTTCATTCTTGGGTTCTTTTGTTTGTCTAGTTGTTCTCTTGCTTTTTGATTTATTTGGTTCTCTTTCTGTTTCTTTTGTGTGTGTGTGTGTTTCCTTGTTTCTGTTTTTGCTTGCTTGATTTTACTTTTTACCATTTGTCTGGGGTTTTGTTAGTTTTTTTTTTTTTAATCCCAATAATTGCCAGGAAAAGCGACTTAAGGGAACTTGGTTCCTCAATCGGAAGTCAGGCCTGAGGCTGTGGGGTGGGTGAGAGTCCAGGGCACTGGATCACTAGAGAATTCCTGGCCCCAGGGAAGATTAGCTGCCGAGTACTCTCACGGAGGTCTCTATCTGAATACAAGACCTGGCTCCACCCAACGGCCAGGAGCTCTCAGCTCTGGATGCCTCACACAAAACAACAAACAAGACAGGAACACAAAACCACCTATCAGCACACAGACTACCTAAAGTCATTCTAAGCTCACAGACACACCAAAACACCTCACCTGACATGGCCCTGCTCATCAGAGGCAAAAGACTCAGCTCCACCCACCAGTACGCAGGCACCAGTCCCTCCCATCAGGAGGTCTATGCAAGCCACTGGACCAACATCACCACCAGAGGCAGAGAATGAAAATAAGATATACTACGACCATGAAGGCTGGGGAAAGACCTCAAATACTGTAAATTAGGCAAAATGAGAAGGTAAACAAATAACTTACACGCAAAGGAGCAAGATAAAAACCCACAAGACCAAATATGAAGAGGAAATAGGCAAACTACCTGAAAAATAATTCAGAGTAATGATAGTAAGGATCCAAAATCTTGGAAATAGAATAGAGAAAATACAAGGAAGCTTTAACAAGGATGTAGAAGAACTGAAGAGCAAACAAACAGTAATGAACAACAAAATAACTGAAATTAAAAATACTCTAGAAGGAATCAATAGCAGAATAACTGAGACAGAAGAACGGATAAGTGAGCTGGAAGATAGAATAGTGGGAATAACTGCCACAGAGCAGAATAAAGAAAAAGAATGAAAAGAATGGAGGACAGTCTCAGAGACCTCTGAGAAAACATTAAGTACACCAACATTCAAATTATAGGCATCCCAGAAGAAGAAAAAAAGAGAGGGTCTGAAAAAATATTTGAAGAGATTATAGTCAAAAACTTCCCCAACATGGAAAAGGAAATAGTCAAACAAGTCCAGGAAACACAGAGAGTCTCATACAGGGTACACTCAAGGAGAAACACACTGAGACACATATTAATCAAATTAACAAAAATGAAACACAAAGAAAAAATATTAAAAGCAGCAAGGGAAAAGCAACAAATAACATACAAAGGAATCCCCATAGGGTTAACAGCTGATCTTTCAGCAGAAACACTACAGGCCAGAAAAGAGTGGCAAGGTATATTTAAAATGATGAAAGGGAAAAATGTACAACCAAGATTACTGTACCCAGCAAGGAACTCATTCAGATTTGACGGACAAATCAAAAGGTTTACAGAGAAGCAAAAGTTAAGAGAATTCAGCACCACCAAACCAGCTTTACAACATGCTAATCGAACTTCTCTACGCGGGAAACACAAGAGAAGGGAAAATCCTACAATAACCAACCCAAAACAATTAAGAAAATGGTAATAGGAACATACATATTGATAACTAACTTAAATGTAAATGGATTAAATGCTCCAAAAAGACACAGACTGGCTGAATGGATAAAATAAACAAGACCCATAAATATGCTGTCTACAAGAGACCCACTTCAGACCTATGGACACATACAGACTGAAAGTGAGGGGATGGAAAAAGATATTCCATGCAAATGGGAATCAAAAGAAAGCTGGAGCAGCAATACTCATATCAGACAAAATAGACTTTAAAATAAGGGCTATTACAAGAGACAAGGAAGGACACTAAATAATGGTCAAGGGATCAATCCAAGAAGAAGGTATAACAATTGTAAATATCAATGCACCCACCATAGGATCACCTCAATACATAAGGCAAATGCTAACAGTCATAAAAGGGGAAATCAGCAGTAACACAATAATAGTAGATGACTTTAACACCCCACTTACAACAATGGACAGATCATCCAAACAAAAAAAATAAGGAAACACACCTGTAAATGACACAGTAGACCAAGGGACTTAACTGATATTTACAGGCCATTCCATCCAAAAACAACAGGATAAAATTTCTTCTCAAGTGCACACAGAACATTCTCCAGGATAGATCACATCTTGGGTCACAAATGAAGCCTCAGTTAATTTAAGAAAATTGTAATCGTATCAAGCGTCTTTTCTGACCACAATGCTATGAGACTAGATATCAATTACAGGAAAAAATATGTAAAAAATAAAAACACATGGAGGCTAAACAATGCACTAGTAAATAACCAAGAGATCACTGAAGAAATAAAAGAGGGAATCAAAAAATACCTAGAAAGGAATGACAATGAAACACAATGACGCAAAATCTATGGGATGCAACAAAAGCAGTTCTAAGAGGGAAGTTAATAGCAATACAATCTGACCTCAAGAAAAAGAAAAATCTCAAATAAACAACTTAACCTCACACCTAAAGCAATTAGAGACAGAAGAACAACAACAACAACAAAAACCCCCAATGTTAGCATGTGGAAAGAAATCATAAAGATCAGATCAGAAATAAATGAAAAAGCAATGAAGAAAACAATAGCAAAGATCAATAAAAATAAAACCTTGCTCTTTGAGTAGATAAACAAAATTGATAAACCATTAGCCAGGCTCATCAGGAAAAAGAGGGAGAAGACTCAAATCAACAGAGTTAGAAATGAAAAAGGAGAAGTAACAATTGACACTGCAGAAATACAAAGGATCATGAGAGACTACTACAGGTAACTATATGCCAATACAGTATACAACCTGGAAAAAATGGGCAAATTCTTAGAAAAATACAACCTTCCAAGACTGAACAAGGAAGAAATAGAAAATATGAACAGACCAGTCACAAGCACTGAAATTGATACTGTGAATAAAAATCTTCCAATGAACAAAAGCCCAGGGCCAGATGGTTTCACAGGCAAATTCTTCCAAACATGTAGAGAAGAGCTAACACCTATACTTCTCAAACTCTTTCAAAATATAGCAGAAGGAGGAACACTCCCAAACTGATTGTACAAAGCCACCATTACCCTGATACCAAACCCAGATGAAGATATCACAAAAAGAGAAAACTACAAACCAATATCACTGATGAACATAGATACAAAAATCCTGAACAAAATACTAGCAAAAAGAATCCAACAGCACTTAAAAGGATCATACACCATGATCAAGTGGTGTTTATCCCAGGAATGCAAGGATTCTTCAATATACACAAATCAATCAATGTGATACACCATATTAACAAACTGAAGGATAAAGACCATATGATCACCTCAATAGATGCAGAAAAGATTTTGACAAATTTAACACCCATTTATCATAAAAACTCTCAAGAAAGTGGGAATAGAGGGAACCTACCTCAACATAATAAAAGCCATATATGACAAACACACAGCCAACATCATTCTTAATGGTGATAAACTGAAAGCAGCTCCTCTAAGATCAGGAACAAGACAAAGTTGCCCACTCTCACAACTATTATTCAACATAGTTTTGGAAGTTTTAGCCAGGGAAATAAGAGAAGAAAAGGAAATAAAAGGAAACCAAATTGGAAAAGAAGAAGTAAAATTGTCACTGTTGATGACATGATCTCTACATAGAAAATCCTAAAGATAACACCAGAAAACTGCTAGAATTAATCCATAAATTTGGTAAAGTAGCAGGATATAAAATTAATGCATAGAAATCTCTTGCATTCCTATACACTAACAACAAAAATTCAGAAAGAGAAATTAAGGAAACACTCCCATTTACCATTGCAAGAAAAAAGAATAAAATACCTAGGAATAAACCTACCTAAGGAGGCAAAAGACCTGTATACAGAACACTATAAGACACTGATGAAGAAAATCAAAGACAACACAAACAGTTAGAAAGATATACCATTTTTTTTTGGATTGGAAGAATCAACCCAAAGCAATCTACAAATTTAATGCAATCCCTATCAAATTACCAATGGTATTTTTCACAGAACTAGAACAAGAAATTTTACAATTTGTATGGAAATACAAAAGGCACTGAATAGCCAAAGCAATCTTGAGGCAGAAAAACAGAGCAGGAGGAATCAGGCTCCCTAACTTCAGACTATACTACAAAGCTACAGTAATCAAGAGAGTATGGTACTGGCACAAAAACAGAAATATAGATCAATGGAACAGGATAGAAAGCCCAGAAATAAACCCATGCACATATGGTTACCTTATCTTTGACAAAGGAGGCAAGAATATACAATGGAGAAAAGACAGCCTCTTCAAAAGTGATGCTGGGAAAACTGGACAGCTACATGTAAAAGAATGAAATTAGAACACTCCCTAACACCATACACAAAAATAAACTCAAAATGGATTAAAGACCTAAATGTAAGGCCAGACACTGTCAAACTCTCAGAGGAAAACATAGGCAGAACACTCTGACATAAATCACAGCAAGATCCATTTTGACCCACTTCCTAGAGTAATGGAAATAAAAACAAAGTAAACAAATGAGACTTAATGAAACTTAAAATCCTTTGCACAAGAAAGGAAACCATAAACAAGATGAATAGAAACCCCTCAGAATAGGAGAAAGTATTTGCAAATGAAGCAACTGACAAAGGATTAATCTCCAAAATATACAAGCAGCTCATGCAGCTCAATATCAAACAAAGAATCCAATCCAAAAATAGGTGGAAGACCTAAATAGACATTTCTCCAAAGAAGACATACAGATGGCCAATAAACACATGAAAAGATGCTCAACATCACAAATCATTAGAGAAATGCAAATCAAAACCACAATTAGGTATCCCCTCACACCAGCTAGAACGGCCATCATCAAAAAATCTAGAAACAATAAATGCTGGAGAGGGTGTGGAGAAAAGGGAACTCTCCTACACTGTTGGTGGGAAAGTAAATTGATACAGCCACTATGGAGAATGCTATGGAGGTTCCTTAAAAAAATAAATAGAACTACCATATGACTCAGCAATCCCACTACTGGACATATACCCTGAGAAAACCATAATTCAGAAAGAGACATGTACCACAATGTTCATTGCAGCACTATTTACAATAGCCAAGACATAGAAGCAAGCTAAATGTCCATCAACAGATGAATGGATAAAGAAGATGTGGTACATATATACAATGGAATATTACTCAACCATAAAAGGGAACAAAACTGAGTATTTGTAGGAAGGTGGATGGACCTAGAGGTTGTCATCCAGAGTGAAGTAAGTCAGAAAGAGAAAAACAAATATCATATGCTAACTCATATATATGGCATCTAAAAAACAGTACTGATGAACCTAGTGACAGGGCAGGAATAAAGATGCAGACGTAGAGAACGGACTTGAGGACACAGCGGGGGAAGGGAGAGCTAGGACGAAGTGAGAGAGTAGCACTGACATATATACACTACCAAATGTAAAATAGATGGCTAGTGGGAAGCTGCTGCACAGCAGAGGGTGATCAGCTTAATGCTTTGTGAGGACCTAGAGGGGTGGATAGGGAGGGTGGAAGGGAGGCTCAAGAGGGAGGGGATATGGGGATATATGTATACATATAGCTGATTCACTTTGTTGTACAGTAGAGACTAATACAGCATTGTAAAGCAATTATACTCCAATAAAGATATTAAAAAGAAAAACCTTGCTAAAGTCACATATCAGTTGTGGTAGCTTTTTCTAGACTATCAGATTTTCTACACAGATGATCATATTATCTGTACATAAAGACAATTTCACTTTTCTCTTCCAATATACATGTCTTTTATTTATTTTACTTACTTTTTAACTTTTCTTTCGTCTTTCTCAAACTCTTAGAACAATGTTAAACAGAAGTGGCAAGAATGGTTAGTTATTCCTGATATTAGAGGGAAATCATTCAAAGTTCCACAATTAAGTACAATATTAGGTGAACGTTTTTTCATTGATAAATTGCATAGATGAATTTATCACATTAAGAAAGTTTCCTTCTGTTTTTAGTTTTCTGATAGTTTTATCATGAATGATTGTTGGATTTTTTCAAATGGTTTCTCTGGGTCTATTGAAATGATGATATATATTTTGTTGGCCAAAAAGTTTGTTCAGGTTTTTCTGTTAGATGTTATGGAAAAACCCAAATGAACTTTATGGCCAACCCTATTTGTATATGTGTGTGTGTATATATATATATATATATATATATATATATATATATATATATATATATATATAATTTAAATCTATTAATATAGTAAATTACATTAATTTCTTTTTCTAATGTTAACCAACTTAAAGTCCAGAGATAAACTCCAGTATGTCATGATGCTTTACCCTGGATTTGAGGTGCTAACATTTGTTTAGGGTTTTTGCCTCTAATATCATGAGGGATATTTGTTTGTAGGGTTATTTTTTTGTTTTGTTTTGTTTCCCTTCTGTAATGTGTTAGCATGATTTTGATATTAAGATAATGTTGGTTTCAGAGAATTATTTAACTTTCTGAAAGAGCTTGGGCAGAATTGATTTTATTTTGTTTTTTTAGTTTTCTTCCTTAAATGTCTGTTAGAAATTACCAGTGGATCCATTTGAACCTCTAGGGGGTTTTTTTGTTTTTGTTTTTATGGGATGGTTTCTATCTACAAATTCAATTTCTTTAAATTCCATAGTGTTATTCATGGAGTAATATAATATGTATTGTTGAGTGAGTTTTGATAGTTTATTTCAAGGAATTTTGCCATTTCATCTATAATATTAAATTTATTAGCATAAAGTTGATCATAATATTTCCTTATTATCCTTTTAATATGTGTATCTGTATAGTGATGTCAACATTCTCATTCTGGATTTTGTTAATATTTGTACTCTCTTACTTTTTCCTGATGAGTTTGACTAAGGTTGCCAAATATTTTGTTCAAAGAATCAAACAGTAAATATTATAGGCTGTAGCCCACATCAGATTTCTGTTGCTTCTGCTTCTTCTTCTTAAAAAAAACACCTAATATAAAGTCTTCCATCTTAAAAAACTTTTAAGTATATATCTATAGTATAATATTATTAATGTATGCACATTGTTTTACAGCAGATATCTAGTACTTTTTCATCTTTCATAACTAAATCGCTATGCCCAATGAATAGCAACTCTCCATTTCCTCTACCCCAGCCCCTGGGAAGTCACCATTTTACTTACTGCTTGGTAGATTCAAAACCATCCAGATTAATAATCACATTAAAAATATATGGCTGGGCTTCCCTGGTGGTGCAGTGGTTGAGAGTCCGCCTGCTGATGCAGGGGACACGGGTTTGTGCCCCGGTCCAGGAAGATCCCACATGCCGCGGAGCTGCTGGGCCCGTGAGCCATGGCCGCTAAGCCTGCGCATCCGGAGCCTGTGCTCCGCAATGGGAGATGCCACAACAGTGAGAGGCCCGCGTATCGCAAAAAAAAAAAAATATATATATATATATATATATATATATATATATATAGTCAAAACATTCTAATTAAAAGGCCAAGTGTGTCAGAGTAGATATAAAAGCAAGACAACTATATGCTATTTACAAGAAATCCACTTGAAATATAAAAACAAAAATAGATTTAAAGTAAAAGGATGAAAGATGATATCCAGTTGAACCTTGAATGACATGGGTTTGAACTGCAAGGTTCTACTTATATGAGGATTTTTTCAATAAATGCATAGTACAGTACTAGACTGTCCACATTGGTTGAAACTGTGATTAAAAAACTTCCAACAAATAAAAGTCCAGGGCCAGATGGCTTCACAGGCAAATTCTCTCAAACACTTAGAGAATAGTTAACACCTATCCTTCTGAAACTCTTCCAAAAAATTGCAGGGGAAGGAACACACCCAAGCTCATTCTACAAGGCCACCATTACCCTGATACCAAAATCAGATGAAGATACGACAGAAAAAGAAATTTACAAGCCAATATTACTGATGAACATATATGCAAAAATTCGCAACAAAATACTATCAAACTGAATCTAACAACACATTGAAAGGATCAGACACCATGATCAAGTGGGATTTATCCCAGGAATGCAAGGATTCTTCAATATATGCAAATCAATCAATGTGAAACACCACATTAAGAAACTGAAGAATAAAAACCATATGATCATCTCAATAGATGCAGAAAAAGCTTTTGACAAAATTGAACATCATTTATGAAAAAAATTCTCCAGAAAATGAGCATAGAGGGAAACTACCTCAACATAATAAGGGCCATACATGACAAACCCACTTAAATGACGTTTTTCTGAAGAAAACATACAAATGCCCAACATATATAAGAAAAGATATTCAGCATCACTAATTATCAGGGAAATGCATATCCAAGTCACAATGAGACATTGTATTGCTTCTGTTTAAAACAGCCATTATCAAAAAAAGTAGAAAACATAACAAAAACTGGTCAGGATGTGGAGAAATTGAAATTTTGTGCACTATTTGTGGGAATATAAAATGGTGCAACCATTATGGAAAACAGTATGAAGGTTCTTCAGTAGAACACCAATAGGATCTAGCAATCCTATGTCTGAATATTTATCCAGAAGAGTTGAAAACAAGACCTTAAAGAGATATTAGCACTCCCATGTTCATTGCAACATTGTCCACAGTTGCCACGAGGTAGAAAAAACACCCAAAACTATCAATAGATTATCAATAGATAAATGGACAAATAGTGGTACATACATACAGTGGAATGTATTTTAGCCTTAAAAAATAAATTAATGTTTTTGTTATTTAACAACACTTTTAAAAAATTCATAACATATAGGCCACACATAAATAGGCTAAGGGCCAAATTCAGCTCACTGCCATTATCTGCCCAGCTAGTGGGCTCACTTTTTTGATTTTCTCAAAGTTTCACCTTTTGCTTCATTGGTTTTTCTCTATCATTTCTCTCTTTTCCCATCCATTGATAGTGACTCTTGATCTTTCATATTTCTTTCTCCAATTATTTTCTGTTTAATTTTCTTGCCACTTTTCTAGTTTCTTAATGTAGAAGCTGAGCTTATTTCTAGTAAAGTTTTATTAACATAATATTTCTCCTAACTACTGCTTTATTGGCACCCCACAAATTTGATATGCTTTGGAAAATGGTCTACTTTCATAAATGTTCCATATGTAATTGAAAGAATGTATATTCTGCTATTCTGTGGAGTGGTTTATAAATTAGGTCATGTTGGTTGATATCATTGCTAAAGTCTTCTGTATCCTTACTGCCTTTCCTTACTTGTTCTATCAATCGCTAATTATCCAAGTGTACTTACAGAGTTGTCTATTATTTCTTACAGTTCTATCAGTTTTTGTTTTACATATTCTGAAATCTGTTATTATGTACATAATTTTTAGGATTGTACATCCTATTGATAAATTGATCCCTTTGTCATTGTGACATGACCTTGTTTATCCCTTGTAAAAATCTTTACCCCAAAATACACTTTGTATGATGTATACTTTCTCTCTGTACACGTTTCAATATACCCTTTCCAGCTTTCCTTTGACTAGTGTTGTACAGTTGATCCTTGGACAACATGGGGGTTAGGGAGATCAACCCTCCATGCAATTGAAAATCCTTGTGTAAATTTACAGTGGGTTCCTCCGTATCTGCAGTTCTTCATCAGTGGATTCAACCAACTGCAGATAGTATAGCACTGTAGTATGTATTTATTGAAAAAAATCCACGTATAAGTATAGCCTTGCAGTTCAAACCCATGTCGTTCAAGGGTCAACTGAATATCATCTTCCATCCTTTTACTTTAAATTTATTTATGTTTTTATATTTCAAGTGGATTTCTTGTAAATAGCACATAGTTGTCTTGCTTTTTTATCTACTCTGACACACTTGGCCTTTTAATTAGAATGTTTTGACCATTCATTTTTAATGTGATTATTAATCTGGATGGTTTTGATTTTTTTAATTGTCCCTTTTGTATTATGCTCCCTTTTCCCTCTTTTCCTGCCTACTTATATATTGAGCATTTTTATGAGCTTACTCACTATAACTATTTATTTTATTTTAGTGGTTACTTGGGCTTATATTATATATCTTTAACATCACTGTTTACCTTCAAGTGATATTATACCATTTCATGTTAAGTATGGAAATCTTAAAATATACTCTCATTTCTCAACTTACTGACTTTCAAGTATTCTCTCATATATTTTATACAATTTTCAAACTCTCACAATAGCATTATTTTTGTTTCAACAGTCAGTTACCTTTTAAGGAGATTTATATAATTTTTTAAAATTCAAGTATTTACAATGTGGTTTATATTCTCATGTTCTTCATGGCTTTTTGTATACCCACATTTCCATCCAGTATTATTTTGCTTCCACCTGAAGGGCTTCCTTTAAGTTTTTAATAGTGCAGATCTGCTTGCAATGAGTACTCTCAGGCAGGTCTAGTAGTCCCAAGGTTGTTTACTTTGAAGACATTTTAAATGGTATTGTGTTTTTAACTTCAGTGGCCACATGATTATTGTTAGTATGTAGTAATACAATTTATTCTTCTATGATAATCTTGTATCCTAGATTTTAATAAATTCACTTATTAATTCTTAGAAAAATATATATATTTCTAGGGATTTTCTATATGGACACCTGCAAAGTATGCCATCTTCCTTTCCTATCTGGATGCCTCTTATTTCTTCTTCTTGCCTCATTGTTCAGGTGAGAAATTCCACTACTGTGTTGGAAAGGGTGATAAGAGAGGACATCTTTGCCTTGTTCCCAATCTTGAGAAAACATTCATCCTTTCATCATTAAGTATGATGTTAGCTGTAGAGATTTCTTGACATTTATTTTATCAGATAGAAGAAGTTCTCCATTCCTAGTGTGTTGAGAGTTTTTGTGCTGAATGGTATTGGATTTTATCAAATGCTTTTTTTGCATCAATTGATCATATTGGTATGTCAATTGATTATTTTCTCTTTTAGCCTGTTGCTATTGTGGATATTATTGATACTATAGATTAATTGCCAATTGTTAGACCAGTCTTGCATACCTGGAATAAATTCCACTTGTCTTGTGGTGAAATTAATCATTTTTATGCATTCTTGGATTTTATTTCCTAATATTTTATTGAAGATTCTTATATCTAAGTTCCTAAGAGATACTTGTCTGGAGTTTTCTTTTCTTCTACTATTTTTGTTGAACTTTCTTATATTTTAAAAGATATTTAAGCTTGGTATAGAATTCTAGGTTGATAGATTTTGTTTGTTTCTTTTGTTGTTTGTTTTCAGTAGTTTGAAGACGTTGCTCTGCACTCTTTTTGTTTTCATTATTTCTGATGAAAAATCTGTCATCATTACATTTGTTAGTGCATATTCAACTTTTGCTTTCTCTGCATACACTTAATATTGTGTTCTTATTTCTGCTTTTGAACAATTTAATTATGATATGCTTTGGTTTAGTGTTTTCATGTTTATTGTGCTGGGTTCATTTACCTTGAATCTGTAGGTTTATTTTTTTCAGCAAATTTGGAAAATTGCAACATTTAGTTTTCAAATATTTTTCCTTCTCACCCTTCTCTCTCTTCTTTTTTGGGGAACTCCAATTATATTAGACTGTTCACTGATGCTCTGTTTATTTTTTTTAATTATTTTTCCTTTGTGTTTCATACTGGGTAGTTTATCCTACTATGGGTTCAAGTTCCTTTCTTCTGTCATGTCTAATTTGCTACTAGTTATATTCAATGTATGTTTCATCTCAGACATTGTACTTTTTATTTCTTAAAGTTCAGTTTGGAACTTTTTATATCTTCCTTATCTCTACTTAACTGTAAACAGGTTTAATACAGTTGTAATAACTGGGTTTATCCTGTTTTCTCGTTGTAACATCTGTGCTAATATTCTGGATCTATTATAATTGATTGATTTTTCTCCTCATAATGAGTCATATCTACTGCTTCTTCATATGCCTGGTAATATTTTATTGACTGTGAGACATTATGAATTTTACCTTGCTGGACCCTGAATATCTCTGTATTCCTATAAACATTTTTTGAACTTTCTTAAGGGACACAGTTAAGTTACTTGGCAACAGTGACACACTTGGGTTTTGATTTTAAGTTTTGTTTAGTAGCGTCAAAGTAGCATTTATTTTCCCTACTGTTGCAAAATGCTTCTGAGTAGTTTCCTTGAATTATGAGTTTTCTGTTCTGGCTGGAAAATAACACCAGCTATAATTCCCTCTAATTCGTTTGATGGTATTTCCCCAGCCTTAGTTTCTTCACACACATATACTGATCAGGACTCTCATGGACACATTTTGCAGACTTTCAGGGTTATGGCTACATGTAGCTCTCTTCTCTCTGCTTCTCTGTCCTTCAAATATTAGGTGTCTTGGTCTTCCTGGATTCAAACCTCTGTCTTCTCTTGGCAATTCTGTGCCCTACCTGGGCTCCCCTTCCTGTATCACATTTGGTATATTCTTTAAAGGTCATAATCTGTGCAATTTTAGCAGTCACATCATGTGTCTTCCATCTTTCAGAGATCACTGTTTTGCCTGATGTCTACTGTCTTCCAAAACATTGTTTCATATATTTTGTCTGGTTTTTTGTTGTTTCACAAAAGAGGTTAAATGCATTCCCTCTTATTCCATTTCCTGAAGCAGAAGTTCTCCTCCTAATAGCGATGTGACCTTGTGCAAGGATACCACTTTCAGGTTAATATTAGTTCCTGTTTCACAGATATTATGAAACAAGAAAGAATATTATATATTAAATCTGTGTCACATAGGGCATGGGACAAAATAGACTTGGTACTTATTATTTAATTATATCATAAATTTCTGAAAAGTGTTAGCATTTCCTTTTACAAAATTATTAGAGTAGAAGTCAAAATTAACAATTTTTCAGAAGAATTATAATAACTTAAGCATCTGATGCTCTCAACTAAAAAAGTTGGTGAGTGTTTTTAAAAAGACTATGTTGGGGGCTTCCCTGGTGGCGCAGTGGTTGAGAGTCCACCTGCCGATGCAGGGGACATGGGTTCGTCCGGAGCCTGTGTTCCGCAACGGGAGAGGCCACAACAGTGAGAGGCACAAAAAAAAAAAAAAAAGACTATGTTGGAAGGCAAGTAAGTAAAGTAAATAAAACTATTGGAGGGTAATAAATATTATATAAGCTTAAAATGTTCATAATTGTTGAGTCAGAAATTCTAATTTCAGGACACTTTCCTAAAGAAATGATCAAAAATGAACAAAAATGTATGTGTGAAGATGACAGATATATTGCCATTTATAATATGGTGTTTCTACTTTTCACTGTGTCTAAAGTAGGATTCTGTGTAAATAAATCTTGGCTCAGTACATATGTAAAATACAAAATAGCTATTAAAAATCGTATTAAGAGACATGCAATTTCAGCTTATTATGTACTAAGTGAAAGTTACAAGTGTTAAATTAAATATTTTACCATTTAAATATGGTAAAATTTTTCATTGTATGCATTGAATTTTGGGGGGAGTTACATGCTAAAATAGTAAGTGTGATTATACCTGAATGGTTGAATTATACTTAGTTTGCTTTTCCTTCATTGTAGTCTATATTTTGCAAAATTTCACTAATCCATACATGTTATTTTTATAGTCAGAAACTGAAAGTTAGATTTTATGTCAATGTTACTATGAAAAAATAGAACATCAAAGTTTTTAATGAAAGTATTCTAACATTCTATTTTATTTGATAATAAATCTCTACTCAAGGATATATCATTAAGATGCTTTTATGCTAATAAATTTATATTTTATAAGTATCAAGAGTTCCCTATAAAGAGAGGCAACTAGTTAAAGTATCTAGGACAAATGGGCAAGTAGTTTTTCATTCTTCATTTAAAAAGGCATCAAAATTTGTTACCAATAATGGAGCAAATTCTTCAATATGAAGCAAATAATCTATTGATGTTTTAACAGAAATACTAAAGCTAGTTGTCACATGACTGGTAATAGCAACATGCTGTAGAGTGGAAGGGCATAACATCCAGTTGCAGACCTGGCTCTCATCTCCTGAGTGACCGGAGCATTTTGCTTACCATTACTCTGTCTCTGCCTCCTCATTTGTACATTGGGATATAATGTCCACATTCTAGTTGTCTAGTTGTGGTGTAGATTAAACTAACATAGCAAACATTTGACTTTGAGAATATACTCAATTCATAGTAGGTATTATTAATAAGGGTCCAAACTGTCGCTCTCATTTTTTTGAGTCAATATTTTTCAGACATTTGTATCAGAGTTCCCAGAGAAAAAGAACCAATTTTATATATATATATATATATATATATATATATGCTATGCTTGTATATATACATACATATGTATGTGTATATGTAGACATATATGTGTGTGTGTGTATATATACATAGAAAGAGAGAGAGAGAGAAAGAGAGATTTATCATGAAGAATTGTTTCACTTAATTGTGGGGGATAGACAATACAATCTGAAATCTGTATGACATGCTGGCAGGCTGGAAACTCAGACAGGATTTTATGATGCTGTCTTGAGAAAGAATTTCTTCCTCTTCAGGAAGCTGTTAAGAACAAACTGATTGGATTCAACTAATTGGATGAGGCCCACCCACATAACTGAGGGTAATCCCTTTTACTTAAACTCAACGGATTGTGGTTGTTAAACATATGTCCAAAATACCTTCACAGCAACACCTATATTGGTGTTTGATAATAACTGGGTGCTATAGCCTAGCCAAACTGACATATAAGTTTAATCATCCCACCATTCCTCATGAAGTCATAGTAGTTTCTGGAGGCTCTTTGGAGATTGGAAAAGATAGTTTCTGCAGCATCTCTTTTAAAAAATGAATGCTTATTGTAAGTTGTATTAGTTCAAACTTCTATTTTAATTTTTCCTTTAAAAAAGTTTTTAAGATCTAAAAAGTAGATAGAAAAATAGATTGATTTTTTGTGTGAAATTACTTGGTTAAATATAACAATAATATTGTTAGAAAGTATTAATCTTATTTCTAAACATACAAAGTACAATAAACATTAATTTTATTAATATTAGCTGACTTTTTGAATTCTTATCATATGGTGGGCTGTGTGATAATATTTATGAAAAAGACTTAGAGCAACTTGTAACTTGTGCAAAAAATGATACAGCTTCTACATGTGATATTTCCAGGTTCTATCCATGCTTGTCCCACTCTGGTAGATTGTATTTTCCAAAGATGGGCATTATAATAGTGCTATTCTCAGATGCTTTTCATGAATATTGCCACTCCTCCATAAAGAGAAGATTGTCTGAATCTAGGTGAACATGTGATTTGCTTGTAACTAGTAGAATGCTTCTGAAATGATGCTGCATGACTTTGTATACAAAGTCATAAAAGGCAATGTAACATCTTCTACCTTGCTCATTGAAATATTCATTCTTACATCTTCTGTTGTCATATAAGCAGTATGACTACCCTGATACTGTTATGCAGTGAAGGAGCTCCAATTATCACGTGTTGAGATCCACATGGAGATACCCTAGAATAGTGATGATAGAGATCTCCAACCCTCCTAATGCATAAGACAGTTTGACTGAAAACCTCTGAGATACTTGAACCAGAACTACACAAATGAGTCCTATTAAGAACTATGAAGACACACTATATCTATCTTCCAAGGCTCATTGCTATACAAACATCCTCAAAAAAAAAAGAAACCAGTATGTAGCAAATTTGTCAATGCCTCTTGCTTAGAAGATGTGTAGAAATGCAACAGACATGGAAAATTGTCTCCCAACAAATGCTTCCAAACTTCTGACCCACAGACACTGTAAGAGATAATAAAATCAAATAAAATGCTGCCTAAAGCCATTAAGTTTGGGCTAATTTTTAGGCTACAGCAATAATGGAAATACCACGTTTAGATATAGATGTCTTAACAACTATAATTAATATGATACATTTATCAAAATATAAGCTAGCAATGCACACCAAGAACCTGAAAGAATATAACAAAAAAAGTCAACTTTTGAGGGGAAGATGGAACTAAAAAGGTTTAAAAATTATTCAGAACCCAAGGCATATTCAAAATAGAATAGAGATTCTAAAGGAGAATCCATTTCTTGCCTCTTTCAGAGTCCAGTGACTGCTCCATTACTTAGTTTGTGGCCCTATCGTTAGCATCTCTGACTTTGCATTAAATAATCTTTTCCTTTTGTAGTAATCGTCCTCTCTCCTTTTCTCATAGGGACACTGGTAATGACATTTAGGGCCCACCTGTATAATCCAGGATAATCTCCCCATTTCAAGATCCTTCACCTAATTGTATCTGTGTAGACCCCTTTTCAATATAATGTAACATTTACAGATTCAGGGGATTAAGATCTGATATATTTGGGACCCATTATTCCACTTACTGCATACAGTTATATTTGTCAGTTATTGCAATGAAAGTGCTGCAAAACAAACAGAACCAAAATCTCAGCTAATATGTTTCAGACCATTCCATCTGGGTTCAGCTGGGTTAGGCTGACACTGGATTTATTGCCTTCAGGTATGCTCTGTTTGTCTACATAACAAATGGTAAGAACTCCAAGGCCAGTCCTCTTTCCTAGCACAATTACAAAAGAATCGCTTGTGTCCATACCCATGAAGGATACTTTTCAGTAGAAGCTGAATTAGAGAAAGAATGTATAGAAATGGCATTTTGGTGTCTCCAATGAAAAACCCAGCTGTTCAACGAATTATTGCATGTTAAGCCCACCAGTCAATATACACTATCCACTCAAAGTTTCTAATATTTTCCAACTTTACTTTAAAAAATGAATATACACAACAATGTAACAAATGTACCACTCTGGTACAGAACATTGATGGTAGGGAAGGTCGTGCATGTGTGGGGACAGGGGACATAAGGGAACTCTATACTTTCTGTTCAATTTTGCTGTGAATCTAAAACCACTCTAAAAATAGTTTATTAATTAAAAAAAAGAGTAGGCCCCCAAGAACTTCTAGTCATTTGAATAAAGACTTAAGGCAAGAGAGACATTAAGAAGATCAGGTAAAATAAAGACAACTTAAAAACTATAATATCCTCAAAGAGATTTTTAAAAAGATCCTATATTCATGAAAATATAAATGTTATTTTTAACAAGGAACACTAGAAAGAAATAGGAAGCTCATGGAAATTTAAAATAGTATAGTTAAGTTTGATAAAAATCAATCAAGTTTTAGAAGATAAAGTAAAATAAAATTTTTGCAAAGTAGAAGATAAATATAAAGACAAGGTCAATTTACAAAAATAAATATTCACTACAATATTTCTATAAAGAGAGACTAGTAAAGAAAATCTAGCAAATGAAACTGGTAAAGAGGACAACAAAGGACATTATTTTTTTTAGATTGAAAAGACCTATCAAGTGCCTCACAAAACAAATAGAAAAAAAAAATGTCCTAGTGGACTTACTGAGTGCAACCCCAAGAATAGAGAGGTTAGAAAAGAATAGGTCTTGAGAATCTTTGAAAGAGAGGGAAGAATAGTCTTAGATAACATGTCTAAATCTTTCTGCTTTGTTACACTTTCAAAAACAATTTTTTTAAGTGTCCAAAAATACTGCTGCATTTTTTTTTAACTCTAATGGACAAAGTTTAGTGGTGATTTGCTTTCTGAGAAAATGAAAGGCAGCTATGTAGTTTTGTTTTTCAGTAGGCCTCTGCTATCCACCAAAAGAAAAGTAGCATACTGTGAATGAAAGCTTTACATGAAGGCTTCAGATCATTAATATTACATTTTTAGTACAGCTTTTAATGTGAGATGTTATTATTATTATTAGTGCTAGGAAGATAGGCAGTAGAAGAGAGTAATAGAGTGAGATTTATTGAAGTTGAAAGCTATAATAATATTACTTTTACTAGTTTACTTTCTTATAATGAATGATTCAGAAAGAAAATCAGCCTTTTGGACTCTAATTTTAGTTAATGCAAATGCATGGCCAGATTTCTTCTCAGAAACCTAGCACAGATTCTATTGAAGGCATGTAAAACTTAGTGGGGATGTACACATTTGGATTCTGAGGTCATAATTTTGTTCCAAAATAAACTATAGGCAGAGATTTTTTTTTCCACCTACAGAATGTAAAAAGGAAAGGGAGAGAATGAGAGATAAAAGTAAGAGAATAACATGAATTTAACTGGGGAAAAAACATCCCTTAGTCTTTCAAAAACAATAGATTCTGGAATTCCACATCAGTGTTGAATCCATAAATAATACTCTGTGTCACAGACTGAAGAGCATTTGTTTACTGGAATCATTGAATATATTCTCTTGAAAGAAGGAGCAGGAAATGTAATGGAACAAAGTTTCTTAATAATGCAATTTCCATTTCAGCCATTAGATTTACTATTTTCTCAACATCTCTCAGATTCTGCCATGTATGTAAAAGAGCTGTCTTCAATACACTGAAAAATAAGGGATATTTATACATAAAATAAATAATACAAATCACAGGAGAAGGGATCTTGTGACACATGAAAATTCTGATTTTATAAAATCCTAAAGTTATACACACATTGTAAACTATGTATATTTTCTCTTATTCTTTGGGAAAAGAGTCTTTTTAGAAAAAGATTTTCTGTACCTTTTTATTTAGGAATTGAGTACAAAGATATAAGGAAAACATATGATGTTCTATTTATACACATTTTCTTTAGATTCTTAGTGTTCTGTATAGAGTTGGGAATAACATGTTTTTTTATTATTGAGGTAACCTTGGTTTATAACATTCTGTAAGTTTCCTACATATGACATTATAATTCAAATTCTGAATTCACTACAGTATACTGCACCAAAAGTCTAATTCCATCCATCACTATACAGTTGGTCCCCTTTACCCATTTCACGCAACCCCCACCCTTTCCCCTCTGGTAACCACCAGTCTTTTCTCTGTATTTATGTGTTTGTTTTGTTGTGTTTGTTTATTTTGTTTCTTTAAAATATTTCACATATGAGTGAAATCATATGGTATTTATCTCTCTCTGACTTATTTCACTACATGTCCATCCATGTAGTCACAGATGGCAAGATTTCATCTCTTTTATGGTTGAATAGTATTCCATTGTATATATGTACCACATCTTTATCCATTCATCCATCAATGGGCACTCATGTTGTTTCCATATCTTGGTTATTGTAAATAATACTCTGATGAACAGAGGATGGACATGTATTTTCTAATTAGAATTTTCCTATTCTTGGAATAAATACCAGGAAGTGGAATCACTGGATGATGTAGTAATTCTATTCTTAACATTTTGAGCAATCTCCATACTGTTTTCCATATTACCTGCACCAATTTACATACCCATCAACAACGTATAAGGCTTCCCTTTTCTCCTATATCCTCTTCAACACTTGTTAATAGTTGATTTATATATTTGGTGCTCCTACTTTATGTGCATATATATTAAATAAGTGCTATGTCTTCTTGATGAATTGTCCCCTTTGTCATTATATAATGTTCATCTTTGTCTCTTGTTACTTTTTTTGGCTTAAGGTCTATTTTTTTTCTGATATGCGTATGGTTACACCCACTTTCTTTCGGTTGCCATTTGCTTGGAGTATAATTTTTCCTTCCTTCACTTTGAGCCTATGTTTACTTTTAAAGGTGAAATGAGTCTCCTAAAGACAGTATAAATTTGGGTCTTGTTTTTTAATCCATCTAGCCACTCTGTGTCTTTTGACTGGTGAATTCAATCCATTTAAATTGGGGGCGATTATTGATCAATGAGGACATAGTTGCCATTTTATCTTTTGTTTTCTTCATGCTCTATATATCTTCACTGTTTCTTTTTCCTTGTGTTTCTGTCTGCCATTTTGATTTGGTAATTTTCTATGTTTTTTTCTCAGTTTCCTCTTTTTTATTTTTCATGTCTCTGCTCTAGATTTGTGTTTTGTGGTTACCATGAGGTAAAATGTCTCATAGATAAAATAGCCTTTTTTTTCTGCTGATAGCATCTTATCTGAATTTGCCTATATGAGTTCTATCCTTTTCCTCTTCCACTTTTATATTTTTATTGTCTCAAAGTACCATTTTCTAAGTTGTGAGTTTGTTACCAAATTGAAGTAGCTATAGATATTTTTACTGCTTTTTTACCTTTAAAGTTTATGCTATAATTGTTTAATAACCTATTCGGATATAGAATCACAATTTTCTTATTCTACCAATCACCTTACTCAAAGTTTTGTGTACTTTTGCCTTTTTTTTTTTCAGGTAGAAGAGCTCCTTTCAACATTTCTTGTGAGGCAGGTGTTGATAAACTCCCTAGTTCGTAGTGTTGATGAACTCCCTCAGCTTTTGTTTGTCTTTATATTTCTCCTTTACATCTGAAGGATAACTTTGCTGAATAGAGTATTCTTGGCTGACAATATTTATCTTTCAAAATTTTAGTTATGTCATTCCACTCTCTCCTGGCCTATAGAGTTTCTCCTGAGAAATCCGCTGATAGCCTAATTGGGGTTCCATTTTATGTTGCTGTCCTTTTTTTTTTTTTTTTTTTTGCGGTACACAGGCCTCTCATTGTTGTGGCCTCTCCCATTGTGGAGCACAGGCTCTGGACGCGCAGGCTCAGCGGCCATGGCTCACGGGTGCAGCCACTCCACGGCGTGTGGGATCTTCCCGGACCGGGGCATGAACCTGTGTCCCCTGCATCGGCAGGCGGATTCGCAACCACTGCGCCACCAAGGAAGCCCTGTTGCTGTCTTTTTTCTCCTGGATGCCTTTAAATTTCTTTCTTTATCATTGACTTTTTACAATTTTAATATAAAGTTTCTTGGAGGTATTTTTGCATTGAGATAATTAGATGTTCTCTTGGCTTCATGGATTTGTATGTCTAGTTCTTCCTCCAGGTTTGGGAAGTTCTCATCTATGATTTGTTTAACTCTGCTCCACTTTCTCTCCCTTCTCCTTCTTGGATACCAATTATCCTTATGTTACTTTTCCCAATGGAGTAGGATAGTTCTTGTACTCTTCATTTCTGTTTATTTTTTAATCTTATTTCTCTCTCCTCTTCTACCTGAATCATTTCCAGATTTCTATCTTTGAGCTTGCTAATTCTCTCTTCTATATGGTCTGCTCTATCCCAATGCTTTTTATTGCATTCTTCACCTTATATATTGAGCTCTTAAGCTTCAGAATTTCTGTTTGGTTCATTTTGCCATTTTAATTTCTTTGATAAAATATATTCTTTCTGTTCATTAATTTTATTCCTGAGCTCATTGAAATGCCTTTCTCTGTTTTCTTGTAGCTCGTTGTTTCTTCATAAAAGTAATTTTGAACTCTCTGTCAGTTAGATTGCAATCTTCCATGATTTTAAGTTTGGTTTCTAGAGAATTGTCATTTTCTTTGTGTGATACCACGTTACCATGGTTTTTTATGGTGTTTTATAAGTTGTTCCTCTGCTGGCACATTTGAAGTAGCAAACACCTTTCCTATTTAGGTAAAGGTTTTTTACCATTTCTGACAATTCAAAAAGTTGGTAATTAGGGTCCTTTTTTTGTTTTTCAGTAGGTGGGACTATAGCTCAAGTTACAGGTTTCTCTTATCTGAGCTGCCTCTGGCTATATTTGAGAACTGGCACTTTTTACCCTCCACTACCTCTGCCAGACATATCACTGGTGCCCTCCTTGTTCCTGCTTGTGCCTCCAGGGTCACTGGTGCCTTGCTGCTGCTGGTGTTGCTGCTGTTGCTGGCATTGCCACTGGGGGCATGTGCCTCCACCGAGTCTCGGGTTACCTGGCTCATGGGTGGTGGTCGGGGTAGGGGTGAGTGGAGAGTCATGGGTGTGGGGGTTTGCTGTGTTCACAGTTGTCAGATGCATGGGGGTCACTGACATTGCGGTGTGGGTGGGGCTGGAGTCACAGGCCTAGCCATGGTTGGAGAGACTGGGGTCATGGGGTGTGTCACCACTGCTGCCCAGTTCCCTGTGACCATGGGTCCTGCTATGGCTAGGAGCCTGGAGTTGTGTTTGCCATCTCCCCTGCTGCTACCAGGATCTCTGGGATTCAGTGTTCAGGGACCACAATCAGGGGGCTGGGATCACAAGCACCACCTCTGCTATTCCCTTGGTTGTGTCTCCTCTACATGTTCCAATCCACTCACCTTCAGATGTACAGATGTGTGTCTCTCTCTGGTGTCCTGATGTGTTGGGCAGAGGAAACGTTGTTGAGTTATGGATGTTTTATTAGCTGTACATCGAAGGGGAGAGACAAAGGAAGTGTCTCATACTGTCATGATTCTGACATCACCCCCACTCCTGCCACTGCAGGGATAATATCTTAAAAATTATTAGCCAGAATTAAACATACATAATTTCACTTTAAAAATGATTTTTAAAAAGCATGTAAGGCTTCAAATATATTTTTACAACCACCAAATTTGTGAGGAATAAAATAATTTCAAATGGAGATGGTATATTACCAAATATATACCTTTTTAAATCTTACTTACCTAATAATCTGAGCTGAATTCTAGCAATTTACATTGATATATCAAAATAGCTATTAGTCTCAACAAAATGAAAAAAGAAACTACTACTGAATGAGAGAAAATATTTGCAAGTGATGTGACTGATAAGGAGTAAATATCTAAAATATATAAGTGGCTCATGCAACTCAATATCAGAAAAATAAAGGGCCCAAATTAAAAATGGGCAGAAGACCTAGACAGACATATTTCCAAACAAGACATACAGATGGCTAACAGGCACATGAAAAAATGCTCAATATTGCTAATTATTAGAGAAATGCAAATCAGAGCCATGAGATATCAACCCACACCTGTCAGAATGGCTATTATAAAAAAGTCTACAAATGACAACTGTTGGCAAGGATGTGGAGTAAAGGGAACCCTAATACACTGTTGATGGGACTATAATTGGTGCACCCACTATGGAAAACAGTATGGAGGTTCCTCAAAATATTAAAAATAGAACTACCATGTGAACCAGCACTCTTACTTCTGGGTATATATCTGAAAAAAAAACCCCACTAATTCTAAAAGATAGATGCACCCCAATGTTCATAACAGCATTATTTACAATAGCCAAGATATGGAAGAAACCCAAGGTTCCGTTAATAGATGTATGGATAAAGAAGATGTGGCATGTATATACAATATACATAATATACTATATATCCAATTATACCATATATTAATTATAATATAATTATATTGTGTATAATTATATAATGAATTTAATTGTAATTATACTATATATATAAATTTTATACTTATATTTATACAGTATATACAATGGAATATCACTCAGCCATAAAAAAGAATGAAATTCTGCCATTTGAAACAACATGGTTGGACCTAGAGAGTGCTATGCTTACTGACATGTCAGACAGAGAAAGACAAATACTGTATGTTATCACTTACATGTGGAATCTAAAAAAATAACAATAATGAATGTATACGACACAACCAAAACAGGCTCACAGATATAAAAAACAAACTAGTGGATACCAGTGGGAAGAAGAAAGGGGGAAGGGCAAGATAGTGGTATGGGATTAAGAGATACAAACTACTATGGACAAAATAGGTAAGCAACAAAGATATATTGTACAGCACAGGGAAATATAGCCATTATTTTATAAGAACTTTAAGAGGAGTATGATCTATAAAAATATTGAATCACTATGCTGTACACCTGAAACTAATATAATATTGTAACTCAACTATACTGCATTAAAAAATAACTGTTAGTCTATTAATTAATTTATTCAATAATCATTAAAAACAAACTTTGTTTACTAGCCTGGGTATTGGATAAAATATGGTCTCTTATTTTCAAAAACTTATCACCTAACAGAAAAGACAGAAAACTATATTTCAAGTTGACAATCACTATGCTAATTATAGTCTTGTATTCATAAGAAAGACGGGACATATGAGAATAAACACTGATAACTACTTGAGGTATTTATTTTTCTGTCACCTAAAATCAAACAGATTACTTTTAATCAGTTTTTACTGATTGCTAATTTTCTCATCTAAACAGGAGATTCAGCAAGAAAAGGAGGAGAAAAATACAAATGAGGTCATCTCTTATTAAAATCAATTCTAAAAACTGTTTCTCTAGAAACCAAAACTTCATTGCAATTGGATAATTTTGTATATTTTTTCACTAGCTTTTTAATGTCTTTATCAAAATCATGCTGCTGTTTGATTTCTCAACACGGGGCCTTATTTCTAATGCTGAGTTTATACCTAGGTTGCATTGGAAAATAATGTTATAATTTTTCAAGAAACAGATTATTTAAAACACTAAAATGCCAAGAATTTTTCTTCCTCTTTTCCCTCCACTTACTCTTTCCATTACCACACCCTTTATTTTTTTCCTTCTCATTCTTCTTACTCTTCCTTCTTCTTATTTTCCCTTTACAGAGGCAAAGTGTACACAAAAGAGACAAAAAGTTATAAAAAATTGGAGAGTTAATTCACTAGGAAAACGTAGGTGATCTAAAATTGTTGCTGTAAAGATCATTTTCCCCCAAATACTAAACAGCTGCTTTTCTGTGATGACTAGAGATGAAAGATATTTTCACTGATATTTCACAAAACCACTGAAGTACATATTTTGAAAACTGATTGAGTGTTAGAAAGTAGTCCTTCATTTTACAGATGAGAAATGAGAAGCTCAATAAATATAAGTGATTTTCTCAATTTCAAAATGAATCCCAATGCTTCAGAGTTCACCTCTAAAAGTTAAGCCTTTTTATTAAAGACAAGGTACAAGGTGAGGATCAAGTGGTAGATGGCAAGTCCAGAATAGACCATTAGAATAGCCACATTCTGATAACTAAACATTTATTTAAATATTCATTTTGTGGGTATCTATATAGCTATGCATAAAAAGTAAAATAGCTAAATAATTGAAACCACATTTTAAACCAGTTGGAACTGTAGAAGCAAAACATTAATATGATCAGGTAAATTTTGTTTCTATTTGAGTTGCAAGCACTTCTCTTTCAATAATCTTATATGTTATAAATCTGTGTTGGGATGAAGATATTTTGTGAACTTGATCAATTTTATGTTTTAGACAATTGAAAAATCTAATCCCAAACCTGATCATTTTCCTTTACACCTTCTCTCTAGGGAAATGTTTGTGGGAGCTGCTTTCCTGTTTAAAACAAACACATAAACAAACTAAACTAAAAGTATTTATTTTCATTTTCAACAGAAGCTTATTTTTTTAACTTCCAGATGGGTCACCTCTATTTCACCTAGTTTCCTTGCAACTCTCTTTCTTATAAGGTAGTTTTTTTTTTTTTTTTACTGTACTTCAATATGGGTGTTTTTATAAGATTGAAAATAAGTGATCAGACAGGTGAGTAAGAGAAATTTGCCAGAATGGGCTTCAGAAGTGTGACTTACTCAGGACATAACTGAAACCTTATCCATTCCCCAGTCCTATTGTCATGGAGACCCTAAAGGCAAGCAATATCTTTTCACAGTTGTTAATCCAGACTTTAGAAATAAGTTGAAAAATGCATATGACATGTCATCTCAGAATGAGAGATGGAACTGAAGAAACACACAGGCAAGATTCCTACAGAGATGTGGGGCTTCCCTGGTGGCGCAGTGGTTGGGAGTCCGCCTGCCGATTCAGGGGACACGGGTTCGTGCCCCGGTCCGGGAAGATCCCACATGCCGCGGAGCGGCTGGGCCCCTGAGCCATGGCCGCTGAGCCTGCGCATCCGGAGCCTGTGCTCCGCAACGGGAGAGGCCACAACAGTGAGGGGCCCGCGTACCTCAAAAAAAAAAAAAAAAGACTCCTACAGAGATGAGCATCTCATGGCAGGTTGGCTAACATGACCTCAGCCCAGTTGGTACCTCCGTTGTTTAATTCTCACTAGTATCAGACATTATGATCTCAGCTCTGCATGCTGAAAAGACGGTGTGTGATTAATATAACAAATTCATCCCTTTCTTAAAGAAATTTTCTCCCTTTTCTTCTGGTTTGATTATATGCATATACACATTGCTGTTTTCCATTTTGAAAAATGAAAGTTTTAATGTATTCTGTAGAATAAGAGCTTTTAAAATGCAGACAGGAGAGGTATATGCTTTGTACTTTTCTTTCAACTATAAAAATATATCTTTCTATGTAAGGACAGATCCAAGTTTTGGGTCCTAAAAGTCATACAGTTTGACCACCTTCTTTTAGGAAAAAAAAGACAGATGCTACAAGTATGTAATTGCATAGGAAACAATATTTATTTAGACTGGGAAAAGGTGAGCCTTAAAAGGAGCTTATGAATGGGAGAAGCCAGAAAGTTAAGTTTTCATGAGCTTCCTAGTAAACACACCTCTATTTAGCTGATAAGTATACTTTTTAAAATCTTAAAAGTATTAGTGTCCTTAAAATTATTCATTTTATACTGCCCTCTGAGATGTCAGAGAGCCTAAATAGCTTTATTAATTCCCACATGTTTTCCATGATAGAAAATACTTAAGGTAGTAATGAATTCAAACCAGAAATGAAAAAGTTCTAATGTACTTATTTTGTCAGATTTTTGTCTGGAAAGTTGTGCTAATAATTTTCCAACATATAAACTTCATTTTTAGAATAAGTAGAAATTTAAAAATTATTCTTCTCCTTAGATATGTGGGTTTATCTCAGAGTTGTTAGCTGAGCAAAGTAAAGGATGCCTGCTTTTGTTGAAAAAGAAATCTGGAATACTTGACAGTTTCATACTGTGCAAATCTGAAAAGTATCATCAAGAATTTTCCTTTGAGTGCTGAAACATATTATTCCCAAATTTTGAATTAAAAGTGTTATTTACTTTGAAATTTTAGTTGTAGAGAAATAAATTGTGCAACCGAGTCTCTATATTATCAGAATTGTCTACCACCACAAATCCCAATTTTCCCTATTAAAAAGGCAAAGGAATTATTAATGTTGAAAAAGCAAATACTCTTTTAAGGATGGAGGGATTGTTTTTTAAGCTATAGCCTTCTTCTTTGTTGACTTTTCTCACTTCCCTGGAAGTAAATTATAAAATATTTCACATCATTTTAAAAGATATAAATATAACTAAAATATTATCACAGTGTATACATTTTAGTTATTAAAAATTGTTCCCATATAGTTTTTAGATGTTTGTGTGGCAGGATATTTTTTCTCCACCAAATGTGTATAAATAAACACCTGCATCATAATTACTGGATTGCTTGTTATACTCATGGTGCCAAAGTCTGCTTCCAAACCAGTGAACTAGAACCTTTAGGGGTAGGTCGCATATCTACACTTTTTTAAACAAGATGTTCAGGGAATTCTTTTGCACACTGACGTTCATGAACCACCATTAAAACTATAATCCTCTTACATTTTATTAGTTAACACTTAAAAATAATTATTTAACTATTTCTTACGTTTGGCTATAGATAATGAAATGTGACAGTAACCTTAGTTTAAAAAAAGAAATAAATCTTTACCAAAGTGCTAAAGATGTTAGCCATGCCCCATCTTTATATTCTAATAGAGTCTTTAGAGAATTTTAAGATTCTTTATCACTTATATATTTGGATATAGAATCCAACAATCACTTAAACTTACTTTTTCAAGTGTTGTGACTGATATTTACTTAATATTGATTACTCAAAAATTATGAAGATCCCATAATTCCTATTCTAGAAAGTATGATTAAATTAATAGTATTACCATAGGAGAGTCAGTATCATGATTTCTAGACAAAGCAGAGGTAAGGCATAATATTTGACAAAATCTGCCGAGTGTTGATAACAAATTTAGCTATGTAATTTAGGAGAAAATTAAGTTTTGAGTTAGTTTATATGAACCATTAGTTTACCCAATGATAAACCACAAAAGTATGTGTTAGAGTGCTATTTTAAAACTCTCTAGGCAAGTTCAAAGCTACCTGCAAATAATGTATGATTCATAGAATTCAAGCAGAAATATATTTTCTTACTCATCCACATATTAGTAATCTAACCATCATTTCTGTTTCCATTTCTCCCTTGGCACTATTCGAGTAAATGTAGATCAAAGATAAAAGTTACCTAGATGTTATTCAATCACAAATATACATAGATCTAAAACATGAAGAGATCAGTGACCTCCTGGTGGGTCTGTGGTTCACATCTCAAGAGTGAGAAGCAGCACTGAATGTTTTTTGACAGTTTTAGGCCAGTGTATTCTGTCCTATTGCAGACCCTGGACACCCTTCCTTGGCCAGAGTGACTGCTTCTAAAAGTAATTTTGGATTGAATTAGAGCTTTCTAAGACAGACAAAACATACTTTACAGTAGGCAAATTGAATTTCTCTGGTTCAGTGACTTGCTGTGCCACGGCGCCTCTCAAGAAGATTTCCACATTATTGAGAGCTGGTAGATTTCCTTGTAAAATAGCCATAGGCAGCTCACACATACTATGCAGCCGATTCTTTGCCTGCCATTTCTCTCAGAAATATTTCTATTTTTCTTTCACACATATACAAAACTATTTAAATGAAGCATACAAAGAGATGACATAAGTTATTGTCTCTGTCTTTGAAAAGAGTACATTTCAAGTGGTTACTAATTCATGAAGAGGTCTCGAAGGAAAGGTTTAGCTCAGTACCTGGCATTGTGGAAATTCAAAGTAAATTTAATGGAGTGAAATGGAAGGAATATTTATTTATCTCTCACACAGCTATGAATGGAGAATTGGAAATATTTGCAATGTTTTGATTAGGAATACTATGTGGTACCAGCCATTGGAGAGATCTATTTATCCTACAGTTTGCAAAGAAATGAGCCTCATCTTTTTAATTTTCCCTTTTGGAACATTCCTAAAAGTTATAGGCTGATAACTTACAGCGAAGATTTTACTTTCTAAATATTTTTGTTCAAATGAAACCAGACCTTTATGTTGAGGGTTCAAAGTGTACAGGTATAAATAAAGAACACTTTGCTGCATTAGTATCAGAGGAATTGGCAGCACGTATAAGAAATAACTCCACATGTTTCAAGTTTCATTTTCTACTCAAAAATAGTTTTATGATTAAAATAATTCATCATACAGGAAACAATTGTTTTCATAGACAGGACAATCATTTTTATTCATTCTTAAGTTGTTGATATTGTCTTTACTGCTGAAGCACATCATCTTGTTGGTGATTTTGCAGTCACATTACCCCAGGAAAAATATGCCTATATATTTTTCTAAATGGCATGAAGTGCCACAGTCCAATTTATACCACTTTATCCTACACAAAATGTCATTTTATACATCTCAGGTAAAATTTCATGCTTGGAAAAAAATGTCAGGGTCATTAGGCAATGAGGAACCTTCATTTTGACATAGGGGAGAAGATTGTATTTAACCAGAATATGCAAAGTTCTCTGTGGTGATTCTTCACTCAGAGGTCCCTTGGGCTTAGAGCCCTAGGAACAGATGTGTTCTCAAGCCTGGTCTAAAGAGAACAGAGCCATGGGTGGAAACACCTCCCTCTATCAATGAGGAAGCTTCTGCCAGGAGCAGCTTTCTCACCAGGAGGACCCTAGAACCATTGCCAAATTAGAATCCGCCTGGAGAGAAGTCACTGGGCATAAAATCTCCAGTGATTTGGTGCTTGTTCATTGAGCAGATCAGAAAGCATATGTGAAGAATTCACAGAAGGGCTTGTGTGCATGTGCCTCAGCCATTGGGGGCGAGAGGGAGGATGTTATTGGCTTTCCTCCTGAAAGCACTTTCTCAGGGTCTGCTTTACTGTTCAAAACCTCTGGCAAAACTTGGGTATCTAGAACATGGAGGGTGGGAAGGTTGATACTGTGCACTTTTTCTTTATTTCTGTTTGTCTCAATAGTTTTGTTTGTTTTTGTTTTGCAGGGCAGGAGTAACAAAACCATCTGGTTTCTATTTTTCTTTTCTTTTTTCTTCTAAAAGTATAAATAAGACCTTAAGAAGAAATTTGAATGCAGATTGTAATAATGCTTAATATGTCTAGCAAGATTTTAAAAGTGTTCTGTAAATAAAAGCATTAAATAAGATTTATTATAGATATGTTTTAACACTCACTTTAAAGAGTAAGTAAAGGAACATTCAGGAGTTTGCCCTAAAGACTTTGGTGTACTGCAGAATTAAAAGTGACACAAGGAACTTGAAAGTAATAAATGTATTGATAGACTATACTACACAGTGCTGTGAATACACATTAGCAACCTGGCTTGTTAGCATCTTAGATGATACTCTGTCAGAAAGAATGGCTTGAGCATTTTATTTTGTTTTGTTTCAGCAGCTTTGAGATCCCATGCATTGGCCAATTTAACAGCAAAAGCTACATTTTTACTGCTTTGTATATGAATCAGTTATTTAACATTCCTGGTGAAAATGTCATAGCAACACCTCCATTTTAATGGGACAGTGCAAAGATACCCTGGAGAATCAATTACGATGAAGGCCTATGAAAGCTGTTTTGCTTTTCATTATTTTATGGGGCTGGAAGTACAGTTGATGAGGTAATGAGACTTGAAACTTTTCCAATACTTCTCAAGGAAAATAGAATAAAATTCAGTTGGATCCAGAAGAATTACTGAAGAGTTACTAAGTTGAAAATGTTGGTCTCTATAACTCAGAAGGCCTAGAAGCAGACTCCTGTTCCACCATATTAACAAAACAATGTGGAACACCTCAGGTGATGGTAATGATGCATTGACTAGTAGTTAAGTTCTGCAAGTTTGTCTTCAGAAAAGGAATTAATAAATAAAATAGTGAGTGACCTTAATTTCAGAAGTACACACAAAGGAAATTTTTATCAGAGCTAGCCTAAAGAAAGTGAGCAAATAGAAAGAAATTTTAAAATTATCTGCTCAGTGTTACTAATCAGAAATCTTCAGTCTGTAGTTAAGAATCCTATTTTAATATCCCTTAGTTGGGATGTATCCCTAAGTGACTAAGGCAGTGCAACTGTAAAGTTATCACTGGGACTATTCCTGAAAATGTTTCCACTAAATGCAGGTAAGAAAAGAATGAGATAAAAAGTGTTTTCTGAATCAATTTTGCAAGACCAAATGCAAGAGAGCTCCTTTTTAGTCATGTCTCAATTTACGTGTCTCCCAGAAATCCTTCTTCTAACCCCTGCTATTTAATTGCATATAAATAATTTCTGCTCCTGAACCACACTTTAAACGTTCTTGACTTGGTGCTGTTCCTCTGCCCAAGAGTAGAGTTCCTTTCCTTTATTTCCACTTGCCCAATGCATGCACAGCTTTCAAGTGTCAGTACTTGTTTTTGCTTAAAGGGTCCCTAAATCCTCCAAGCTGGAAGTAATTGGCAAAGGCCACCATCAATGCTGTAATAACAATTTGTAAAGCTCTCAAAATACTTAGTACTTTCTGTTTTGTGTTATAGATATGTTTATATCTCTCCTGAATTCTACTAGACTCTAAGATCCTTGAGGATAAAGATCCCATTGTATAGCTCATAATATATAACACAATACCTTAAACTTAGTAGACACTTAGTGTAAGTTTGCATTGAGTAACTAGACTAATGGTACATTGAAAACTGTATTAAAAAAACATTGCTCCATTTCAATTTACATATTTAAGGAAACTTTCTTCAGAAAACTCACAAAATTTAGAGAAGTTTTAATTAGTGGCTAAAGCATAAGTAGAAACATTTAAATTGCAGAACTTTTTCCTCAAAAATCTGTCTGGTCTCACAACATTGTAAAGCAACTATACTCCAATAAAAATTAATTTTAAAAAATCTGGTCAGATGAATGAAAGTATGTATATCAAGTATAAAGTACTAAATAATGCAATTCCTTTCTGGCAAAATGCACATTCTTCATTGATATGAGAAAAAATATTATTGTGTAAATTGAATCACAAATGTTAACATTTAATTTTTATCATGCTTTCTGGAAATAAAATGAAAAGTAAAATGATACAAATAAAAGTAACCAATAATCCAAAATCTGACTGAATTAACAAATCTAGGATTCATTAATAAATTCTTAGCATAGCTGAGAGCCACATTTGGATGGTGGCTGGAATTAGACATGATATGTACCATTTATATAACACTGGACAAGAAGGTTATTTCTGTAAGACTCAGAGAAGGTGATATGATGCCTCTCGATTTTCAAAAACTGTATTGGAACTATAATTCCATATTTTTGTAATTTGATTTATAGATTACTTTGTAATACACCATTTATATCTGTGTGGTATTTCATTGTACAAATTCTGTGTGGTATTTCATTGTACAAATTCTTCATCATTTATGACAAATCCCTAGGTACTGGACATTGAGTATGTGCATATATAGTATGTAGGAATATACTTCAGGTAGGCTGGAAGCCCAAGGTTCTTAGGGGCTAGAGCATGAAGAAGACTTACCCTAAGAGACTGACCTTCACTTTAGCCTCACATAAGCACTCAGGAATGTTTGTTTCGTTACCACTTACTTGAAGCAACAGCCTGGCACAAACATATCCAAAGACTCCAGAACCTTCTGATGAATATGAATCACTTCCCACTGCTCCCCTGACCCCTACACACACTCATGCTTCTTGAAAAGATCTGAAAGAGTGTATTGGCTGCAGCAGGACAGAGCTATGGCAACATGAAAGAGAAAGGAGGCTTTCTTCCAGCCATGGAGGACAATGTCCTTGAGTCGCTTGCTTTGTACAATTATCTTCATGCAATTACATTTATACACATATGCATATATTCTTGTATATTTATACACACACACAAGTATATTTATACACACACCCATGTATATTTATACACACACCCACATATATTTACACACAAAGGTATATAGTAAAAATTTATCCATATTTTCCATTATATATATGATACTATCATTCTTTTGATTTATTTTTCTACATTCTCTTAATTATTTCATTGTAATAGATTCCTAGATTTGAAGTAAGGATGTAGATGGGGGTGGGTGAAAGGGCATGTATGCATTGTTTTTTGTTCTATATATCTTAGCTTTGGTTTATGATTTTATTAAGTATGCCTTCTATAATTTTTTAAACACAGTCTGAATAAAACTATTTTTCTCTGTATTTTTGGATTTATGTTTTCCTATTCCTTACTCTTGTGAATTTATATCTTCTCTCTCTTCTTATTTGAGTATGCCAAAAATGTTTCAAATAATTTTTTTTTAATACACAAACTATATATTATGTGGGATAAGCTCTATAGCTCACTGGTGGACTTGTTGGCATTTTCCTGGAGATATGTCAGCAGCTAATTACTTTTCTGGTTTTACAGAGATGACCTCAAGAATGTTCTTGGATCAGGCTATATTTTTCCCAAGAGTCTGAAGCTGATGGATCAGAACATTCTTCCTCCTTGAGAGAGGATGTAGTGCCCCTAGGGGTTAGTATTTAAAAATCTAACCCTCTGGAGTCTTGGTGAGTCTTTGCTGAGTCATTCTATAAATATAGTTGTCTACAGTCATTTGTAAAGCCACTCTTTAATTGTTTTCTGATGCAGCGATTCCTAAATTCATCTCAATTATTTCCTGCATTTTATTCATTTTAAACTTATTTTACTATTATTTTTCTAGCTTTTTGTCCAGTGGATTACTTTATCTTTTTAACTTGGCTTATTCAATGCAAGTAGCTTAGTTATAAAATTTCCCCTATTTTACTAATTTTGTATTTAATATTCTTTTCCCGCCATCTTTCTAGAGTTTTATTTGCTCTAATCACTACCCTCCACCCTATCTCTTTCTCTCTCCTCACCAGTTTCTCTTGTTGTTTTCCATTAAAAGCAAAATCAGAATTCTCTCTTCCATGAGCTCTTGTGTTTTAAGATTTCTGTGCCCTTGTTCCTGCAGTCTCACCACTTACGACTGGGTTTGGTAATGCGAATTAGCAAGACATTGTTGCTACCATCTGGGACTCAATATCTAGTGTGGGGGAGACATGTAAACAGAGAACAAATACTCTAGTGTACAATGCAGTATATTCATAAAAATTAAGAACCAAAACGTGCACTAGCTCCCCTTCTGTGCCTATTAGACTTGCAGAGTTCTTTTTTTTAATTATTTTTCATTGAGGTAACATTGTTTTATAAAATTATGTTTCCTGTGTACAATATTACATTTCTACTTCTGTATATACTACAGCATGCTCACCACCAAAAATTTCGTTTCCATCTGGTACCATACAGTTGATTCCAATTACCCATTTTGCTCTCCCCTCCTTTCTTCTCTGGTAACCACTACTCTCTTCTTTGCATCTGTGTGTTTATTTTTGTTTAATTTCATTTGTTCACTTATTCTTGTTTGTTTTTTTATGTTCCACATATGAGTGAAATCACAAGATATTTGTCTTTCTCTGTATGACTTATTTCACTTAGCATAATACTCTCAAGATCCATCCATCTTGTCCCAAATGGCAACATTTCCTCTTTTTTTTAATGGCTGAGTAGTTTTAACATTTCTATTTTCATCATTTTCTAAATAGTTTTTAACTACCATTTGATTTTTTCCTTGACACAGGCAATTAACTGAGTTGTTTTCAAAGATTTCCCTTGGTTTGCTTATCCTTTTATGTTAATACTTAACATAATTACATCGTAGTCAGATAATGTTGTGTGTAATATTCCTTTTTAATATCTTGAGGTAGCATTGAACTTAATACACTACAAGTTTTTTTAACACTCCACAGACATTTTGAAATAATGTATTCTGTTTTCTCTGTATGGAATGAAGGATCTCTAATCCTCACAAATTGGTATTATTAATGCTAGTCTATGGATAGGCAACTGAGACTCACACACTTTGAACTTCCTGAAGTGAACACTGGTTATGTTTGACATAATTGGGACTAGATTCCCTGCTTGACTCCAGTGGTCTGCTATCATTACTATTTTATAGGATTTTCCTTTGGGGCCCAGGAGTTTACAATACATAAAGCACTTAAAGTGGATGGAAGAGAGACACATAGATTATTGCAATACAGTGTCAGGATGTATGAAAGAAACTAAAGAAAAGTATTCCAAAACCTTGGTACTATTATTATGGAGCAAGGGCTCACTGCCTGTTGTGCATAGCACCCAATACAACGGCACTGGCTTTTGAGAGAAGAAAGAGCTTTATTGAGAGGTTGACTGGCAAAGAGATAGGAGGCAGAACTCAAATCTGTCTCTGTGCTTCAGGTTTCAAGGCAAATGTAAGGAGTTTGGGAAATTTCAAACTTGGAACTGATTGATTGGTCTTGAATCAGTCCATATAAGCTACTCATGCTGCTGGAAGGCAGATTTTCCTCATTGAAAGACTTCTCATTTTTCAAAGGGCTCCAGTGGCAACATTTCTCTTCTGAGTTAATGAAGATTCGGTTCCAGGATTACCTTGGAGACATAGATTCCCGTCGTGCACATGTGCAGTACTGTCTATAAAATATCTCAAGGTTTGTTTAATCAGCAGCCGATTTAAGGAGGCAAACCAGTTTAAGCTGGTGCTGTTTCAATTTGATTAATCAACAAGCTATTTAAGGAGGCAAAATCAGTTTAAGCTGGTCAGTGTTTTTTCATGCTATTTCACATTATCCATGTGAATGTCAGAAGGGAAAGAACTGAGCTCTTCTGAAGGTAAGGAACTCTAAAAGAGAGAAAGCAGAGTATAGCCCTGGCTTTTCATATCTATCTTACTTCCTGTGTGTTTGAGGAAATGGTGATATATGGAAGGAGACAACAATCTAGAAAAACAAAAAAGCCATTGAGTACTGGGGGAAAAAGTCTGTGGCATCCAGGTTATCTTCTAAAATACTTAAATATCTTCATCTTAGAGATAGTCAAAAGTAGCAGTGAGAAATTGAAATGTATTTAATCGTAGAACACTTTATTATAAATATATGTTTTTGTTAATATTTTTTAATATTAAATAATTAAATATTAAAATTTTTAATATTTTTTGTATATATTTTTGTTAATAAAATTATTTTGAAGAGGAATTTTACTTTGTATTTTTATCTTGCTTTTTGCCCCCAAAATGGGTTATTTATTTTTATTTTATTTTTTGACCACAGAGATTTTTAGATCACATGGATTATATGAAGGTGAGGAAGAATTCTGAATACATAAATGTGAAAATAATTAACTTGAAGAGTAAACACATGGGCATGCTAAAAAAGAAGTTAAATGATAAAAAATGGCATATAATGAGCAATAACAGGACAATTTTTTGCACCCTCGCAATTTCTAATTGCCTATGTATAAGACTGTATTTAGAATTTTGTATCTTTAAATATCAACAAGCCTATCCATTGTGGTGGACCATTATGCTTGTGGAAGGTGGACAAAATAGCTGCTCCAAAACAAAACAAAATCAAGCACTATGAGTGAGGGAGAAATGTGGGCAAAGGGCAGCATGAATACCAGTGTAAAAGATGAGACAGCAGAGAGCACCATTTAATTCACAGAGGCCTTCTCTCTGCAGGGCTGCCAGGATCCCACATAGTTCTGCTTATTCACTTCTTGGCTGGTACCCAGTTTGTTGGTTTGGGGACCATAGGGAATTTTGAAGGCCAGGAGCACCTACACCAATGAGGACTGTCCTACGTGATACAGGTCAGTGTTATTCTATGCATCTATTGTTAGTAACTTGGAAAATGCTTTATACCTCCATTGCTAATAATCAGTACCAAAGCTGCCCTGTAACATAGGATATCTTGTCCGATAGAATATGACTGGTTAGAGGAAACAGGAAGCACTTCCAAGGACAGCAGGAGTCTTCATACTCACCAGACATTAATTTATTTAGCAATCGCTGATAGCCCTTGCCATTTTTTTTTTTTTTTTGCAGCTGAACACCTTTCTGGGATAACTGTTGCAACTGAGATCTAGAGTCTTCCTGACCCCTTTAATTCTCTGACTTTAGAATGAAAATTCATTAATAATGAATAGTGAATAAATTTTTGAGTTAACATCAATACACATAGTGTTGTAATCCTGAATGCATTAACTGAAGTATATTTCTGCCTCCCTGTATTTTGGTATGCCTGAATAGAGGAAGAGATTCTTCTTGGCTTAGAAATGAATTTATCACATAGCTTTGTTTGTGTTCTACTGTAATGGCTATTAGTTCCTAGATTGCTGTTTCCCTGATGTTACAGGAGCTGGGGCTGTAGATGTATATACTGAAGAAATCCCTAGAGCCATATGTATTCTTGTGTTATGATAATGTTACCATTAGTCTTGATTGTTTTTGACAATGGTTACAGAATTGCCCAAAGCAAGAAGTTTAGTTTTGCTCACATTTTCCCCCTTAATTTGGAAGAGTGTTTTTATTTCACTTGTATTTGAAATGAGTTCCTGTGCTGTTATTATGGCATTTTATGTGGCTTGTCATTGTAGTAATCAGTTTTACATTTTCTTCATGCCAGTTCAACATTCTGCTCTTGACGAGCACTTTGTCATATTTACTAGGGTTCTCATCATACATAGGAAAACGCTTCCTCTATTTGTCTCCTAAATTTTCTTTTTCCCTTGTTAGTAATTTTGCTATCTCTATATCAGTGTTCTGGCTGGTTGCAATTACCTTTTCCCAGCTGGGAGCTTGTAGCATTTTCTCAGTCTCTGCAACATGCTGATCTATTCTGATGTGAGTTTCAATTGTTTCACCTCTGTTTTATGCATTTTTACCATGCTTTGTTGAAAAGGAACTGTCAAAATTTGAAGGGGTAGAAGTCTGAGAGGTTTTTTGTTGTTGTTTGGTTGGCTTTTTTTTTTTTTTTGGTGTATTTCAACTGAGACAAACTTTGTATTGCTTAGGTATCTTCCCAGTGAGATGAATTCTTTTAGGCTGAGGTCTTGGAATTGCTGCTTAGAGATTTGTATTCAAGTTTAATCTATAAAAATGTCAAACACAAAAAATGATTAGTTTTAAATTTTGGATGAGAAACTAATTGACCCTGGCCATTGCAACAAAAATTTAAAAATTCTTACTTGATATTCAGTAATTGTGAAGATCTGTGTTTTGTGTGTGTGTGTGTGTGTGTGTGTGTGTGCACGTGCACATGTGTGGGTATGTGTTCTCCACTGAATCAGTATTAATAATTTTCACAGATTGCTACCATTTACTGGTCTGGTTTTTTCAAAAATAATTCTGTTGACAGTGGAGGTGTTCCTCTAGGAGAATGATTTTCAAACTGCAAATCAGAATCACCTGAATGGCTGGTTAAAGCACAGCGATTTTGAGTTAAGGGGTCTGGGGTAAATTTGCACTTCTAATAAGTTTCCAGGTAATGCCAATGTTGCTGGTCAGGGGACCAAACCTCTCTAAGTGATGGGGCATTTGATTCTAATGGGTCCTAAGTTTCTAAGTCAATACCTTTCATATTTTTTAGAGCATGTCAACTAAAAAAAATACACAATGTGAGAGTCGTGAGTTAAGTTTTCTTTGGGGCAAAATGAAGATTATAGCCTGGGAGACAGTATCTCAGATAGCTCTGAGGTACCAGCTCCAAAGAGGTAGGGGGAGAGGTCAGTATTATATATGATTTTAGTGAAGGGGGTATGTGCAGTCAAGCACACATTTTGGCAGAGGTTTGAGGCTAGTCACGAGGAGTACTTATCACTGTTAATGACTTTAGTGCTTTTCTAGATATGAGAAGATGCAAAAATTTGGGCTCGTAAAATCTCCTGAAAATATCTGTTTGAAGGCCTATTCTGCCAGTTTTTCCCAGAGCACAGAGTGCCTCATTCCTGATCTCTACCCTGAACTTTTTTCAGGGTGTGTTGAAGGTTGGCAGCTGCAGTTGCTAGTGACTTAATCCTTGTAGAGGCAGATAGCAAGCACCAATTTTTAGTTGGCAAATATTATTTGAATGCTCCTTTAGGCATGATGGCAACCTTGGGAAGGACAGTAACGGCCATTACTCATAAATTAAAAATCCTCTAAAGAGTCCAAAATTCTAAATTACACACACACACTCCTATGAAAAGTTTATATATTTGGATGAGTTGTTGATTTGACTTTAAAATGTCTTTCTGATATAGCATATGTTGAAAAACATATAGCATATGTTTGAAAACGGTACTTCAAAAACCTTATATAAGAAAGCAAACACCCAACAGTGGAAGGAAACTTTAAGTAATAGCCCAATTTGAAATAACACTGAGGCAAGTTTGATTTTCTAATCAATGTCACTTTTATTTTTCATGTTACTATAAATTGACTGATAATCCAGTTACAAATAGTTTTCAGATCTGGTTAGGAAAAGTCAAATGATAAAAAGGTGTTCTATATGAGTATATTTTGCAGACTAAAGAGTTAGAGAAGTAAAGGCAAAATCCTAGATTAATAAGAGATCTGCAATTAATCATTTTATCTAAGAAATTTAAACTAGTTTAAATCAGCCATTAAAATGTTGACATGAAATATAGGAACTGAAAAACAGTTATAAACACTGTATTCATAACAGTATTATCTTGCCTTCAAATAACCTGTATTTTGATGATAATAGAAGCAAAATCTTGGGGATGCTGTGAAAATGGCATGAAAAGTCTGGAAACAATATTTACTAACAGAAGAGCATTAATTTTGTTTTCTGGTTTGGGTTGTTTCATACATCTCAAAAGTAGGCGTACAAAGTTTTTGTTAAAACTGTTTCTAATACCATTCTAATTGTTTTCAATTCCTTATCTAATTTCATTTTAATGGCTTAACTGAGATAAAATTGACCTACAATAAACATACATATTTAAAGTGTACAATTTGATTAGCTTTGATGCATGTATGTCTGTGAAATTGACAAAACAATCACTGTAATTAACATAATCATCATCACCCAAAGTTTATCCTGTCCCCTTGTAATCCTTCCTTCTCACCTTCCCTAACACTCTTTCCTGTCCCAGGAAACCACAGATCTGCTTTCTGACAGTATATGTTAAATTAAAATTTTAGGAAATGTCATCTAATAATATCATATAGTATGTACACTTTTTTCTGGATTTTTAAAATTCATTTATTTGGAGCTTCATCGATGCTGTAACATTTATTCAGAAGCTCATTTAGTGCACCTTCCTATTCTCGCATCCTCCTCACCATAGAGCATAGAGGGGGAAAAAGAAAGTAGTACTTGTCTGCTATACAAATCAATTTTTCAGAAGTATCTACAAAAGTAATATAACAGAAGCTGATTTAAAACATCTCGGGCTTCCCTGGTGGCGCAGTGGTTGAAAGTCCGTCTGCCGATGCAGGGGACACGGGTTCGTGCCCCGGTTTGGGAAGATCCCACAGGCCGCGGAACGTCTAGGCCTGTGAGCCATGGCCGCTGAGCCGGCGCGTCCGGAGCCTGTGCTCCGCAACGGGAGAGGCCACAACAGTGAGAGGCCCGCGTACCGTAAAACGGTACGCGTACCGCTTCCTTAGGTCTTTGCTAAGAACGAACTCTGACAAGGAGCATTAAAACCATGGGAGAGTTAGAGGGGGAATACCAGAAAATTCTGGTTGAGTTTCAGAGATGGAATAGAAACCCCTGGGACGGCTCTATACACAATCGTAAATCATGCTTGTGTTCAGTGGCCCAAGGTATTTTTTTAAAGTAAGATAAAAGTCCATCTAATATCTGGGTCAATATGTAGCTAAAGAGCTCTGCCTATTGTAAATTAAAACCCAATATCTCTATTTTAAAAATTAAAGTTTATTTTTCAAATAAGTTAAACATTTTCATAGAATTTTGCTCTTGTATGTTTGCATAATTTTATGCATACAACTTTGTTTTTAGAAAACCATTTCATATGTATCACCGGTTAGTCCTAGTGAGAAAATAATCAAGTTTATAGGTTAAATAATTTGTGGAGGAAGGAGGAAGAGGAAACAATTGATTCTGTGATTTTATATTTAGCTCATTGAGCTATGCATTTTCAGTTTTACTACATGTCTCGTGAGCACTTATGGTAATCACTGAGAACCAACATTCTTTATTCTAAGTCTATCCCTATCTATCAATCCATCAATCAATCAACTTACCTATCAACTATCTATCATTTATCTATCACCTATTATTTCTATCATTTTTTCCTAAATGATAGGTTACTCATTTATTCCATTAGGAAAGTTTTAAAGCTTTTCAAGTTTTGGGATCAATCCCCTCTTTAATCCCCAGGTATAGTACTTTATTCCTGAAAGGCTCTAGGACAAACCTAAATCAAATAAGTAAAAAAGGATAGATTTTTTCCTGATTTCCTATTGAAACAGTTTGTTAAAGCCTGGGGATAGAACAGCTGAATCACGTAACTCTGAAGGGAGGAGGGAACCTTCACATTATACTTTGTGAGTTATGTGTCTAATTATATCCAAGAGTTTGACAGTGCACTACATGTGTGTGTCTCTGTAACAACTCTGCCTGAATTTTTATTCAGAACCACAATGTCAGGTTTTACTTGTATTACTATCAGCAGTCATTATATACTCTGACATGTTTAATCCAAATGACTCACTACTTCTCACAATCGAAGAGTAACAGAACAATATGAAACATCATAAAACATAACATCATCTCTTCCTATTTCATTACATATTCTCCTTGTAACAGGTTGGCCAAAACATCCCTTCAATACGATTAGATAAGTGAAGAAATTATATTAGATTCAGTTCCCTGAAAGACCATCTGCAGTAAATACAGCAGTGGGTTTCAATTTAAATTAAAATTGATTGTATGCTTATTGGTTCTTCTAAGCTTTGGAACTGGAAAATTAAAAATTCACACATAGCAATTTTGATTTGCTTCTGAGAGAAAGTTCTTGATTTAGACACTCAACAGGCTGCCAATAGGTAAATATAATACTGAGGAAAATATAAAAGTATTTATTTGGGAGGCTATAGTAATTTTATGGATGGAACTGAAAGCAGAGGGCTTTTTAAATATATCATAAACTATTAGTTGTTGTTAGTGTTCAATGCATCATAGAAGAGTTAGCATACCTCCCACTTTCCTCACAATTGCCCCAGTTTACATTCGTTATCCCAGTGTAATTTTCCCAGGCTCCAAATTATCCAAGTTGAGTGATAATTTACATCATTATTTTACATATTAGAAACTATTCATAGGAGCAGCCCAGTAAAAGAACCTCAACAACTTGAAGCTGGGTTATTACCCATTTCTTCAAAGGTAAGTTTTTTCAGTGGTATGCTAGGATGAAACACCCTGAAATTTAAATCATATATTGTAGAATTGTATTTGGATTTCATAAAAACAGGTTTCCAAATAGTATTTAAGACTCTGAAGTTCAGTGATTCTACAATAATTACAGTTTTGATCTTATTGTAAATTTATGTGGATAATTCATGAAAGTAAAAGTGTCTTCAAATTCAAATCTGTCCACTTTTTCTGATCACCTGTTTAAAACTAGGTTTTTGAAGATCTGTTCTATATATATACATATATATATGTGTGTATATATATATATATACACATACACATATTTAAATATATATATCAATATATATTTTTTAAGGGTTTAAAAATGGATAGGAAGAAAAGTGAGAAGGAAAATAAGGGCTCTGAGAGTAATGGGCAATTAATTAGAAACCAAAGATTAGAATTAGGAATACTAAAATTTAAAAAGTAAGTACCACATCTAGTCCATCTAGAGAAATCTAGAGGAACTTTATCAAAATATTTCATAATTCTGAAAAGTAACAATAAAAGCTAATACTTACTGGGTACTTATATGCCAGGAACTGTTTTAAATCTCACCAGAAAATTTAGTAGGTACCTTTATTGCTTTCACATTACAGATGATGAAACTGAGGGACTGATAGATTTATTGTTACTAGAGGTAATGCTTTTAGAAAGCAGTGGAGCAAGGTCTGGAATCCGCATGGTCTGACTTCAGAGGCTGCATTTGAACCACTACCCTGTACTCAAAAAAAAAAAAAAAACTGTCATGCCTTTTATAGGCTAATGAAAACCTAGAGATGTCAAAATTGACAATTATATAACTTTTATAATGTCAATTATATAGAGTCCATAAACCTTTCCATAATTTGGTGTGTATATCAGCATCAGATTCATTGGTGTATATTTACCAAATTTATCTTTTTCTCTTAAAAATCACAATGTTAACCCACATTCTGACATGAAATACCTCACCTATTCTTCATGATTTCTCAGAAATTATAGATAATGATTTATAAGTCATATTTAAAAGTTTCACTAAATAGGGACTTCCCTGGTGGTGCAGTTTTTAAAAGTCCACCTGCCAGTGCAGGGGACACAGATTCGAGCCCTGGTCAGGGAACTAGATCCCACATACATGCCACAAGCCACAACTAAGGAGCCCTTGAGCCGCAACTAAGGAGCCCGCCTGCCACAACTAAGACCTGGTGCAACCAAATAAATAAAGATTTAAAAAAAAATAGTTTCACTAAATAATACCAAGTAAGTTCTTATTGTGTCAGTGCTATTACCAGTGCTTGACATGTATTATATAATTCATTCTCACCAGAATCTCAGGAAGAGGTTACTATAGTTATCCTAATATTTGCAGATAAATCACTTGTGGTTTCTGGGATTCATGGAGAATTTCTAGATTCTTATTTTTGTAACTGACATGAATGTTAAAACTCTTTAAAAAATTTATCTCACTTAAACACCAAAAGAAACCCATGATTTAGATAGTATTATTATGTTGTTTTGCACAGCATATATAAAATATGGACACACGGAGAAGTGCAATATTTAAATTTTCAACTACCGTGAATATCTTTCCTCTGTTTCTAATATTAATTCCATAATTTAAAGTAAGACGACTATTACCATTCTCATAAATAACCAACACATGATATCAATTGAATCACCTTATTCTAATTTATATAATTTAATAGCATTATAACATTAGTCTTAAGCACCTGTCTAATCTACGCCTTCTTTTCTGTTATCTTCTTTTAATATAAACTTAAAAACTTATTTTATTTTCTTTCAACATTTATTTTGCCCCACAGAAATCACCATATTCTAGGCTTTATTTTTTTCTTCAGTCTTAATAATTGATATCACTTCTATGTTTCTCTGTTGTTAAAAACAATAATATTAGTAAGAGAAATGTCTTCTTTAATACCCACTCTAAGTCTGGTGCTCACAAGAAATGAAATGAAATAATCAAGTTACCGAGGCTGACAGGATGAAAGAGGTCACAATCCCTTATTTCAGGCATCCAAATATGTATGCCCCCTACTGGAGCCAAAGGTGCCTTCTTTAACCTATCTTACATTGTGATTCACTTAATCTTCACAACAGTCTTGTATATTATTAAACTCTCAACGGATTGAATGAGAAAACAGATGCTTTGAGAATAAGTAGCTTGCATAAGCCCATGCAATTATGTGTATAGAGATCCAGGATTCAAATCCACCTTTGCTGATTTCTAGAACCTGTACTCCACTGATATCACCATACTGACCATCCCTGCCCTGCCCGTTGCTCTCCTCTGCCTTTTTCCCTTAAGACCTTGCTTTGTCTATCTTTCTCATATTCTAGACAAGAGGAGTAAAGTAAGCTATACCAGAGGGAACAAAATGTTGAGAACACAAGCTCCATGTCTGTACCTTCCTCTCCCCCAAAATCTTTTCTGAAAGGGAAATTTCTGAAGGCTAAGTGTGACTTCAATTCAATGTCAGAAAGTTTTATTATTGTAGAGTATGAAGGGCCTATAAGAGTTCATTTTATAGATGGAAAAAAATGAGACAAAGCAGAAATAGGATTTGCTTCAAAATCACACATCTAGTAAAGGATAGAATTGAGTAGAGGACCTTGGTCTTCTGGGTCTTGTATTCACACTATTGTTTCCCAGATTATGGGGATATTGGATGAGTTACAGTTCTCAAGGTGATTTTAGCTGTACATGGCAACAGCATGAGATAGGAGTAAATCACATACTGAGAAAGTTATTCCCATTTCAATTCCTTACAATCCTTCAGTGAAAAAGTTTCAGTTTAATGCTAGTATGTCTTTTAACCCCACTTAAACGTTCCTCAACCCTTGCTTTCTGGTATTGAAAACATATAGTAAATTGTACAACAAATATCTTTGTCTTTCCTTTCTCTTTGAAAAACAAAATATCATGTTGATGCATATGGCATTCATTCATTATTTCTGTATATTAGTCTACTTGTCCATTGCTCTATTAATAGGCATTTCCTTGTCACCACGTTATTTTATTATATTTTTTAATATTGCAAGCAAAGCTACTTTGCATAGTAATGTTCATGATGAATTTTGTACAGGTGCACAAGTTATTGTAACTTTGTGAAAATAAGAGAGTAATTACCAAGAAAGTCTTATGTCTATACATTTACTATGATTATGCTAATTTTTCCCCAAAGCTGTGATCCCAGTTTTATACTCCAACAGCATAAAATGAGTATTGTTAATCCTTGTTATGGTCATACTTTTTAATTTTTTTAGTCTGAAGTAGTAAGTAATTGTGTCTTTAGTTTGGATTTCTCTAATATTAGCAAATTTAAGCATCTTTAATATGTTTATCTGTCATTTGCATTTTCTCTTGTGTTAATGGCATTTTCTTATGCTTTACCTGCATCCCACAAATATCTTACTTTAGATATTTATGTCCTTATGACTTGTAGATTTTCTTTTTTATATTCTAGATATAAATTCCTTGTTGGTTTTATATGTTTCAGCTATATTCTTCCAGCACTGTACTAACTTTCTTGACTTTACTTATAGTTCTTTTAGATAAAGTTATTCATTTTAGTGTAGTCAAGTTTATATATATTTTTTTAATTTCAAGAATATTACTTCTTAGTTAAGACACTCATTTATTAAAATCTGAAATGTATTCTACATTCTATTCAAAACTGATGTAATCTCTTATTAAACATATGGAGTTTTAAAAAATAAATTTATTTATTTATTTATGGCTGTATTGGGTCTTCATTGAGGTGCATGAGCTTCTCATTGTGGTGGCTTCTCTTGTTGCAGAGTGTGGGCTTTAGGTGCACGGGCTTCAGTAGTTGTAGCACATGGGCTCAGTAGTTGTGGCGCATGGGCTTAGTTGCTCCATGGCATGTGGGAATCTTCCCGGACCAGGGATAGAACTCGTGTCCCCTGCATTGGCAGGCAGATTCTTAACCACTGCACCACCAGGGAAGTCCCACATATGGAGTTGTACAGATAATCGTATCATCTGGAAATAATCATTTAATTTTACTGAAAAATCATTCATGGTTCTGCATGTAAGGAGCTCAGAGTGCATCACTCCACCCTAATAACAAATAAAGAGCTGAACAGACTGAAATATCAAAGACTATTCTTATATCTGTAATAGAGGGCAAACCTCTGCCCCCAAAATTGAGGAGACAGATAGCAAATACAGGGAGTCACAGATTGCTGTAGCCAATTAACCTGGGAAACAGTGTAGGGGTAGAAAAACCTGAACTGTAATTGACAATAATTTGGAATCTGGACATTGTTGGTTTATGGGAATAAACATTTATTAACTAAACTACATACATAGTTTTTTTTACATGAACTTTATCAAAATGTGAAATAATTTAATTAATGAAAACAAAACTTTATTTATAAGAAATATGGTAAGCCTTCCCCTAGTGTTTTCTTTAAACTGAGCAAACTATCTCAAAGTGATATGTACAAAGCTATAGAAATTTTAAATTTAGTTTTCCTTTAAAATCTTTTCAACATGTTAGAGAAAGCACAAGGTTGAAATTATTTAAATGTGATATTTTATCACAAACTGTATTTTTAAAAATTTACTATACTTCTCTTTTAATTTTTTCTTATATCTTAGCTCTTTGTTAGAGGACAAAGTCCAAATAACTCCTTTCCTTTAGCCATTCTTTTCCTGCTTAAGATAGACTGGAAATATTCCGTGAAAAGTGTCTGCAGCTGTGCCTGAGGAGGTCTGGGACTTGCTCAAACCTCTACTTTCCAAGTGATGTTGAGCACCTTTTTCGTGATTATATGCCATTCCTATATCTATATCTTATTTTGTGACACATTTATTCAAATCTTTTGCTCAATAAATATGTCTTATCTGGTTGCTTTTATTACTGTGGAATTATAAAAGGTCTTTATATATCCTAGATGCATGTCCTTTGTCATATACATATGCATATATAGTGCAAATATTTTCTTCCAGTGGTTTGCCTTTTTATTGTCCTAAGAGTGTATTTCAGAAAGCATTTTTATTGTACTAAAGGCAAATTTATCATTTTATTCTTATTGCGACTTATTTAAGAAATTTATGCCTAATTCAAGATCATAAAGAATTTCTTATTTTTTTTCAAAAGTTCTATACACCTATACACAAGTTCTGTACATTCTGTATACAGGTGCTTACATTTAGGTTTATGATGCACTTCATGTTAATTTGGGATTTCAGTTAGTAATGTTAGAAGTTAGAAGTTCACATTTTTGTTTGTTCGTATATGCATATCTAATTGTTCTAGTATAATTCATTGAAAAAACCATCTTTTACCCAATGAATTACCTTGGGACCTTTTTGAAAAATCAATTGACCATATATGTGTTCATCTATTTCTGGACTCCCTAATCTATTCCAGTGATCTATTTGTTCATCCTTATACAATACTACACTCTCTAAATTTTTGTGGCTTTATTGTAAGTCTTGATAGCAGATAGTATGAATCATCTATCTTTCTTCCTTTCCAAAGTTGTTCGGCTCTCTGAGATCCTCTGTCTTTTCATAAAAATTTTAGAAGCAGTTTGTCAATTTTATAGAAAAGAGCCTGCTGGGATTTTGATTGAGATTTCATCCTGTCTGATCTATGAGCATAATATTTCTCTCCATTTATTTGGGTCCTCTATAATATTTCTGAGCAATATTTTATAGTCTTCAATATACAGGTTATATTCATATTTCATTACATTCATCCCTAAGTACTTGGTGTTTTTGATGCTCTTATAAACGCTCCTTTTAGAATTTCAATTTCCAAGTATTCATTTCTAGAAATGGAAATACAACTAATCTTTGCACATTGACTGTGAATCCTGCAACTTTCCTAAATGCACTTCTAAGTTACAGTAGTTTTTCTAGATTCTTTAGGACTTTCTAAATAGGTGATCATGTTGTTGGAAAGTCAACAGTTTATTTCTTCTGCACAATCTGTATGCATTTGTTTATTTCTTATCTATTGTACTGACTAGTACCTCCATTACAAGGTGAGTAGAAATAGTGAGAGCAAGCTTCCTACTGTCATTCCTGAGTGTATAGAAAAGTGTACAGTCTTTCATTTCTTAAAGTTAAGGTTAAATGTAGGCTTTACAAAGATGCCTTTTATCAATTTGAGTCATTTTCTTCTAAATTATGGAGATTTTGAAAAATCATGAATGGTCACTGAATTTTGTTGAAGATTTTTTTCTTATTTATTAAAAATTGTCACATGAATTCTCTTATTTAATCCATTTATATAATAATTTAATTGTTTTTCATATGTCAATGACAATTTTCCAACCTAAGATGAGCCTTAATTGCTGATGGGATATTATCTGTCTAATGTGTTGTGGGATTAAGGACATTTGCCCAGAGGGATATTAGTCAATAGTTATATTTTCTTGTAATGTCTTTGAAAGGTTTTGTTGTCAGGATAATGCTGGCATCATCAAAGTATTTTTTAGTGATCCTCTTTTATTCTATGGTCGAGTTTGTATAGAATTGGAATTTTTCTTTCTTAAATGTTTGATAAATTTGTACTATGAGGCAACTGGACATAAATAGCGTTGTTGTTTTAATGGGAAAGTTTCAGTTCCTTTAACAGATACAGGCCCATTCTCGTTGTCTATTAGTTTTTTAATGAATGTTGGCAATTTGTGTTTTTCTTCAAAGATCTCAAATATATAGGTAATAATTGTTAATAGTATTGACTTAGTATTCTAATGTCTATAGGCTTTGTAATTCTCTTATTCTTTTCTGACATTGGTAAGTTTTGTTCTCTCTTTTGTTTCATTATCAGTTTTCATGATGGAATTTATTCATTTTATTTGTCCTTTGAAAGAAGCTATTTTTGGTTTTATTGTTTTTCTCTATTTTTATTGTTTTTTATTTTCTTTAGTTTTCTTTATTCTCTCTATATATTTGTATATATTATATATAATGTAATATATACTTACTTTATAAATATATGTAAGCTTAATATTTTTCTTAATTTCTAATTTCTTTAAATAAAAATTTGAGCATTTATTTGAATTCTTTCCTTTTTCTAACATAAGCATTTTATGTTATAATGTCATTCTAAGCATGACTTTAATGGCATTTCCCAAATTTTGACGTTATATTTTCAGTTTTCAGTTCAATTTTTTAAAAACAATTTTTCTTGCGACGTTATTTGACTCATGGCTTATTAAAATGTATAGTTTATTTCCAAATATATGGACAATTTTCAGATATCTTTCCATAATTGATTTTCAGTTTAATTCCATTGTGGCCAAAGAATAGACGTATTTTTCCAAGTTTGAAACTTACTGAAGGTTTTTTATGTAAACTATTTTCTGTCTTAGAGAGTGATCTGTGTGTCATTGAAAAGAATGTATATTTTGTTATTTTCATGAGTGTTTTGTAAGTATCAATTAGTTGAAGTTAGTTGATAAAGTTCTTCAAGTCTTCTATATTCTTACTGATTTTCTACTTGTTATAATAATTATTCATACTGCAGTGCAGCAAAATCCAAGTATACCTGTAAATTTGTCTGTCTCTTTCATTTCTATCAGATTTTGCATATTGAAATTATTTATTTCCCAAAATATTTAAGATTGTTATGTCCTCTTAATGAATAGAATTGATTATTGCTATGAAATTCCTTCTTTATCCTGGTAATATTTCTTTTTCTGACTTTTACATTGTCTTTTATTAAAAAGTCACCTCAGCATTCTTTGGACTAGTATTTGTATTATGTATTTTTATTCTATTCTTTTATTTTTCAAGCACTTTTCAGGTAACGGCTATTTTAATGTCTGTTTTAAATATGCATTTCTATTGTCTTTTGGTTTGAATATTTGCTGACATTATGTACTTGGATCCATTTCTGGGTTATATATTTTGTTCCCACTGGTCTTGTGGCTATTCATGTGCCAATACTACACTATTTTAATTATAGAAGCTTAGTATGTTTTAAAGTTCGGCGGGGATAGTCTTTATTATTATGTTTTCTTTCTTTATAGTGGTTCCCCCTACCTCCACTCTACTCCCAGTAATTCCTTGGCCATTCTTTTTTTTTTTTGGCCATTCTTATATGTTTGTCTACCATATGAATTTTACAATCAATATGTCTAACTCCATAACAAAGTGTGGTAGTTTCTTTACTAGAATGATATTAAATTTACAAATTAACTCAAGGAGAACTGGCATCTTTATAATGTTGAACCATCCTATCCAAGAACAGGACATGTCTTTTCATTTGTCTAAGACTTTAGAGAGTTTTAAACTTTTAAAGTTTCCCTACATAGGTTTTACACATTTCTTATTAAAGGTTAAGAATTTTTTTGTGTGTAGTATTCGTTTAAATGGTATTTTTCATACGCTTAGATTCTTTGATAATTTATTGTTTAATATAAGAAAGCTATTGGTATTTATTGACTTTATATGTTGGAACTTTACTGAATTATTTTATTGATTGAGCTAATTCTTTCATTGATGTCCTATATATTTCTAGGTATACTATCATATCATTTATAAATAAAGATAATTTTTCTTCTGTGTTACAAATTTGTATGCCTTAGATTGATTTCTTTCACTAAATTGGATTAGCTAATAACTCTAGTACAATATTTGATAGTAACACAGTTAAGTGTGCATTCTTGCCTTGTCTCCCTGATCTTAGTGGATATATTTCTTGTTTCCCATTGTGCCTTGGAAGTTTAAATATGTATTTGTATAAATTTAATATATTTAACAAGTATATTTACATATTGTATTTATTTATATTTTTATATTTGCATTTATATATTAATTTAAGAAATTATCACTCCATTTCTCTCCTAATATCCAAATGGCTCTTGAATTTTTTTTTGAAGGCTTAGCATCTATGGAGGTAACCATATAATATAGATGAAACTTGTTTCTTACATTTATTAACATTGTAATGATATGAATAAATTAGTCTTGGAATAAAATCCACTTGGTCATATCATATTCTATTTTTAATGTATTGTTAGATTCTGTTTGCTGATATATATATATATTTTTTTGTGGTATGCGGGCCTCTCACTGCTGTGGCCTCTCCCGCTGTGGAGCACAGGCTCCGGACGCGCAGGCTCAGCGGCCATGGCTCACGGGCCCAGCCGCTCCGCGGCATGTGGGATCTTCCCGGACCGGGGCACGAACTGCATCGGCAGACGGACTCCCAACCACTGCGCCATCAGGGAAGCCCTGCTGATATTTTATGTAATATTTTTGAATCAGTATTATTGAGTGATTTATATCTGTGTTTTTCTTTTTTCTCCTTTCTTTAGCAGATTTAGGTATAATGCTATTCCTATTTTATAAAAGTATTTAGGATGGTTTCTTTCATTTTCAGTGCTATGGAATAATTTATAGTACATTGGGACAGTACCATATTTGAAGACTTGGTAGAATCCCTGTTGAAAATATTTGAACCTGGTTGTTTTTTGTAGGGCAGTTTCTTCATACTTTCTCCATTGATAGTATAGCAGTTTCTCTGTTTAAGATGTCTAAATTTATCAGGATCAGTATGGTTATCTGTGTTTCTCTAGGAAACTGTTCAGTTCCTAAGTGTTTTCAAATGTATTTGCCTAGTTTTCTGCAGATTAACTTTTCTGATTTCCTCTGTTTTAGTGATTATTTGTGCCTGATAATTCTTATTTAGATCCAAATTTTTATCTTATATTATTTCTCTTCTACCTGAAGACATTCTCTTAAAAATTTCTTGTAGTGCATTTCTGCTAGTAATGAAGACTTTCAGCTCTTACATGTATCAAAACCTTTAATTTGCTTTTTTGAACTATTAACTATTTGTAATTATAAAATAGAAAAATAGGATAATTTCTTTTTATTTTGCCTTTTCAGTTTATGAAAGATATTTTATCTTCCAGATCATATTGTATTTGATGAGAATGCTATTGTTATTATAAGCTGTGTTCCTTTGTCATTTTACTATGGCTGCTTTTAAAGTAATCTCTTATTGGTTTTTAATAATTTGATTGCATTGTAATTTGGGGTAACTTTCTGTTTGTACTACTTGGTGTTTGTTTAGCATCTTGAATCTGTGAAATAATAGTTTTTATTAAATTCAGAATTTTTTTACTATTATTTCTTCAAATATTGTATTCAACAACTTCTTCTGCCCATTCTTTGTTTTTAGGTCTTTATTCACAGATTTGTTAGACTTTTTGATATTTTTAAGTCTTTTCTCTATATATTGAATATGATTCATTTTGGATAGTTTATACCACCATGTCTTCAAGTACACTTATCTTTTCTTATCTGTACTGTCTGATCAGCTGTTAATCCCAGTTTGTGCATTTTTTTCCTTAATATATTTTAATTTTTGTCTCTACAAGTCTTATGGTCTTCAAGAAATAGTTCCATTTTATATTTTCTATTTCCTATTTTTTTTCGACACCTTTTCCTGGAATATTACTTTGCACCTCTTCACATTTCTCCAACATGAGGCTTTTTTTTTTCAGAAACGTATTTGATCTTTGATTCTTATTTAGCTTTCCAAGTTCCTGTGCAGTCTTCCAAGATGCTTAAAATTATTTGTTTAGATTCTTGTTGCCTAACTTACTTGCCTATCAGTTTTTTTCTCTCTGCACACTCCCCCTATAATCTTTTTACTTTCTTCTCTGTGATTCATGACAAATTTCCAGGTTTGTTCACCAAATTATGATTAAAACTTCTATAATGTCAATATTACTCCTTATTGCCTTTTATTTAACTTTATTATTATAATTTAAGTTCTTTACTTTTTGTATTTTATTCAATTTATTTCTATTATAATTAATTTTCTTAGGTTGCAAGACACTATAGTTTGGTTAGAGTAATTTAAATTTCTACCCACCTTATGCTTTATGTGCTCTTACTATAGAAACTGGATAAATTAGATTAATCTGTTTTCTTTGTAGCTAGATGTGACCATAGGGTACAATCTTAATCAGTGAGGTGATGGCAGAAGTCTATTGTTGCTTCTTGATGTGCAAGGAAAAATGAATCTGCATCAATCAGGGTGAGAAATTAATCAGGAAACAAAAATTACGGCACATATTTTAAAACATATAGAGAAGTAAAATTAATTTATTAACTAGATATAAGTCTTTGTTAACTGGTCATCAAAAAACAAAAAAAGCCAAAATGTTTTCATGGAGGTATTAGCCTAAAGCAAGTAGCTACCATCCCTATGGGTGAGGAAGTAAAGGGAATAATCTTGAAAAGCTGAAATTCAGCCTACTTGGGTGATTCTGTTGTCTCTAAGGGGACAGAGGGAAGTTGGTTCTGTTTGTAAAGACAAAGTCTGCTCTCTTCACCCACTGCTACAGGAACAAATGGCTACTCTCAGATTAATAATAATAATAATTTTAAAAGATCTGAAGTAATGCTGAGAGGAAAGAGAAAATCTCTTCTTTCTCAGCCATTCAGTCTCTCTTTAATGCCCTCATTGGTAGATTATGATAGGGAACCAGTTGACAAATTAGAAATATGTTTTGCAGAGTTCTGGTCCAGCATCACAGCTGACTAGATAAGTGAAGTTTTGGAGCTGTGAAAAAAAAAACACCTTATTAACTGGCACATCAATAAAAATTATTGAAAATGGCAGGGTGCTTTTTCTCATCCAGATGTAAAATTCAGAGCAAGCTTCTATGTAGTAACTAAATCTATATCTATATATGTACACATCTATACGTCTATCAATCTTAATTTCAAAGCAAAAACATGTAGTTAATATTTTTATATGAATTGGAAATAAAATAATACTTTTTTTCCTCATAGAATTTCAGTATAATATTGTTGATTTGTATGACAGTATTTACTGACTTTGCCAGTTAATTTTTATGGCAGATACTTTCTTTAAATTGAGTAAACTAAATCTGCAGAACTGAAGTTAGTTTTAATATAGGTATACACACACACATGTTTACAACATTTTCTAAATATATCAGGGTAAAAAAGTTGCCTTTAAGTGAAAGAGTAATAGAATCAATATATACTTGTTAAAAGCTTTTTTTGTTTGTTTCCAAAAACTCAGAAAATTAATGAATACAATGACTGGTAATAAATTGTTCTGAAAGTCAGTTTTCTTCCAATGGTTTAATTTTAACAGAATTGAAAGAGGATCTAATTGAGTTTGCAGCAGATATATTTGAGACTATTTTTTGGTCAGATAGGTCACTATGTGAATTTTGGGCTCTAACTTATTATGGCTTTAAAGAATTTTATGACAAAGATTTTTTTTATTCCACAAAACCACAATTTCCATCCAGTTATTACTGTGCAAGAATTCTTAGAACTTATACTTGTCACATGAAAAATTAAGGATCAAAAAATGGACTCTTATGATGGTGCCAAACTCTGCTTGATGGTCAGTTTTATGTGTCCACTTGTTTAGGCTAGTCACCTGTTATTCAAAAGCTAATTTGGGTTTTGCTGTGAAAGTGTTTTATAGATGTGTTTAAGGTCTATAATCAGTTAACCTTAAGTATGGGAAATTATCTAGATAGTCTGGGTGGACCTGATTCAATCAACTAAAAGGCTTTAAGAACAGAGCCTCTCTGAAGAAGAAAATTTGCCCAGAATAGCAGCTTCAGCTCCTGTCTGAGTCCCAGGCTGTCTTTCCTGAGAGCCGGCCTTTCAGAATGGAATTCCCACTTGCCTAGTCAGTCCCCACGATCCTGAAACCAATTCCTTGCATTTAATCTCAATATATGTTGTCTGTTGTGCTTGTTTCTCTGGTTGAACACTAACTAACACATCCTATCTCCTTTGAAAAAGAAGTGATTTTACCCGTGGATATAGAAATTCACTGAAAAAAATAGCCACTTTTATCTCATTAAGAATTATTTTCCAATTAAGAAGTTACCATTATTTCAAAAATGTATAATGTGTTTTTTATTATTATATTTTAATACTTATAAATATGACTAAGACGTTTTTACATTTGTTCAAGTTATAGGGAACATTAAAAAATTCAATATAAAAATACTTTATACGTATTTATCTATTAATACAACAGATAAAGAAGCAAAGATCATGAAAGCACAACTTGCCAAAAATGAAATTAAATATGAGAATAAACTACCTTTTTAACTAAAATTAAAGATGCACAAATCAGTGCAATACATATATAGTATTTATATATATTAAATTGATAAAAATATTTCCATTTCTGCAAAGTATGATAGTGAGGTATAAACATAATGGGCCTAGATAGGCTAATGGTATTTAGACATGTATTTCAATGGCCTAAAAAAACTCTGACCCTGCCAACACCTTGATCTTGCATCTCAGGCCTCCAGAACCGTGAGACAACAAATTTCTATCGTTTAATTTACCCAGTTTGTGGTACTTTGTGGTGGCACCTCTATCAAACTTATGAACCAATGAATGTGAAATGTTTATATTTTTTTGTGGATGGTCAGCAATATATGGTTTAATCTAATTCCTGATTTTTGTTCAAATAGTAAAAAACTTTGATTACTTATTTATACTACTAATTAAAAACTGTTTATTAAGCTAAAACCATACTATTTTATATTTCAATACACAAGATACTGAACATAATATATAATACTGCAATATTTCAAATTCAGAATTGTTTACTGATAACCACATTGTCATGGATCAATTCAGAACACCAATAAATGGTCTTCCTATATTTTGTAATTGTTATTACTTGCACACTGAGATGCAGAAGTAATCAGAAAAACAGTAGGCAAATTATGAATGATTGTGTTGTACTTAATCAATGAGTGAGAATAATTTGAATCTTTTGGAGTAGAAAACTGAATACATCTCTGGAGGAGACTAAGAGATATAGTTTAGGAAAAAATGTGAAAAGAATTCCTGTTTCAGGCGTTTGGAAACTAACTGCTTGGAGTCAGGCAAAGTTAAAGTGAATGGTTAATATCACGCAGTTTGTATGGAGTGCTTACAACTTAAAATCTAAAGTTCACATTTAGTATCAAATATATATAGTCATACTAAAATGCTGATGAGATGAAAATAATGCAATCAGTCTGTATTATCATAAAATATATCTGTTTAATTTAAAGGGAGGATACCATCCTTAAATGTGTATATGAAGGCCTTACAACTTAAATTAATGAAATAAGTATAGACAGATAATTTAGCACTTATATTTGATGAAGAATTGATGAAGTGTTATGGTAAATTACAGGTAAGAATTTAAGAAAATACTTAGCAATGTATTTGGAGGTAATGAAAATAGATGTGTAAATTTTAATTATATAAAGAAGTAACATTTAACATGAAGTTAAGCTTCTTAGCTATAATATTATACATTATTATAAAAGACAATTTTTGTTCATATTCCTGTTGATTTGCATAACAACATTTTCTTCAAGTTTGGAGCCAAATGAAATCCAAACATCTGTCTTATGGCAAAATTTGGTCTTACTGTGATTCCAACCAAACCACAAAGTTTCTGTTGATTTTTGCACCTAACCACAGAAGAGTTTTGAAAATGTCAGGTTCTGTTGTAACCTGAACTAAGTTTATTCAAAAGGTGTATGAACTTTGGCCTAAATTTTTTCCAATTCGAGAATGGATTTTATATGGTACATTGCAAATCAAACAAGAATCCTTGTTCAAGACTCTCCATTATGCCTTCTTCTCATGAAAGTTTAGCATAGGGTTAAAAATTGGAAGAAAGGGATAAATGTAACAGACATGACCTGTCATCTTCATCTCCAGTAAGTGACGTATTTCTCTTAGGTCAGAGCCCAGATGCCACCATTCATCATACAGTTATAGAGGCTATACCTTAAAAAAGTGCAGAAAATGACTCATGAGAATTCTACTGGCATGAGCATAAAAATAACCTACTCTCTAGAGTGGCAAAACAGTTGGGATTTTTAACTTCCACTTCCAACTTTAAAGAGGAATACAAAAGGGTTGAATGTGGAAATTTACATAAATTTAAAAAATCAGTATGTTTTTAAAAACATTAATAGTGCCACGAGAAGGAAAAAAAAGGCTAAAATGATGGCCCTTCAAGAATTCCAGTATCTTAAAGCAAATGCAAGTCTGAATGTAAAATAAACATCCATCCTTTTACTCTTCTTTTGTTACAATAGTAATCTCCTGACACACAGTAAGGAATATACACTTGTTAAAAGTGGTTATATATTAGGCCTCTCACTCAACCTCATTACCATTAAATGGCCTTTGCTAATGTTCCATTCTAAAAAAGAAAATAGGAGTTAATTAAGGCAACAGATTCAAAACACCACTGTTTTGTCTCCATGATGCCTCTTTTAATTAGTGAGACATTAAATTTACCATTGTGTACCCATTTTACTTCAAAATTACTCTGAATTTTATTTTTTAATTTTTTTTGATTATTTGCCCATGCATTTGTTCAATTTTTTTAGCCTTTGAAGACCATAACAATTCTCTACCTTTTGTTAAGAACTACTATTTACACATACTATTAGATAAGAAATTAATTTTATTTTTGTTTTACATTCTTCTCTCAAGAGTGAAATACAGAATCTTATTTTTAATTATATTAAATGATATTGAGAATTTTCTTTGGGGAGTGTAGAGTATGCAAAAGCAATTTATTGCAAAGTCTTGTGTTAATACAAACACATATTCATACAGTCACAAGTGCTCTGGTTAAAATTAGCATATAATGATTATATCATGTCTTATGATTCATAGCTTTCCTGTAGTTAATGATGAAATCATAAGGCTAAAAAGAAACATTTTATGGAGAAATCAATCATCCTTAATCCAATGTGTTTTTATATCTTCTAGTTTGTAGTCTAATATACCTACAAAAAGCATCTTACTAGCTTCACTCCCATTATTGTAATAACAATAATAATCTATATGTGTATGAATTATTATTAGCAGACCATTAATCATACATAACCGTTTTATTTAATTCTTATAATAAACATGTTATAAGTGTTGTTATTTCCCTTTTTAAGGGGAGAACTGAAACATAAGGTAGTTAATTAATGGCCCCTTCTATGCCCTCCTCCTTCTATGACATTTTTAAATTCATGCATTCATCATTTGTTCAACAAAAATTGCTGAAGTATTTAGTATCTGCCAACCATTATTCTAAGTGTTTGGCATTTATGTCTGAATCATGTAGGTGTTCTTTCTGAAATGAAAAGGAGGTGAATGTGCTTGATAAAATGAAAAAGATCCTTGGTATTATAGTGCATTAAACAGTAAATTTATTTATTTATGGCTGTGTTGGGTCTTCGTTGTTGCATGCAGGCTTTCTCTAGTTGCAGTGAGTGGAGACTACTCTTTGTTGTGGTGCATGGGCTTCTCATTGCAGTGGCTTCTCTTGTTGTGGAGCAAGGGCTCTAGGTGCCTGGGCTTCAGTAGTTGTGGTGTACGAGCTCAGTGGTTGTGGTTCGCAGCCTCTAAAGTTCAGGCTTAGTAGCTGTGGCATGCGGGTTTAGTTGTTCTATGGCATGTGGGATCTTCCCAGACCAGGGATCAAACCTGTGTCCCCTGCAATGGCAGGCGTGTTCTTATCCACTGTGCCACCAGGGAAGTCCCATATAGTAGTTTTATACTCATATTTAATTTGCATAGTACTCATGAAACAACTGAGGGAAAGTAAGAGTGAAGAGCAGAGGCTCTGTAGTCAAACCTTCTGGGTTGGAATCTCAGTCATTCTTTCAGTGATTTTGGATTCTGAGTCTCATTTTTGCCATGTTTCAAGAGCGAATAATGATAGTAGGTTTTATGAGGCTGAAAATTGCTTGACTATGCCTGGCTTTTCCTACACATTGGGAAAACCTGTACCTCATCCCCAAAAGAGACATTCTCCTTCTGTATTCCCTAATATATTAAATACGGCCTTCTTTATCCAGTTACTCAAGCTACATTGAACGTTTTCAGCCAACTTTTATCTCTCAGTCCTCCGTTAAGCAGTCAGTCATCAAGTCTGGCCAATCCTACTTTCTATGTTTCTCTTAAATAGAATCTTTACTTTATTTTCTCATGGCCATTGACTTAATACAGATCCTTGCCACTTTTAATTGGACAATTTATTTAAATTAACCAATCAATAAACATTTATTTAACATCAACTAAAAAACTTAGTCTCTAGGATTATATGGGAAAGGAAGAATTTGAAGCTACCATTTCTACTCTCTTGGAGCTTAACATAAAGTTGGAGAAACTTGATACAAATGTTTGAAGTTGCAAATAATAGTGTTTTAAAAATAATCTTCAATGTATTGCTGCATTAGATTTCACAAGACATGTATGATTAATTGACAAATAGACAATACAGACCATAATTAACACAGGAGTCTTGAAAATCAGAGATAACCATTGATTAAAGGATTTTACGAGGGCTTACAAGTTAGTAGAGATCCGATTTAGTTATCTTTTGATCAGCCAAGAAAGGTGAGCATGTTATTACTAATTGTAGAACTAAATGAATTAAAGTAGCATTGCTTGATATATTTAAAATTTACATCTTTTTGAGATCCTCTTCCTTCAACCCTAGGCAATGAGGGCTTCATTTCTTTGGCTTTGGTATTTTTTGTGTCCTCTGAAGCAGTTTCCAGGAAATACCCACAGTTTTGGCAGCTGGCATGATGCATAGCCTTCAAAGTCTAGCTTAATCCATTGTACAGGATGATGGACTGTGCCAGAAGTTATTTGAAATCATCTATCTGTTTGTCCCCTGTGTAAACATATGTTTCAAATAACTGAGTTTAATAAGATTTGAAATATATATTTTGTGCACCTGATAAGTTAATTAAATAAAATTTGAAACTAAAAAATATATATATACTGATGCTGGAGAACAGAATACTAGACTGTCTTGATTGCTAATTAGTTCTGTGACTGAGTGAAACTGGGGAGCCAGCTCAGAAGTGTTATCTCACGGAGGTCTTTCCTATCACTTCCAAGGCACTGTTGGCCATTCCCTCTTACACGGTACACTATGCCTAGAATATACCTAGTTTTCAGTCTTGACACTAAATAGTATATATTTGTTAATATGCCTACCTTCCCAATTTAAAAAAACAGGAGTGTAAAGTCAGCAGCACGTTTGTATTGTTTTATTTCAGTTTTATTGAGATATAATTGACATACAGCACTGTATAAGTTTAAGGTGTACAGCATAATGATTCGACTTACATACATCATGAAATGATTCTCACAGTAAGTTTAGTGAACATCCATGATCTCATATAGATACAAAATAATAGAAAAATTTGTTTCCTTGTGATGAGAAAAACTCTTAGGATTTACTCTTAACTTTCATATATAACATACAGCAGTGTTAATTATATTTATCATGCTGTACATTACATCCCTAGTTATATATAAGATAAATAACTTATATTTATCTTATAACTAGAAGTTTGTACCTTTTGACTACCTGCTGGTTTTGGTTTTAATTTAGCACCAGGTAGCATGCATTAGTAATCACTCAGTAAGAGACTTTGACCACATAACTTTACATTGTTCATCACTCATATTTGCTTTATCTAGATGACAATATAGCAAAAAATTGCCTTTTTTTTTACTGGACTGTTTTTTTTTAATTGAATTGAATTGATGTGTGTGTATTTACTAGGTATAGCTCTATTTTGAGTAATAGCTATACTAAGTTGGTTTCAACTGAGAGCTGTTTTCCATGTCCTATAAGCATTTTGATTGATTTTTACAATACTTGGGTTCTTTAAATTTGCCTGAACACAATTCTTTCTCTACACACATCAAAGAACACACACAAAGAACTAGCCTTAGTTCCTTTTAGTGAAAAAATATGTTCAGAACTATGATATGAATGCTAGGTATCCCTATTTCTTTTATTGGGGCAGTGCTTCTATTACCTCTCAGTCTACATAGCTAGTAAATACATGCACACACAAAAAAATATACACATATATACATCTATATTTATTCATTTATCTATCATTCTGTTTAAAATAGATCTTACATAAAATTAACAAATTTCTTGAAATATACAACAAACTGAAGCTGTGAGAAGAAGAAATTGAAAAGCTGGATAGTTCCAAATCTATTAAAGAATATGCATTTATTATAAAAAATTTTCTATAAAGAGAACTCTAGATACAAATAGCATTCTTGGTGAAAGCTTCTTAAAATGTAATGAAAATAACTCAACTTAATCTTAAACTCTTTCAAATATAAAAGAATGGGACATTTTCCAATTTGCTTTTTGAGGCCAGAATAACCTTTATTCTATACTATAAAAGACCTAACAAAAAAAGATCAAGAATGCTGATAAACTTAAATAGTAATAAATTTAATAAAAGGAAAAGTTAAAATTTTGTACATAAGTATATTATCAAATCAAGTTTTATATATATTATATGTATGTAATATATATATTATATATATATATAAAACTCAGTTCTCAAGAAGCACAAAATTACATGTAAAATCTATGCTCATGGCTATTTTTTATAGAAATTCTAATTGGATTTTAGCCAACATGCTTGTTTTATTTATACAGCTCTGTTCCTTCAATATTGTTTGTCTTTCTGATTTTATGTCTTAATTAAAATATATATTATTTTCAAAATGTCTATTTTTTCATTATTTAGTGTGTCAATTAACTTTTTTGTTAAATTTGTTGATTCTCCCTCAAAGTAATGCTTTTGTTGGATGTCTACTGTTGTATTTCCTCTCTGTTGAAGTCCAGTGTGCTCTGAGCTCTGAAGATGTTGCTAGGTAACAGTTTTGAATTGGTTGGTACTTCTCTGGTTTCAGAATCTTTTTTTGTTTCTGGAACTTGGGAGTTTCTCCTTTTGTCTATTGAGCTCTGTTTTCTATCTATCCATCCATCCATCAATCCATCCATCTATCAATAGATAGCCTCAGTATTTCTAACTAATTGTATTGGAAAGGGACTCATCTTTACCAGCCCAGCATACAATTTTGCATTTCCAATTTTGAAATTAGAATTAGAATTTTAGAACCCATAAATTCTAGATACTATTCTAAGCACATTGTTCCTACCGATTTAATGTGACAAAAGTCCTACTTATGAGATACTTACCAATATTATCTCATATTTAAAAAAAATTCCTCCTTTGCTCAATAAGGAATCTGAAGCAAAGAGGGGTTTGATAACTTGTCCCATATGACATTACGTATTAGAAGCAGAGACAGAATTTTGGACTTACATATTCAGATTATAGAGCTTATACCATTAATATACCATACCTGTTTCCTAATTTTTTTTTAACTTTCTTCCCTTCAATTAGATTAACTGATTCTTATGGATAGAATTTTAATTGGAATTTTAAAATACACGTTACGTTTAAAAGAACTGAAATTTGAAATTTTCACTTTGTCTTCTTGGATTTCTAGGAAGTCGTTGGTGATAGATTTTGAATATTTTTCTTGTTTATGTAAAGTAGTATGATTATCACCATCTTGGTGCTACAAAGTTCAGATTTTGTTGCCAAATAATTCTATTTGTTATTTGCCCCAATTTGCAAATGAACAAAAATTTATTTCATCTTCTTTCTTACAATGACACCTATTTCCTCCTTCACTGGACAGCTCTGACCACTATCTCTCACACAAGTAAGACTGTCTTATATCTGTTGATATTTTTAAAAATGTCTGAAGAGGAAAGCCTGTACTTAGCACTTTCTCATATATGTCTACCTTAAATACTTTTTTAAGTGTGAATTCTGAAAGTAAGTTCAAACAATATATTGAGTTTGTTATACAGAGTCATACATCCCTAAGTTGCTTAGAATGACTTAATCAACAGGAACAGGTTAATAGAACATTGCAGAGCATGTCCACAGAGGAAAGACATGCTTAAAAACAGCAACAAACACAAATTATCCAGCATTTAAAAAGTTTATTAATCAACTATTTATTTTCCATCTATTCATTCATTTGCTAATTCATTTATATATAAACCAGTACCTACTACTACATGCCAGGGAATATTTTAAGCAGTAGTGATACAATGATGATCAAGAACCATAGAACATAGAATCTGGGCACACATATTGTAAACATTTCTAGGAAGAAAACCAAATAAATGAAAAGTATATTTATAAATGATCACTACTGGAAGAAAATTCCCCATGGATTTCTTGGCTTTGTGTACAGGTCAAGTCTGAGCAGAAGATAACTTGGAAGAGCAATCAGCCTTGGAAGCTAGAGGGAATGTTTCCCTCTGGAGAGATTTAGAGATATACTTGCATGGAGATGTCCATGGTAGTAAAAATAAAGCTCTCTCTGTCTTCTTCCCCGAGACATTTGCTTATATTCCAGAATAGTAAATCTAGAGTGCTTTTCCTCTCCCTCCAGAATATATGTATATATCCCTGTGTGTGTTTGTGTGTGTGTATCTGTATCTGTAACATTCTGGCTGGCTAACTAGTTAGCAAGTAGATTAAAAACTCAGTTCCTTTATGGTTGCTGATTTAACGATCATATGTGCTAGATAGAAATATAGGGTAAGATAAAGGAAATATATGGCTATTTGGGTGGGGATAGACATATTTAAAGGAGGTAAGAATACAGAAATACTGAGTGGGTTCAATTCCTTGGAAGTTTTTTTTTTTTCCTATGAAAAGGTGCAAAGAGAGAAGTTGAGTGATATATAAGTTCAAGTGATTTCCTTCACATATTACTTTTTTTCAAGTTAGGGTTGTTAAAGAGGAGAAGGGGGACAGTCATTGGGTGGTAATCTTTGACTGTTAAAAATCTTCTGGCTGTTAAAGGAGATGTAAATCTATGCGGTGGAAAAACACTGAACAATATGTCCAGAGTCCTAAACTTAGTTCTGGATCTTCTACTCATTAGCAGTGTTACCTTGGACTACTTATGACCTATCTAATACTCAATTTCTTCATCTGTGACATCAGAAAATATTTTGTACCTGCATAGATACTTGTTGTAAGATTAAAATGTGTTTAATGATTAAAACACATTTTCAAAACCAGTAGAACCTATATAAATATAAAGATTTATTTCACCAGTTTATGCAAAAACAAAAGAAAAAGTAAAACTACTTGATATAATTAATAATGCATCAAATAAAACCATAATATGCAATAGAATGTGCTTATTGAAGTTTTTAAAATATAATTCATTATCTTATTTTAGTATAGAAAAATGCAAAAATTATATAAGAATAAGGGCAATGCTATCAGCTCTTAGCCCATCTTCATTGTATCTCCATGTTGGTGTATCTCCATGTTTGTCCAAGAAATTGGACAAAATACTGATTTAGCAACTATAATCTCTCTTAGATATGAAACATCAGAGACTCATAGTAGTTAAAATATTTGAGAAAAGTGTAATGAATTGTGTTATTATATTTTTATACTAGGATAGAAAGGGTACTATTATTTTGATATTCAAACAAACAACTTTCTAGGCTACAAGTGTGCTTTATGAAAACCTGATGTTATATTTTACCTAAGTTTTTAAATGGCTTGCCATCCCTTTAAAGTGAATAAATTGCAAAGCATTTTAGAGAAAATGATACGAAGTACTTTTGGTAAAGCTGACTCTAACAAAAATAAATGATGACAGGAATCCATAGATTTGGAAATGTCTAAATATTTAACTATGTCTTTCAATATTGTTTAGTATTTTCTAGATGTAGGCATCATCTAGAAAATTGTAGCAACCAAGAGCTTCTCAAATTTTGTTGTGGGGTTATTGGTTCTTGAGCTTATCAAATTCAATCACATATGTTAATGAGAAGTTCCCAAACAAAAAGTAAAGAGAAAATATTTTTCTCTCTTTTTCCAATTTCAGATTACTGTCCTTTCCCATTTAATTCTGGACATGGAGCACTGGTTTGGGATGAGTGGGAAAGGAGATTTTTCATATTTCCAAACTCTTTGGGCATATTTTTTTCGTATCCATACAGAAAAAGGGCACAAATGTTCTTCCTCCATGAATTTATTCAAATGTCACCATTCTTTTCTTACTAATTTATAAAATCTTATTATTTTACAGTTTTTAAAGATGTGGGGTTAAGCCATACATTTTGCATATCTGTAAGGACAATATATCAACTCGCCTTTGGCATTGCTTTTCTCTCTCTTGCTATCAGTCTGCCCCTCCCCACTTTACTCTTTCTAAGATTTCTAAGATTCCTCCATAGTAGTGATAATAGCTGCAAAGTTTTCCCTTCAGAGACTCTATAATCAACACCCTTCCCCACTGCTCATTGAACAAGAAAAAGGGAAAAGTAAAGGACCTATTATGAGAAGAGATTTTAGGTGTCTAATGTAAGTCATGCAGTTGTGTATTTTTTTAAATACTTTGAAATCATTGATTGAATTGTTATAGTTCTAATCATGTATATGACAATATTTTATTTCATTGTTCTACACAAAAATTAGGTAGCCCAAGCTAAACCTCAGGTTTTCACTCTGTCAGAATTTTCAGAATCTATTACGTCTATATTCACTGGTTTAAGGATAATACATTGGTCTCTATGGCCTGCTAGTCATCAAATTGTTCTTTTTTTATTTCTGTCACACTTCTTCTGAGATACTAGATATTATATATTTGATTAAATACAGTTTTGGAGAAATAGAATATCTATTTGATGGAACTAAGAGACAGCTGTTAAATGTTTCCTCTCAAATAGCTACTCTAACTTCTTTACTTAGTACTCAAAATTTTATACATGGAATACAACAGAATTTATTAAGGGTCAAGTTTGTGATTATAAAAAAAAAATTTTCCCAATTGAAGGATATTAAGTGCCTAACATAAACATGGAAGGTTTACATCTTTTATTTGCCATTAATTTTACTGCTGGTATAAATGGAAGTATGTTTTTCTTTAAATTCATGAATGTACTTGGCAAGGAAGGAGTTAAAGTGTCTGACCTGAGATCCATTTATTCACTTCACCAGCATACAACCCCAGGGGAAAAGAAAAGAAAAGATGGCAGGTGACCTGGCCTAATCTCCTTGTCAACTGGACTTCTGGGTAAATAGACTAATGATATTTGCTAGGAGGAAGAGGCCTTATCTATAGAACCCCTTAGCAGAATGTCCCCAGCTGAAGGATTACTTATAGTAAATAAAATTGCAATCACCAGATTTATGAGGAATCGTTCCTGGAGAATATCATCTAAGTCATGCAACTCTGTGGGAATAAAATAGAGATGCTATTTAACTTATATGCCTCCTGCTATGTTAGGTAAAACCACAAAAATGCCTTTGGAAACCTCATCTATTATTCTGGGTGAAAGAGTGTGTCTAATACTGGAAGAAAGGATCTAGTTGGGTTGCCAGATTAGCAAATACAAATAGAGATGCCTAGTTAAATTTGAATTGGAGGAAAACAGTGAAATCTGTGTGTTTGAAAGTATGTCCCATGCAGTATTGGGGAGTTATTTATACTAAAAAATGTGTTTGTGTCTCTGCAACTTAAAACATGGGATGCCCAGTTTAATTTAATTTGTAACCCCATTCTGGAGAAACAGTTGGGATGTCTCAGACATTTAATGTTTATCTTCTTATCTTTGTTCCTGAATTACCTACACATTTTTGAAATCATTAGTAAGTTTGATTCTGGGTGACATCTCTGATTCATGTCTTATTTGACAATTTGATCCTGTGTATAAGCACAGCAGAATATATATACAGATACATATAAATCAGTTTTACTCAGTGCGTCACTACTATTTTTTTTTTTTGCGTACGCGGGCCTCTCACTGTTGTGGCCTCTCCCGTTGTGGAGCACAGGCTCCGGACGCACAGGCTCAGCAGCCGTGGCTCACGGGCCCAGCCGCTCCGCGGCATGTGGGATCCCCCCGGACCGGGGCACGAACCCACGTCCCCTGCACTGGCAGGCGGACTCTCAACCACTGCGCCACCAGGGAAGCCCCCCATCACTACTATTTTTAATTTGCTGACGTAATTGTTCATGAACCACTAACACATTACTCTGCTTACATATCAACCAGGAGCCATACTTGTGCTTATGTTCCTGCTACACAGATTTACAAAACTTGCATCCATATCGACTCACATGTTATTTTCACTTACGGAAATAAAAATATGTCCACATAGAAAAATATTATCTAACACTTAGAGGAAAATATGAATGCCTATTTCTTCACTGTCACACTGGAATATTATTATTATTATTAACATCTTTATTGGAGTGTAATTGCTTAACAATTGTGTGTTAGTTTCTGCTTTATAATAAAGTGAATCACCTATGCATATACATATATCCCCATATCTCCTCCCTCTTGCGTTTCCCTCCCACCCTCCCTATCCCACCTCTCTAAGTGGTCACAAAACACCCAGCTGATCTCCCTGTGCTATGTGGCTGCTTCCCACTAGCTATCTATTTTATATTTAGTAGTGTATATAAGTCCATGCCACTCTCTCACTTCATCCCAGCTTACCATTCTCCCCTCCCCGTATCCTTAAGTCCATTGTCTATGTCTGCGTCTTTATTCCTGTCCTGCCCTGAGGTTCTTCATAACCATTTTTTTTTCTTAGATTGCATATATATGTGTTAGCATATGGTATTTGTTTTTCTCTTTCTGACTTACTTCACTCTGTATGGCAGTCTCTGGATCCATCCATGCCTCTACAAATGACTCAATTTCATTCCTTTTTATGGCTGAGTAATATTCCATTGTATATATGTACCACATCTTCTTTATCCATTCATCTGTCAATGGGTATTTAGTTGCTTTCATGACCTGGCTATTGTAAGTAGTGCTGCAATGAACATTGGGGTGCATGTGTCCTTTTGAATTATGGTTTTCTCTGGGCATATGCCCAGTAGAGGGATTGCTGGGTCATATGGTAATTCTACTTTAAGCTTTTTAAGGAACCTCCATTATGTTCTCCATAGTGGCTGTATCAATTTACATTCCCACCAAGAGTGCAAGATGGTTCCCTTTTCTCCACACGCTCTCCAGCATTTGTTGTTTGTAGATTTTTTGATGATTCCCATTCTAACTGGTGTGAGGTGACACCTCATTGTAGTTTTGATTTGCATTTCTCTAATAATTAGTGATGTTGAGCAGCTTTTTGTGTGCTTCTTGGCCATCTGTATGTCTTCTTTGGAGAAATGTCTATTTAGGTCTTCTGCTCATTCTTGCATTGGGTTGTTTGTTGTTTTAATATTGAGCTGTATGTGCTGTTTATATATTTTGGAGATTAACCCTTGGTCCGTTGATTTGTTTGCAAATATTTTCTTCCATTCTGAGGGTTGTCTTTTCATCTTGTTTGGAGTTTCCTTTGCTGTGCAAAAGGTTTTAAGTTTCCTTAGGTCCCATTTGTTTATTTTTGTTTTTATTTCCATTACCCTAGGAGGTGGATCAAAAAAGATCTTGTCGTGATTTATGTCAAAGAGTGTTCTTCCTATGTTTTCCCCTAAGAGTTTTATAGTGTCCGGTCTTAGATTTAGGTCTCTAATCCATTTTGAGTTTATTTCTGTGTTAGGGAGTGTTCTAATTTCATTCATTTACATGTAGCTGTCCAGTTTTCCCAGCACCACTTATTGAAGAGACTTTTCTCCATTGTATATCCTTGCCTCCTTTGTTATAGATTAGTTGACCATAGGTGTGTGGGTTTATCTCTGGGCTTTCTGTCCTATTCCATTGATGTATATTTCTGTTTTTGTGCCAGTAACATATTGTCTTGATTACTGTAGCTGTGTAGAGTAGTCTGAAGTCAGTGAGTCTGATTCCTCCAGCTCCGTTTTTTTCCCTCAAGACCGCCTTGTCTATTTGGGGTCTTTTCTGTCTCCATACAAATTTTAAGATTTTTTGTTCTAGTTCTGTGAAAAATACCATTGGTAATTTGACAGGGATTGCATTGAATCTGTAGATTGCTTTGGGTAGTATAGTCATTTTCACAATTTTGATTCTTCCAATCCAAGAACATGGTATATCTCTCCATCTGTTGGTATCATCTTTAATTTCTTTCAGAAGTGTCTTATAGTTTTCTGCATACAGATCTTCTGTCTCCTTAGGTAGGTTTATTCCTAGGTATTTGATTCTTTTTGTTGCAGTGGTAAATGGGAGTGTTTCCTTAATTACTCTTTCAGATTTTTCATCCTTAGTGTATAGGAATGCAAGAGATTTCTGTGCATTAATTTTGTATCCTGCTACTTTAACAAATTCATTGATTAGCTCTTGTAGTTCTCTGGTAGAGTCCTTAGGATTCTCTATGTATAGTATCATGTCATCTGAAAACAGTGATAGCATTACTTCTTCTTTTCTGATTTGGATTCTTCATTTCTTTTTCTTTTCTGATTGCTGTGGCTAACACTTCCAAACCTTGTTGAATAATAGTGGTGAGAGTGGGCAACCTTGTCTTGTTCCTGATCTTAGTGGAAATGGTTTCAGTTTTTCACCATTGAGAACAATGTTGGCTGTGGGTTTGTCATATATGGCCTTTATTATGTTGAGGTAAGTTCCCTCTATGCCTACTTTCTGGAGGGCTTTTATCATAAATCGTTGAATTTTGTCAAAAGCTTTTTCTGCATCTGTTGAGATGATCATATGGTTTTAATCCTTCAATTTGTTAATATGGTTTATCACATTGATTGATTTTCATATATTGAAGAATCCTTCCATTCCTGGGATAAACCCCACTTGATCATGGTGTATGATCCTTTAAATGTGCTGTCGGATTCTGTTTGCTAGTATTCTGTTGAGGATCTCTACATCTACGTTCAACAGTGATATTGGCCTATAGTTTTCTTTCTTTGTGACATCTTGGTCTGCTTTTGGTGTCAGGGTGATAGTGGCCTCATAAAATGAGTTTGGGAGTGTTCTTCCCTCTGCTATATTTCGGAAGAGTTTGAGGGGATAGGTGTTAGCTCTTCTCTAAATGTTTCATAGAATTTGCCTGTGAAGCCATCTGGTCCTGGGCTTTTGTTTGTTGGAAGATTTTTAATCCCAGTCTCAATTTCAGTGCTTGTGATTGGTCTGTTTACATTTTCTCTTTCTTATTGGTTCAGTCTTGGAAAGTTGCGCATTTCTAAGAATTTCTCCATTTCTTCCAGGTTGTCCATTTTATTGTCATATAGCTGCTTGTAGTAATTTCTCATGATCCTTTGTATTTCTGCAGTGTCAGTTATTACTTTGCCTTTTGCATTTATAGTTCTATTGATTTGAGTCTTCTCCTTTTTTTTCTTGATGAGTCTGGCTAATGGTTTACAAATTTTGTTTATCTTCTCAAAGAATGAGCTTTTAGTTTTATTGATTTTTGTTATCATTTCCTTCATTTCTTTTTCATTTATTTCTGATCTGATCTTTATGATTTCTTTCCTTCTACTAACTTTGGGTTTTTTTTCCTCTTTCTCTAATTGCTTTAGGTGTAAGGTTAGGTTGTTTATTTGAGATGTTTCTTGTTTCTTGAGGTAGGATTGTATTGCTCTAAACTTTCCTCTTAGAACTGCTTTTGCTGTATCCCATAGGTTTTGGGTCATCGTGTTTTCATTATCATTTGTTTCTAGGTATTTTTTGGTTTCCTCTTTGATTTCTTCAGTGATCTCTTGGTTATTAAGTAGTGTATTGTTTAGCCTCCATGTGTTTGTATTTTTTACAGTTTTTTTCCTGTATTAGATATCTAGTCTCATAGCATTGTGCTTGGTAAATATATTTGATATGATTTCAATTTTCTTAAATTTACCAAGGCTTGATTTGTGACCCCAAAATATGATCTATCCTGGAGAATGTTCCAGGAGCACTTGAGAAGAATGTGTATTCTGTTGTTTTTGGATGGAATGTCCTATAAATATCAATTAAGTCCATCTTGTTTAATGTATCATTTAACACTTGTGTTTCCTTATTTATTTTCATTTTGGATTATCTGTCCATTGGTGAAAGTGGGGTGTTAAAGTCCCCCACTATGATTGTGTTACTGTCAATTTCCCCTTTTATGGCTGGTAGTATTTGCCTTATGTATTGAGGTGCTCCTATGTTGGGTGCATAAATATTTATAATTGTTAGGGCTTCCCTGGTGGCGCAGTGGTTGAAAGTCCGCCTGCCGATGCAGGCGACATGGGTTCGTGCCCCGGTTCGGGAGGATCCCACATGCCACGGAGCGGCTGGGCCTGTGAGCCATGGCCGCTGAGCCTGTGCATCCGGAGCCTGTGCTCCCCAATGGGAGAGGCCACAAGAGTGAGAGGCCCACGTACCACCAAAAAAAAAATTTGTAATTGTTATATCTTCTTCTTGGATTGATCCCTTGATCATTATGTAGTGTCCTTCTTTGTCTCTTGTGATAGTCTTTATTTTAATGTATATTTTGTCTGATATGAGAATTGCAACTCCAGCTTTTTTTTGATATCCATTAGCATGGAATATCTTTTTCCATCCCCTCACTTTCAGTGTGTATATGTCCCTAGGTCTAAAGTGGGTCTGTTGTAGACAGCATATATACGGGTCTTGTTTTTATATCCATTCAGCCAGTCTATGTCTTTTGGTTGGAGCATTTAATCCATTTACATTTAAGGTAATTATTGACATGTATGTTCCTATTCCCATTTTCTTAATTGTTTTGGGTTTGTTATTGTAAGTCTTTTCCTTGTCTTATGTTTCCTGCCTAGAGAAGTTCCTTTAGCATTTGTTGTAAAGCTGGTTTGGTGATGCTGAATTCTCTTAGGTTTTGCTTGTCTGTAAAGGTTTTAATTTCTCCATCGAATCTAAATGAGATCCTTGCTGGGTAGAGTAATCTTGGTTGTACATTTTTCCCTTTCATCACTTTAAATATGTCCTGCCACCCCCTTCTGTCTTGCAGAGTTTCTGCTGAAAGAACAGCTGTTAACCTTATGGGGATTCTCTTGTATGCCATTTGTTGTTTCTCCCTTGTTGCTTTTAATATTTTTTCTTTGCATTGAATTTTTGTTAGTTTAATTAATATGTGTCTTGGCATGTTTCTCCTTGTATATTTCCTGTATGGGACTCTGTGCTTCCTGGACTTGATTAACTATTTCCTTTCTCATATTAGGGAAGTTTTCAACTATAATCTCTTCAAATATTTTCTCAGTCCCTTTCTTTTTCTCCTCTTCTTCTGGGACCCCTATCATTCAAATGCTGGTGTATTTAATATTGTTCCAGAGGTCTCTGAGACTGTCCTCAATTCTTTTCATTCTTTTTTCTTTATTCTGCTCTGCAGTAGTTATTTCCACTATTTTATCTTCCAGGTTACTTATCTGTTCTTCTGCCTTAGTTATTCTGTTATTGATTCCTTCTAGAGAATTTTTAGTTTCATTTATTATGTTGTTCATCATTGTTTGTTTGCTCTTTCATTCTTCTAGGTCCTTGTTAAACTTTTCTTGTTTTTTCTCCATTCTGTTTCCAAGATTTTGGATCATCTTTACTATCATTATTCTGAATTATTTTTCAGGTAGACTGCCTATTTCCACTTCATTCGTTTGGTGAGGTGGGTTTTTTTTTTTTTAACTGTTTTCCCTTAGTGTTTTTTCTTTTCTTTTCTTTTTTTTTTTTTTACATCTTTATTGGGGTATAATTGCTTTACAATGGTGTGTTAGTTTCTGCTTTATAACAAAGTGAATCAGTCATACATAAACATATGTTCCCATATGTCTTCCCTGTTGCGTCTCCCTCCCTCCCACCCTCCCCATCCCACCCCTCCAGGCTGTCACAAAGCACCGAGCCAATATCCCTGTGCCATGCAGCTGCTTCCCACTAGCTATCTACCTTACTGCGTTTGTTAGTGTGTATATGCCCATGACTCTCTCTCGGCCTGTCACAGCTCACCCTTCCCCCTCCCCATAACCTCAAGTCTGTTCTCTAAGAGGTCTGCGTCTTTATTCCTGCTTTACCCCTAGGTTTTTCATGACATTTTTTTTCCTTAAATTCCATATATATGTGTTAGCATATGGTATTTGTCTCTCTCTTTCTGACTTACTTCACTCTGTATGACAGACTCTAGGTCTATCCACCTCATTACAAATAGCTCAATTTCGTTTCTTTTTATGGCTGAGTAATATTCCATTGTATATATGTGCCACATCTTCTTTATCCATTCATCCGATGACGGGCATTTAGGTTGTTTCCATCTCCGGGCTATTGTAAATAGAGCTGCAATGAACATTTTGGTACATGTCTCTTTTTGAATTATGGTTTTCTCAGGGTATATGCCCAGTAGTGGGATTGCTGGGTCATATGGTAGTTCTATTTGTAGTTTTTTAAGGAACCTCCATACTGTTCTCCACAGTGGCTGTATCAATTTACATTCCCACCAACAGTGTAAGAGGGTTCCCTTTTCTCCACACCCTCTCCAGCATTTATTGTTTCTAGATTTTTTGATGATGGCCATTCTGACTGGTGTGAGATGATATCTCATTGTAGTTTTGATTTGCATTTCTCTAATGATTAGTGATGTTGAGCATTCTTTCATGTGTTTGTTGGCAGTCTGTATATCTTCTTTGGAGGAATGTCTATTTAGGTCTTCTGCCCATTTTTGGATTGGGTTGTTTGTTTTCTTGTTATTGAGCTGCATGAGCTGCTTGTAAATTTTGGAGATTAATCCTTTGTCGGTTGCTTCATTTGCAAATATTTTCTCCCATTCTGAGGGTTGTCTTTTGGTCTTGTTTATGGTTTCCTTTGCTGTGCAAAAGCTTTGAAGTTTCATTAGGTCCCATTTGTTTATTTTTGTTTTTATTCCCATTACTCTAGGAGGTGGGTCAGAAAGGATCTTGCTTTGATTTATGTCATAGAGTGTTCTGCCTATGTTTTCCTCTAAGAGTTTGATAGTTTCTGGCCTTATATTTAGGTCTTTAATCCATTTTGAGCTTATTTTTGTGTATGGTGTTAGGGAGTGATCTAATCTCATACTTTTACATGTACCTGTCCAGTTTTCCCAGCACCACTTATTGAAGAGGCTGTCCTTTCTCCATTGTACATTACTGCCACCTTTATCAAAGATAAGGTGTCCATATGTGCATGGGTTTATCTCTGGGCTTTCTATCCTGTTCCATTGATCTATCTTTCTGTTTTTGTGCCAGTACCATACCGTCTTGATGACTGTAGCTTTGTAGTATAGTCTGAAGTCAGGGAGCCTGATTCCTCCAGTTCCTTCTTTCGTTCTCAAGATTGCTTTGGCTATTCGGGGTCTTTTGTGTTTCCATACAAATTGTGAAATTTTTTGTTCTAGTTCTGTGAAAAATGCCAGTGGTAGTTTGATAGGGATTGCATTGAATCTATAGATTGCTTTGGGTAGTAGAGTCATTTTCACAATGTTGATTCTTCCAATCCAAGAACATGGTATATCTCTCCATCTATTTATATCATCTTTAATTTCTTTCATCAGTGTCTTATAATTTTCTGCATACAGGTCTTTTGTCTCCTTAGGTAGGTTTATTCCTAGATATTTTATTCTTTTTGTTGCAATGGTAAATGGGAGTGTTTTCTTGATTTCACTTTCAGATTTTTCATCATTAGTATATAGGAATGCCAGAGATTTCTGTGCATTAATTTTGTATCCTGCCACTTTACCAAATTCATTGATTAGCTCTAGTAGTTTTCTGGTAGCATCTTTAGGGTTCTCTATGTATAGGATCATGTCATCTGCAAACAGTGACAGCTTTACTTCTTCTTTTCCAATTTGGATTCCTTTTATTTCCTTTTCTTCTCTGATTGCTGTGGCTAAAACTTCCAAAACTATGTTGAATAATAGTGGTGAGAGTGGACAACCTTGTCTTGTTCCTGATCTTAGTGGAAATGCTTTCAGTTTTTCACCATTGAGGATGATGTTTGCTGTGGGCTTGTCATATATGGCCTTTATTATGTTGAGGAAAGTTCCCTCTATGCCTACTTTCTGCAGGGTTTTTATCATAAATGGGTGTTGAATTTTGTCAAAAGCTTTCTCTGCATCTATTGAGATGATCATATGGTTTTTCTCCTTCAATTTGTTAATATGGTCTATCACATTGATAGATTTGCATATATTGAAGAATCCTTGCATTCCTGGAATAAACCCCACTTGATCATGGTGTATGATCCTTTTAATGTGCTGTTGGATTCTGTTTGCTAGTATTTTGTTGAGGATTTTTGCATCTATGTTCATCAGTGATATTGGCCTGTAGTTTTCTTTCTTTGTGACATCCTTGTCTGGTTTTGGTATCAAGGTGATGGTGGCCTCGTAGAGGGAGTTAGGGAGTGGTCCTCCCTCTGCTATATTTTGGAAGAGTTTGAGAAGGATAGGTGTTAGCTCTTCTCTAAATGTTTGATAGAATTCGCCTGTGAAGCCATCTGGTCCTGGGCTTTTCTTTGTTGGAAGATTTTTAATCACAGTTTCAATTTCAGTGCTTGTGATTGGTCTGTTCATATTTTCTATTTCTTCCTGATTCAGTCTTGGCAGCCTGTGCATTTCTAAGAATTTGTCCATTTCTTCCAGATTGTCCATTTTATTGGCATAGAGTTGCTTGTAGTAATCTCTCATGATCTCTTTTATCTCTGCAGGGTCAGTTGTTACCTCTCCTTTTTCATTTCTAATTCTATTGATTTGAGTCTTCTCCCTTTTTTTCTTGATGAGTCTGGCTAGTGGTTTATCTATTTTGTTTATCTTCTCAAAGAACCAGCTTTTAGTTTTATTGATCTTTGCTATTGTTTCCTTCATTTCTTTTTCATTTATTTCTGATCTGATTTTTATGATTTCTTTCCTTCTGCTAGCTTTGGGGTTTTTTTGTTCTTCTTTCTCTAATTGCTTGAGGTGCAAGGTTAGGTTGTTTATTCGAGATGTTTCCTGCTTCTTAAGGTGGGCTTGTATTGCTATAAACTTCCCCCTTAGAACTGCTTTTGCTGCATCCCATAGGTTTTGGGTCGTTGTATTTCCATTGTCATTTGTTTCTAGGTATTTTTTGATTTCCTCTTTGATTTCTTCAGTGATCTCTTCATTATTAAGTAGTGTATTGTTTAGCCTCCATGTGTTTGTATTTTTTACAGATCTTTTCCTGTAATTGATATCTAGTCTCATGGCGTTGTGGTCAGAAAAGATACTTGATACAATTTCAATTTTCTTAAATTTACCAAGGCTTGATTTGTGACCTAAGATATGATCTATCCTGGAGAATGTTCCATGAGCACTTGAGAAAAATGTGTATTCTGTTGTTTTTGGATGGAGTGTCCTATAAATATCAATTAAGTCCATCTTGTTTAATGTATCATTTAAAGCTTGTGTTTCCTTATTTATTTTCATTTTGGATGATCTGTCCATGGGTGAAAGTGGGGTGTTTAAGTCCCCTACTATGAATGTGTTACTGTCGATTTCCCCTTTTATGGCTGTTAGTATTTGCCTAATGTATTGAGGTGCTCCTATGTTGGGTGCATAAATATTTACAATTGTTATATCTTCTTCTTGGATCGATCCCTTGATCATTATGTAGTGTCCTTCTTTGTCTCTTTTAATAGTCCTTATTTTAAAGTCTATTTTGCCTGATATGAGAATTGCTACTCCAGCTTTCTTTTGGCTTCCATTTGCATGGAATATCTTTTTCCATCCCCTTACTTTCAGTCTGTATGTGTCTCTAGGTCTGAAGTGGGTCTCTTGTAGACAGCATATATAAGGGTCTTGTTTTTGTATCCATTCAGCTAATCTGTGTCTTTTGGTGGGAGCATTTAGTCCATTTACATTTAAGGTAATTATCGATATGTATGTTCCTATTCCCATTTTCTAAATTGTTTTGGGTTCGTTATTATAGGTCTTTTCCTTCTCTTGTGTTTCTTGCCTAGAGAAGATCCTTTAGCATTTGTTGTAAAGCTGGTTTGGTGGTGCTGAACTCTCTCAGCTTTTGCTTGTCTGTAAAGGTTTTAATTTCTCCATCAAATCTGAATGAGATCCTTGCTGGGTAGAGTAGTCTTGGCTGCATGTTTTTCTCCTTCATCACTTTCAGTATGTCCTGCCACTCCCTTCTGGCTTGTAGGGTTTCTGCTGAGAGATCAGCTGTTAACCTTATGGGGATTCCCTTATGTGTTATTTGTTGTTTTTCCCTTGCTGCTTTTAATATGCTTTCTTTGTATTTAATTTTTGACAGTTTGATTAATATGTGTCTTGGCGTATTTCTCCTTGTATTTATCTTGTATGGGACTCTCTGTGCTTCCTGGACTTGATTAACTATTTCCTTTCCCATATTAGGGAAGTTTTCAACTATAATCTCTTCAAATATTTTCTCAGTCCCTTTCTTTTTCTCTTCTTCTTCTGGAACCCCTATAATTCGAATGTTGGTGCGTTTAATGTTGTCCCAGAGGTCTCTGAGACTGTCCTCAGTTCTTTTCATTCTTTTTTCTTTATTCTGCTCTGCAGTAGTTATTTCCACTATTTTATCTTCCAGGTCACTTATCCGTTCTTCTGCCTCAGTTATTCTGCTATTGATCCCATCTAGAGTACTTTTAATTTCATTTATTGTGTTGTTCATCGTAGCTTGTTTCATCTTTAGTTCTTCTAGGTCCTTGTTAACTGATTCTTGCATTTTGTCCAATCTATTGTCCATTCTATCTCCAAGATTTCGGATCAACCTTACTATCATTATTCTGAATTCTCTTTCAGGTAGACTGCCTATTTCCTCTTCATTTGTTAGGTCTGGTGCATTTTTATCTTGCTCCTTTATCTGCTGTGTGTTTTTCTGTCTTCTCATTTTGCTTATCTTACTGTGTTTGGGGTCTCCTTTTTGCAGGCTGCAGGTTTGTAGTTCCTCCTGTTTTTGATGTCTGTCTCCAGTGGTTAAGGTTGGTTCAGTGGGTTGTGTAGGCTTCCTGGTGGAGGGGGCTAGTGCCTGTGTTGTGGTGGATGAGGCTGGATCTTGTCTCTCTAGTGGGCAGGTTCACGTCTGGTGGTGTGTTTGGGGGCGTCTGTGGCCTTATTATGATTTTAGGCAGCCTCTCTGCTAATGGGTGGGGTTGTGTTCCTGTTTTGCTAGTTGTTTGGCATAGGTTTTCCAGCACTGTGGCTTGCTGGTCGTTGAGTGAAGCTGGGTGCTGTTGTTAAGATGAAGGTCTCTGGGAGATTTTCGCCGTTTGATATTATGTGGAGCTGGGAGGTCTCTTGTTGATCAGTGTCCTGAAGTTGGCTGTCCTACCTCAGAGGCAGAGCCCTGCCTCCTGGCTGGAGCACCAAAAGCTTTTCATCCACAGGCTCAGGATAAAAGGGAGAAAAAGTAGAGGGAATTAGTAGAAGTATGAGGAAAGAAAGAAGGAAAGGAGGGTAGGAAGGAAGGAAGAAAGAAAGAAAGAAGCAAAGAAGGCAAGAAGGAAAGAAAGGAGGGAGGGAGGGAGGGAGGAAGGAAGGAAGGAGGGAAAGAAGGAAAAAAGACAGAAAGAAAGAAGATACAGTAAAAATAAAATAAAGTATAATAAAGTTATTGAATTAAAAACTTCTTATTTAGAAAAAAAAAAAAGGGACGGAAAGAACCTTAGGACAAATGTTGGAAGCAAAGCTATACAGACAAAATCTTACACAGAAGCATACACATACACCCTCACTAAAAGAGGTAAATGGGGAAAAATCCTAAATCTTGCTGTCAGAGACCACCTCCTCAATTTGGGATGATTCGTTGTCTAAAGGAGGGAAGGAAGGATGGAAAGAAAGAAAGAAAGAACGAAGGTAAAGTATAATAAGGTTATTAAAATTAATTATTAAGAAAAAAAATTAAAAAAAAAACATGGACGGATAGAACCCTAGGACAAATGGTGGAAGCAAGACTATACAGACAAGATCTCACACAGAAGCATACACATACACATTCACAAAAAGAGGAAAGGGGAAAAAATCATAGATCTTGCTCCTAAAGTCCACTTCCTTAATTTGGGATGATTGGTTGTCTATTCAGGTATTCCACAGATGCAGGGTACATCAAGTTGATTGTGGAGCTTTAATCCGCTGCTTCTGAGGCTGCTGGGAGAGATTTCCCTTTCTCTTCTTTGTTCTCACAGCTCCCAGGGCTAATCTTTGGATTTGGCCCTGCCACTGCGTGTAGATCGCTGGAGGGCGTCTGTTTTTTGCTCAGACAGGATGGGGTTAAAAGAGCCGCTGATTGGGGGCTCTGGCGCACTCAGGCCGGCGGGGACGGAGGGGCACAGAGTACGGGGCGGGCCTGCGGTGGCAAAGGCCGGCGTGACTTTGCACCAGCCTGAGGCGCGCTGTGCGCTCTCCCGGGGAAGTTGTCCCTGGATCCCGGGAACCCGGCAGTGGCGGGCTGCACAGGCTCCGCGGAAGAGGGGTGTGGAGAGTGACCTGTGCTCGCACACAGGCCCCTCGGTGGCGGCAGCAGCAGCCTTAACGTCTCCCGCCCGCCTCTGGGGTCCGCGCTTTCAGCCGCGGCTCGCGCCCGTCTCTGGATTCCGCGCTTTCAGCCGCGGCTTGCGCCCGTCTCTGGATTCCGCGCTTTCAGCCGCGGCTCGCGCCCGTCTCTGAATTCCGCGCTTTCAGCCGCGGCTCGCGCCCGTCTCTGGGGTCCGCGCTTTCAGCCGCGGCTCGCGCCCGTCTCTGGGGTTCGCGCTTTTAGCCGCGGCTCGCGCCCGTCTCTGGAGTTCCTTTAAGCAGCGTTCTTAAACCCCTCTCCTCACGCCCCAGGAAACAAAGAGGGAAGGAAAAGTCTCCTGCCTCTTCTGCAGGTGCAGGCTTTTCCCCGGACTCCCTCCCGGCTAGCTGTGGTGCACTAACCCCTTCAGGCTATGTTCAAGCCGCCAACCCCAGTCCTCTCCCTGCGCTCTGGCCTCAGCTCGCAGCCCCGCCCGCCCCGGCGGGTGAGCAGACAAGCCTCTCGGGCTGGTGAGTGCCGGTCGGCACCGATCCTCTGTGCGGGAATCTCCCCGCTTTGCCCTCCGCACCCGTTGCTGTGCACTCCTCCGCAGCTTCGAAGCTCCCCCCTCCGCCTCCCGCAGTCTCCGCCCGCGAAGGGGCTTCCTAGAGTGTGGAAACTTTTCCTCCTTCACCGCTCCCTCCCACTGGTGCAGGTGCCGTCCCTATTCTTTTGTCTCTGTTTTTTCTTTTGCCCTACCCAGGTACGTGGGGAGTTTCTTGCCTTTTGGGAGGTCTGAGGTCTTCTGCCAGCCTTCAGTAGGTGTTCTGTAGGAGTTGTTCCACGTGTAGATGTATTTCTGGTGTATCTGTGGGGAGGAAGGTGATCTCCGCGTCTTACTCTTCCGCCATCTTCCGTCATCTCCGGTGAGGTGGGTTTTTACCTTGCTCCTTCATCTGCTGTGTGTTTCTCTGTCTTCTCATTTTGCTTAACTTACTGTGTTTGGGGTCTCCTTTTTGTAGGCTGCAGGTTTGTAGTTCCCGTTTTTTCTGGTGTCTGCCCCCAGTGGCTAAGGTAGGTTCAGTGGGTTGTGTAGGCTTCCTGGTGGAGGGGACTAGTGCCTGTGTTCTGGTGGATGAGTCTGGATCTTGTCTTTCAGGTGGGCAGGACTGAATCCAGTGGTATGTTTTGGAGTGTCTGTGAACTTATTATGATTTTAGGCAGCCTCTTTTCTAATGGGTGGGGTTGTGTTCCCATGTTGCTAGTTGTTTGGCATAGGGTATCTAGCACTGCAGCTTGCTGGTTGTTGAGTGAAGCTGGATGTTATCATTGAGATGGAGATCTCTGGGATAGCTTTCACCATTTGATATTATGTGGAGCTGGGTGGTCTGTGGTGTAGCAGTGTCCTGAAGTTGGCTCTCCCACCTCAGAAGCACGGGCCTGACACCTGGTTAGAGCACCAAGACCCTGTCAGCCACATGCCTCAGAAAAAAAATGGGAAAAGCAAGCAAGCAAGAAAGAAAAAAATTAAAATAAAGTTATTAAAATAAAAAATAATTATTAAAAATTAAAAAGTAATAAAAAAGAAAAAAAGGAAAGAAAGAAGAGAGCAACCAAACCAAAAAAGAAACTCACCAATGATAACAAGCGCTAAAAACTATACTAAAAAAAAAAAAAAAAAAAAAAGGACAGACAGAACCCTAGGACAAATGGTAAAACGAAGCTATACAGACAAAATCACACAAAGAAGCATACTCATACACACTCACAAAAAGAGAAAAAGGAAAAAAAAATACATATCGTTGCTCCCAAAGTCTACCATCTCAATTTTGGGATGGTTCGTTGTCTGTTCAGATATTCCATTGTTGCAGGGTACATCAAGCTGATTGTGAAGTTCTCATTCCTCGCTCCTGAGGCTGCCGGGAGAGATTTCCCTTTCTCTTCTTTGTTCACACAGCTCCTGGGGTTCAGCTTTGGATTTGGCCCCACCTCTGCATATAGGTCGCCTGAGGGCATCTGTTCTTCGCTCAGACAGGACGGGGTTAAAGGAGCCGCTGATTCATGGGCTCTGGCTCACTCAGGCCGGGGGCAGGGAGGGGTACAGAGTTTGGGGTGAGCCTGCAGTGGCAGAGGCTGACCTGATGTTACAACAGCCTGAGCACGCCGTGTGTTCTCCCAGGGAAGTTGTCCCTGGATCACGGGATCCTGGCAGTGGCGGGCTGCACAGGCTCCCGGGAGGGGAGGTGTGGATAGTGACCTGTGCTCGCACACAGGCTTCTTGGTGGCTGCAGCAGCAGCCTTAGCGTCTCATGCTCATCTCTGGTGTCAGTGCTGATTGCCGCTGCTCGGGCCCATCTCCAGTGCTCGTTTAGGCAGTGCTCTGAATCCCTTCTCCTCGCACCCTGAAACAATGGTCTCTTGCCTCTTAGGCAGGTCCAGACCTTTTCCCAGACTCCCTCCCGGCTAGCTGTGGCACACCAGCCCCCTTCAGGCTGTGTTCACGCCGCCAACCCCAGTCCTCTCCCTGCGATCCGACCTCCGACCTCCGAAGCGCAGCGCGAGCCTCAGCTCCCAGGCCCCGCCCGCCCCGGTGGGTGAGCAGACAAGCCTCTCGGGCTGGTGAGTGCTGGTTGGCCCTGATCCTCTGTGCGGGAATCTCTCTGCTTTGCCCTCTGCACCCCTGTTGCTGCGCTCTCCTCCGTGGCGCCGAAGCTGCCCCCCTGCCACCCCCTGTCTCTGCCAGTGAAGGGGCTTCCTAGTGTGTGGAAACTTTTCCTCCTTCACAGCTCCCTCCCACTGGTGTAGGTCCCATCCCTATTCTTTTGTCTCTGTTTTTCCTTTTTTCTTTTGCCCTACCCAGGTATATGGGGAGTTTCTTGCCTTTTGGGAAGTCTGATGTCTTCTGCCAGCATTCAGTATTTGTTCTGTAGGAATTGTTCCACATGTAGATATATTTCTGATGTATTTGTGGGGAGGAAGGTGATCTCAACGTCTTACTCCTCCACCATCTTGAAGGTCCCCTCCTGGAATATTATTTCATAGATACACCAAGGGGTTATCTAACTCTCTACATGAAAGTATCTAACTCCTACTTATACTTGAATAGAAGCCAGACCCTATGGAGTTTCATGTTAACTTGTAGATGTTTTCCTGTAGAAATGAAAATAATTTCTGTCTTATAGAAAAGGTAATCTTAAACTCTGTGTTATTACTGTCCTGTAGGAGAATAACTTGTTTTGTATTTGACCTAGACATCTTATAACTGCATTCTTTCTTTCAGGTGCATATATACTCACTCTCTCAAGTTCTCTTTTGAACCAGCTTTATCATCCTGCCTTTTCTCTTATCAGTGTGATAAATAACACATTGACACAAGTTAATTCTCTGTTTGTATGAAAATCGCATTCTAAACTTTTTTGAAAATAATACTTTGACATATCTGAAACTAAAGAGATTATAGTTTGTTGGGGAGACTTACAACTAAATAGATTAATTGTAATATTATGTTCTTCTGGCATTACTAGTTTATGTACTTCTTTCATTAGACAAGATGTTTGAGGACAGTGACTGCATTCAATTGTTTTTGCATTTAGGAAGTGACTGATCAAATCCAGCCAGTTAAACTTATCGTTCCGTGTGGTGTAGATGGTAGATGATTAATAAGTCAGTCTTCAATTGAAATATTTGGTGGTTAAATGACATGTTCCTCAACATACTGTATACAGCTAAAAGAGGACTGTAACACCAATAAATTCTGATAGCTTCCAAAGATGCTCCGAGATGTGATATGTTAGATCAGTTCTTTAAAAAGGAAGAATGAATAATGACCTGTCTTTTTGTCTCAGACTACCTCTGTCCTACATAGCTTTGATTTTACCTTCTAGATCTACTCCTCACACTTCATTCTAGCCTTTGTCCCTTAAGGCTGACCTGTATAGAATTCTTCAACCAGTTCACTTGCCCTCTGGATTTAGTTTGCTCTCAGCAAATGCTGGAAGGAACCGAGAAAGAAACCCTTTGCACTACCAGTGGCAGTAGGTCACGACATTATTCTTATGTGTATTAGAGTTAGTTCAACACAGAACTGCCATTATATAAGATGATTTAGAAAAGATCTTAATTCCTTTAATGTCATATAATTAACTGGTTGATTTATACCCTATTGTTTTCCAGAAGGATATCAGATTTTGTACTTAAGAAACATTAAAAAATTACAAAATTATACAATATAAAAGAGGTGTATGAAAGAAAAGATAAAAATTAGAGTGAGGGAAAGTGATGTGAGTTTTGGGATAAAGATAAAGTACATATCATGATGATCTTCACCTATACAATTTTGGGGAGTCACAAATTTGTGTAAAAAAAATCTTGAAGAGGAAAATTGTATCCATTGCAATTCATTGTGTCTAAATATTCCTTGAAGAAATTCAACTGCTCATAGGACAAGAAATTAATAGAAAAATTTTCTCTAAAGCCTTCATCAAAATCTGTAATGTTAGATAACACATTTAACAAATCATTTTATATAAGTACAAGTTTAATGCTTTTGTTTTATAAGGGCTTTATTTTGTTTTGCTTTTGTGGTAGGTGCTTTTTGTGTTTGTTTATAACAATAGTACCGTTATAAGATGAACAATTTATATACAAGTGCAATTCCTTTGTAAGTACAAACATTTTGAGAGAAAGACTGAAAGTGAGAGAAGGAAGTGTAATAGAATACAATGTTGTCATCCAGGGGAATATTTTAGAATAGGCGAACTGAATTTAACTGGATTTTAGGTAACTCTTGAGCTATGCTAAGCATGAGATTTAACTCTGTCAAATGCCTCACTCACCAAAGTTGCAGTTTGCCAGTTGAGAAGAGACTCTCAGGTATAGATGTACTACAGTCACTGTGGGAGAAGAGTGAAGATCTTTTTTGAGGAGGTTCAGAGGCTAATGATGACTTGTGCCTGCAGAGAACTCCTTCTCAGTCTGCCCTGAACTGAGTGCTGGCAAGGCCATGTTTCCTCTTAGAAAATTATTTTAAAACAACTTCACCACACAGTCAAATGGATAAGAAGGGCAGAAAAGTTTGACCCTTAGAGCCAAGAAGTTGTAACTTTGTAATTTGAACCTAGCTCTATCAAACTACTCAGCCTCTGCTTTTTCTAACGCATCATTAATAACCTTTATTATTAGCTATTAGCATTAATATTAATATGAACATTATTATTGCTAAGGCATGCTTGTAAATACTGATGTTTCAAATAATGATGTGACAACCTTAATAAATAACGATGCTTTTCAATATTGCTCCAAAATGAAGTGGCTCTTGAAAATTAGATGTTTTCACATTCCCTACTAAGTGTCCAACTGCTCATTAAGAATGAAAATGTGTTTCACATATGCTGGTCTTTGACCTTTCTATTTGTAGAGGATTTTACACTTATGATTTCATTACATTCTCCAAATCCCCGGAAATGTTTGGCAAGCTTTACAAAATTGTAACATGATCAGCTTGCCTTAAGGCCACCCAGCAAGTCAAGAGCAGTCAAATAAGGGCAAGACCCCAGGAATTGTGACTGTCTTTTTTCCTACATTGTAAAACAATATTTACATATCAAAAATGTACTTTTTCCTTAGAAATATATTTCATATATATATGGATAAGCTAGTATTATTAAGAAATTATATGAAGAAAATTTGAGAAAGTAAAACAAGTTTATAATGCTATAGATTCTGTTACTAAACATTTTAGCTATTAGTACCAGTAAAGTAGAATTTTCTGCTTCACAGTTACAGACTGAAACTCATGATTGATAAGCAGCTGCCAGAAATACTCAGTTATAGAGGAAATATTTTACAACTTTTCCACTAAAAGTAATCTTTAGTACATATCTTCTTAAATGAATATTTACTTTTTCTGAAAATTACCCTGAAAAAGCTGAGGCTTATTAAATTAACTCCATAATTCATATGAGATTATTTGCATAACCATTGCAATGAAGCTTTCATTCCTCATGCTAAATCCATTCCAGAGATAATTGTAGAATAAAATCATAGAGCTTTACAAGCAAAGAGCCCATAGAGGTAATTGCTGTCCTTGCTTTGTATGGAAAGAAGTTGAGGTCAAAAAGATTAAGTGACTTGTTCAAGGTCACACAACTAATGGGTGAGTAGAATTTAGAGATCCTGACATACACTCCATAATGTTGTGTTTATGATCTATTTAATAGCTTTCTGTGCAAGAGCAGTAAATAGCTTAATCACTTGATCACAAGGGTACATTGACTTGACAAGTCAAATATGGCACAGCTTAAAAGGTTCATTTTATGAAAGATGTTTACCTTATCCTTGTTTACACAACAAGGAACTTTGAGGAGTTAATTTCAAAACTGTAAGCTGCATGAATCAACTCTGATGAAAAATATAGAAAACCAAAATAACCTCTAAATATTCTAAGTAGATAAACTTAATAATATAATTTAGAAACATGCCATATTATATTTGCAGCCCAATGAAAGCGAAATTGATTTGAAATTCTTTTTTTTTAACAGCTTTATTGGAGTATAATTGTTTTACAATATTATGTTAGTTTCTGCTATATAACAAAGTGAATCAGCTATACGTATAAATATATCCCCATGACCCCTCCCTCTTGCATCTCCCTCCCACCCACCATATCCCACCCCTCTAGCTGGACACAAAGCACCGAGCTGATCTCCCTGTGCTATGTGGCTGCTTCCACTAGCTATCTATTTTACCTTTGGTAGTGTATATGTGTCCATGCCACTCTCTCACTTCGTTCCAGGTTACCCTTCCCCATCTCCATGTCCTCAAGTCCATTCTCTACGTCTGCGTCTTTATTCCTGTCCTGCCCCTAGGTTCTTCAGAACCTTTTTCTCTTTTTATAGATTCCATATATATGTGTTAGCATACAGTATTTGTTTTTCTCTTTCTGACTGACTGCACTCTGTATGACAGTCTCTAGGTCCATCCACCCCACTACAAATAACTCAATTTCATTTATTTTTATGGCTGAGTAATATTCCATTGTATATATGTGCCACACCTTCTTTATCCATTCATCTGTTGATGGACACTTAGTTCAAAATTCTTAATGTCAAATCAGCTTACCAAAAAAATCAAGAAAGTAGATAATCCAAAAGTTTTTATCCAACTAACAACAACAAAAAAACCCCATTGTTGTCACTCTAAATAAAATTATATTTTTTTCAACTCTTTTTTTCAAGGAGAGTAGACAGGGAATAAAGTGAAAGATATGTGATCTAGGGTAAAAGACAAATATTCTCATTTTACAAAGAGAGAAGTCAAGAAGTGCTGTCTATAGTTGATAGAAAAGGAAATAAAAGTTTAGATTATTATTCCATGTCAGATATTTGATCTATGGAACTAAATAGAATGATAAAAATATATAAATGAAAAGGACAGTTCAAGTGTGTAGTTAAGACAAATTCTCTTGCGCTACAGTATGTATTCAACAGCTAATGTTTAAACTTCATAAATTAATAAAGAAAAGCATAGTATATTGTTAGAAATAAAAATTGGCCACCAACAAAAGAAGAAACACTTTAAAATAGTTGCTAATAAGAATATGCTGGGGAATGGGCAAAATAGTTTTCCATTATATCCTTTTATTTTGTAAATCATATCTATATGTTAATAATTTTAGGTTTGGTTGTGAGTTCTCCATTAAAATAATAATTATATAATCACTAGCTGTGACTTGTTGTTACTAAGATAGTATCTAATCTGTCACGAAATTTCACTAAAACTAATTAAAAGTATAAATATATGACCATTTCAAACTACATCCAGCTAGTATATTGCTGCAAAAATAGCCTGGGCCTTGGCATAAACTTTATTGTGGAATTGATAGTCTTTAGTAATATTTCAAATTAAGTCAAATAGTTCACAGAGTACCATGGTTATTGGGAGTAAACATCTTAAGTGCAAACTTAGTGGATGTTTGACTATATTGTTGAATTAAATTCCACTCTGCATTCTGTTAGAAAAGTCTTTCAGAATTGAAAGACAACGTATTTCAAATCTAGTTGTAGACTATGCCTATGTTTAAAGTTGATAAAAATGTTAGACATATTGGGAAAATAGTTTTATATACTCTAATAATTATAATCTTATAAATCTTTTTTAGTCCCTCATTGGGAATATTTAGTATTAGGAATGATATTTTTAAACCAATGAAAACAAATGAGAACCATATATTCTAAGCAATTAAAATTAACCACGTATTATTTTAACATTATTAATGGTATAATATGTCAGTATGCTATAGTCAGCATATTTAATGTATTTTTGAAAGGTAGGTATAGTTCAGTTTTGATTAACGGTTTTAGTAATGATAATATAAAGTGGTAGAATACATTTTAAGCCAGATTTTAAAATCAGAAATGATACCGCATTATAAAACCATCTTAGATTATTGGAGAATTCAAACAATGCATGTGGATTATTTTGTACCGTAGGTAATATAATATTCATACAAATATTTACATGGGAGGTACAAGTTATTACTTGAGCATCAGATACATTTCCTAAGCTGTGTTGGTTGTAAGAAATCTTAAATTTAATCTCAGCCAGTAAGTTATGCAACTGTTGGTGAGTCAGTAATTTCTCTGAGCTACAGGTTCTCATGAAGCTCACATTGCGAAATTCTAAAGAATGAATTATTTTTACCTTTTTAAGTTATCTCTTAGAAATCTTATTATCCTTCAACTTATAACTACAAGCAACTAAATTACAAAAGTAAAACAAATGATTATGTAATATTAGTTCTATTTTAGTGAAGATGACAGTAGGCTAAAGGATTCTCTAAAAAATTACAAGGGCTAAGTGAGCAGAAACATACTATAAATGAGTTGAGTAGGAAGAATGTGAAACAGTAACAGTTAGTGGGCTTTGTTGAGCTACAGAGAGCATTTTTCATCAAAAACGGCAGTCACCACATAGATTAACACATTGATTTTAATGTTTACATTACTTTCTCTTAGAATATTTCCTTTTTTCTTTTTTTCTTTTCTTTTTTTTTTTTCCCGGTACGCAGGCCTCTCACTGTTGTGGCCTCTCCCGTTGTGGAGCACAGGCTTTGGACACGCACGCTCAGCGGCCATGGCTCACAGGCCCAGCCGCTCTGTGGCATGTGGGATCTTCCCGGACCGGGGCACGAGCCCGTGTCCCCTGCATCGGCAGGCGGACTCTCAACCACTGCACCACAAGGGAAGCCCAGAATATTTCCTTTTAATATTAAAATTAAAAGAAGTTATTCTTTAAAACATATTTAATGATTTGTCTTGCCTTAAATTAAGGTAATATGTGATTGAGGCCCATTACCAGATTCTTGAATTTATAACTGCATTTTATTCCAAAGACTTTCACATACATTAGCTTTTAGCATGATCAGAAACCATATCATCTTTGAATCCTAAGGGAACAGAAAATTAAGTATAGAGTTGGTGAGGTAAATATGTTTTTAAAGTAGTTCTATAGGGCAAATGAAGAGTGGTAATGTAGCATAATGGAGTATGGAAGCTTTCCTGTAGTTCCATTTGAATATATTTGAAGTAGGAAAAATGAATGTATCCTGCAATTTCTCATATTAAGGAATAAAAATGTAATATTTATAATGTTATTCAAATTTCCAAAAGCTAAGTTACTATAAGCACACATATACACACACACACACACACACATACTCATGCTAAATCTAAACATTAAACTAAGTTTGTAATGAGAAAATTTCGCTGGAAGCCACCAATGTCTTGGCCTCTGATATTGATAGACCCCTGTGGGTAGTGTGTGTGTGTGTGTGTGTGTGTGTGTGTGTGTGTGTTTATGTATATGTGGGCAGGGTGGGGTGTGGTTGTGACCCACTGTTATACCTAGTGCCTAAATATTGACTGATACATGATATGTTCTCAAGAAATATTTGTTTAATAATTAAATTATGTTGATGGGTTCTTCCTGGAACATTTTTCACAAATGTGGTTTTGTCTCCCATACAAGCATACATGTAAAATAGCAATATTAAAGAAATTGTTTAGAATTGTAGTAGAAAAACTGCTCCCAGAAGCATAAGCACTGTGGTAGGGCAACAACAGAAAAGATGGTCTCATAGGCCATCTGCACAGAAGGATCTGAAGGTGAAAGGAGTACACTATTTATATAAAAAGAATGAACCAAACAGGTCATGTGAATTATCTACACTAGAGAAATAGAACAGCTTTTCTATCAGTGAGCTTACTGTGTCTTCTATGTTTGTTTTGAACTAAAAGATTGAAAGAGTACTGTGTTATTCAGGTTCAAACCCTTCACTGACCTCTCAACTTTTACAAGATGCCTTAACAACTTTAGACTTTTTGTTATTGGTTCAAATATAAAATGTTATGGGTGTGCACAGGGTTTGTCCCCTCAGTTGCAAATAAATTGAAGCAAAACTAAATTCAATTTAATTTTCCTCTGGCACAGTGGGTGATCATTGAGAATGGCCATCTGCAGTTCAAAGAAACTGAACTATGCTGTCTTTCTGTATAAAAATGTTTCTAGCCATATGTCTTCTATATGATGAACTTGTACCATGATTAAATTATATTTCTTCTTACTCCTAGTAGGATAAGGATTATAACTTCAGTATGATTTTGATATTCATGAATGAAAATGTTTATTTTCAGTACGATTTTTCAAATAGATTGCAACATATCTTAACTCCTGCAAAGCTAGTGGTGTCCACATTACCACAGCTTTTTTTGTAGTTGTTAAAAATGCTAAATCCTTTCTTATCTACATTTTATAGTATTAAAATAGCCTCAATTTATCAGTTTTATCCTAAACTCTGGAAAAAGTAAAAATATTTTTAGTTACTAAAACAAGTTCACTGTCTAATTTACAAAAATCAATATTTCTCTATATAGAGTCCATAGTGTAAAATGTGTCTCTTGATTTCTCATCATTTCCTACTTTTGTCCCATACAGTGGATAATTGCCATATAACTTATCACAAAACAGACATAGCAGTCATTAGAAAAAAGTTTGAATTCTAACTCAGGGAGTACAGAAATTACATTCTGTTACTTGCTATGTCAAACACCCAACTCATAGACCCTTAGATCTGGCCAGAGACCTTGCATAGCATTTTGGATCAACTCATCATTTACATATTATGAATTTACCAAACCAATTCCTGGCTCATTTTATGAGGCCAGCATTAGCTTGATATCAATGCCAGACAGAGACTACAGGAAAATAAAGCTATGGACCAAAATTGCTAATAAGTATGAACACAAAAATCTTTTATCCATATTAGTAAGTACAATTCAGCAGTGTATTAAAAAGATACTGGGTTGGCCAAAAAATTCATTTGGGTTTTTCTGTTACATCTTATGGAAAAACCTGAAAAACTTTTTGGCCAACTCAATAATAAACCTTGACAATATGGAAGTTATTCCAGGAATGCAAAATTAATTTGACATTTAAAAACCAGTCATTATAAATCTGCCTATTAGGCTAAAAGTTAATGATTAGCTGCATAGATGAAGACAGATATTTGACGAAATTCAACATATGTACATTATACAAACTTTCAGCATCTAGTAATGGAAGAAAACTTTCTCAACCTAATAAAGGTATTTATGGGAAATATACTTATTGATACATCGTACCTAATGGTGAGGGACTGAATACTTCTCCCCTAAAATCTCAAGGCAATGATGTTCACTTTCATTGCTTCTATTTAACAATGGACTGGAGGTCCTAGCTGGTGAAATAATGTCAGAAAAACAAATAAAATAATAAAGGTTGAAAACAAGAGCTAACACTGTGATTGTGTGTGTGTGTGTGTATGTGTGTATGTGTGTGTGTGTCAGAAAGAGGGAGAAACACAACATGAACAACTACATAGAAAACCCTAAATAATCTGGGGGAAAAACGCAAGTCACATACACTAATAAACGGGCTCATGCAGGTTTCAGAATGCAAGATCAATAAAAAGTCAAATGTGTTCTAGTTATTAGCAATAATAATTAAAAGCAGTAGAAAAAAACAATATTATTGATAATGGTATTAATAAAATAGACTTAGATATAAATCTAAAGAAAATATGCAAAACAATTGTATGCTTAAAATATAAAACATTGATGAAATCATAGTGAATCCAAACAAATAGATATTTACTGAGTTTATGGAGTTAAAAATTCAATGCAATTACACTTAAAATATCAGCAGGGTTGTTGTAGACATTGATAAGCCAATTTGAAATTTTATATGGAAGTGTAGAGGAGCTACATTAACGAAACAATTTTTTAAAAACTTACTATAAACTGCAATAATCAAGTTAGCAGAGACTTAGCAAATAAATAGACATCTAGATCAATAAAACAGAATACAGTGTCCAGGAATAAATCTATATAAATATTGTTTTTTACAAAGAGAAGGATGCTAGGAAAAATCTTTTCAACAAGCAAATGATGCTGGATCAATTAAATATTCATATGAAAATATACCTCAACTCATATGTTACCTCATATATAAAATTCAATTTCAGATGGATAATAGACCTAACTGTGAAACTTAAAACTATAAAGTTTCTTTAAGAAAATATGGAAGAAAATCTTTGTGACATTTGATTAGGAATTGATTTCTTCCATATGAAACAAATAGCATAAACAATTTTTAAAAAGTAATCAAATGGACTATGTCAAAATTTAATACTTCTCTTCTAAAAGCATCAAGAAAATGAAAAGGCAAGCCATAGACTTGGAGAAAATAATTGCTAAATATATTTTTGAAAAAGAAATTTTATCCTGAATATATGCAGAACATTTACAACTTAATTAAAAAGTAATCCAAATAAAAATGAAGATATCTGAATAGACAAAGAAGAGATGATTGGCAAATAATAATGTAAAAGTTGTTCATCATTAGTTATTTGGAAAATGCAAACTAAAACTATTGTGAGATATTATGCTATACCTATTAGAATGGCTAATATTCAAAAAATAGAAAGTGTAAAATTTGGCAAGGATTCAGATCAGCTAGAAATATTGTTCATTGCTAATGGAAATGCAAAATGGGGCAACCATTATGGAAGAGAGCATGGCAGTATCCATCAGCTTATGCATATCAGAAGATCCTAAAATCCTACTTCTAGTTATTTACCTAATAGAAAGGAAAACATGTTCACACAAAGGCTTGTATGTGAATGTTTATAACAGCTTTATTGACAATAATCCTAGACCAAAAAAACCTCAGATGTTCATTAATTTTGTATTGGATTAAAAACATTGCAGTCACTGCATACTCATTACAAGTGAGAAATTAAAAAGTAATAATGCTTTACTGGCATAAGCAACAACAGTGCTGAATATCAAAAACATGCTAAGTTAAATAAGCTAGCCAGAAAAGTCTACACATTACAGTTACATGACTTTCTAGAGAAGGCAAATTGTAGGGACAGAAATCAGTCAGTGATTGCCAGGTCCTGGCTGAGGCAATGATGGGGAGTTGATTGCAAAGTGGTGTTTGGGATGATGAAAATATATGTCTCAATTGGGGTGGTGGTTATACCACTGTATAAATTTGTTGAAACAAATTGTAGTATACACCAATAGATGGTGAGTTTTATTGTGTGTAAGTTAAACCTCATGAAATCTTAGAAAAAGTAAATGGAGTCTCCTTAGAGATGTAAAAGTCATACATATTGCTGAATAATCCTATGGAAAGTTGGAAGTATTAGAGAGAGAGTCTGTGACAGAAGTTGGATTCTCTTCATCAGCAATCTACTTCTTCTATAATTAACATGACTAAGAGATCTTTTAATTTTGACCTTGAGCATAAATATTACACTTACTTAAATTAGAATAATTAATTTATATATAAAGAAGTAGAAAATAATATTCTCTTCCTAGATTCAAGGAATGTAGCATAGATAGCTCAAAGAAACATATCTTCTTTTTGTTATTTACTTTGTTTTAATGACAAAATTAATATTAGTTAAAAATTAAACAAAATAATATAAATTAAAAATGAAAAACTCCCCAATATCCCTTTACTACAGTCCTTCTGCCACTGCTTCTTAAAGGTATTTGTTGTGGAGACATGTAAACAGCAATTTTGGACATCTAACTCCATGTCTGCTCTCTACAGATATAATATGTTAGGTGTACCTTGTAAAGTCAACTATGTTAAATGTACTGTGTTCAGATTGAGTTGGTATCCTTGTTAAATGCACCTACACCTATCAAACCTGGAGGGATAAAGAGTGGCTTGACAAAGTTAGGCATCCATCTCTCTGACCACTTAGAGTTCATATGGGCTTTGAGGCTCTCCAGATGTTAAACACTTCTTCCATGCCCATTGGTCACTCTTCTGTACCTACCTCCTTCAAATCAAGTAGACTATTGACCCTGTGTATTTGAACTTAATTTATTGTATGTAATCCAGAAACCTAACATTACTTGTATATTAAAATAATAGCCCTCAGAGTTAACCATAGTTAATTAGACTTCAATATATTTGGGGGAACAAACAACTATTAAGAAATCTGAAATATTTGAATAAAATTGAACTAAAGGTAAATTTTAATCTGGTATGTCTGGAAACAAATCACTGACCCACACATTGAAATGCTAATGAAAACCAAAACATTTTCAAAAGGTCTTTTAATATTGAGGAAGTGATTTTTCTATATGTATAGAGATTTTGTTCATGCCTAACAATTGTAATTAATCATCTAAACTTTCATTTATCTTAAACAGTTTGAACTTGACCACAGTATTTTGCCAAAACAATTATTTTCTAAACATAATGAAATAATATGTATTTGACTCCAAAATATGGACTATTTTAAATAATTTTATGCATTAGATATATGGAAACTTCATATATCTAGATATTTAATACACTTCTAAATTAGATATTTCATAATACGTTCATTATGAGAAATCCTTTCTGTTTATGAGAGAGTATTGATATTTTACTTGAATTATAGTTTGTATTTTCTCTTCACTATGAATAACACTTCAGCAATGTTGTACAAAGTAGTATTTCATCTGATGTATGAGAAGTTAATATATTCACTTCCAGATGTGTATGTATGGAGATGCCTTATTTTTCACTCAGACTTCTGGAAGTATGGCCTCATTCTCTCATTATACCAGGAAAAGCCATCCAGGTCACAAGCTGACATGCAGTTGTAGCTGTTTCACAGCCTTCTTGGCTCTGGGAAGGTTCAACGGCTTTCTTTGCTTACCTGAATCCATCACCAGGCCCGATCTCTTTCTAACACCCTACATAGCCATTTTACTCTACTGTTCCCACACTATTTGTAGTGAGACGGATTATCTTGAATTTGTCAATTCCCAGAATCCCGCACAAAGTGTGGGCACAAGTCTTTTCTCCTAGAGTCTTAAATTTATTTGGAGATCCTACCGCTTCAACTTCAAATTTGGAACAGAGTACAGAGAAGTACGCAGGTCCATGGGTGGGTAGGTGTCCAACATTCTTGGGGCATTCCCTTCAAACCTCTCCTTTAAAGAGTAGTGGTAGTGGCAGGGGGGTTGTGAGGTAACTGCTTATGCCTGATCTTGTCTTCCCTGCATATTTTATTTTTATTTTATTTAAGCTATATCTTTTGTGGAGAAAGTCTATTTTTCAAACATAAAGCTGTGACTTTGGCATTTTGATCCAATATTTACCCTAAGACCACTCCCTTCCCTCAGGCAATGCCATGGTCATATCTCATAAGCCCAAATAAGGAAATAAAAGAGTTAATATGGAAATTGGGAAGGAAATTAATACAACTGGCATTTGTTAGTACTTCACAAATTGTCCTACCATGCACTATTCTTTTCTTAGACATTTCTGTGGAAGTCATTATTGAGACTTTCCACTTCATGTTTTAGGTCAAACCTCCTTCTTAGTGTAGCCTTATTCATTACACATAACACTTTTATTAAGCCATGAAGCTAAAATTATAACATGTCATTAATATGATAATGCTTCTTGAAAATGTAATGAGACTCTAAATACATACTGAAATAATATTTTCATTTTATTTGAAGAAAGCCTTAATCTAGCACTCTACAGTGTGAAGGATTTAAATCACACATATATGTGAGAAGTGGTAAAATATTAAAATATTGAACACTGTTCTGTAAATTATTTGGGCATGATTATTTTTATGTCAAACATGCAAAAGTGCCCCATGTTGACTTGAGTTCACTCTACAGAAGACTTTTTATCTCTCAGTAGGTTCATTGATGGATTGGCACTGAGAATTAAAGAAAAAGGTGAAAAAGGCAAATTTCAGAAAAATAATACTTTTTTTGGTTAAATAATTATTAAATCACTAGGGATGAGATTAGCTAACAGCATGAAACTTTCCAGAAGAAGCGTGCCTAAAATGGATTTGGAAACATTCAAGGTGCCTCCCTGGATGCTATTATGAAGTTGTCAGATATGTTATTAAATAACACTTACATTATGTAGCATGATTTTGTGATGACAGATGCAACAGTCTCTAAGCTATTGAAGCTGTAGGGAGAACTGATGATTTCTAGATCAATAAGCTTTTTTAGATAAAGGAAACTGAATCATCATTAACTACCTTAAAAGCTTAGAAAAAGAGGAAACTAAGAGGATCTCAGAATAATAGGATAAATGGTAAATAATTGTAACTATAACATTATAAAATCACCACATTTTTCTCTAGTCAGTCATCAGGTGAGTAGAATCAGGATAGATTTTTGAAAATTTTTCCATTTATTCTTTTTAGAATTACTCCTTTCAGCAGGTGTTTACTGTATCATTTTACTTTTCACATTGGATCTTGGTTCGAAGGTAATGAGTCAGAAACTGGGGAAAAGAAAAAAAAATAAGAATTAATAGTTTGGGTGACATCTTTCCACATTATTCCAAGACTTTATTGACATGAAACATTTTTTTTTTCCTATTTAGATTGCTCTATTTTGTCAGCATTTGGGAGATGTAATAAAATTTTTTGGATATACCAACTTACTGTGCTAGAAAAATCAAATTTTAACATTAAGACTCATCAACCTTAAATAGACTGAAGAGCAATTTTTAAAATCTGTTCACAGTATATTTTTGGATTCATACTACCTTAAGGTGTATGCACTATAATAGATTGCTAAATTACTTAAAGTAATGTCAGTCATTTAGTTTAATTGGTATTGTTGTTACTTAAGAGAGACTTGTCTTATAAGAATGTCTATCTATATTAAAACCTCTGCAACAACTGTACACATTTATATCTGTCTATATATAGACATACATATATATGTATATGTATGTCTATATATATCTGTGTGTGTATAACATAGGTAAAAGTTGGAACAAAGAGACAAATGGTTGGAAAGATAATTTATCTTTCTTTTTAGAGTGTTTATTTAAAATTCACTTTGTAGTCAAGCCACATAAGAGGCTTTGATTTGAAAAGGTTTCCTTTTGAAGGTGACAAGTTAGCTTTCACTAAAACATTAATCCTCTGGCTATTTATCAGAAATGAGAGACTGTAAGGACATTGGAGACTAGAAATGTTATAATCAGAAAATAAAGAAAATCCTAGTACTTCTTGACCTCAAGGATTTTTTCACATTACACAAAGTCATTTAGAAAGTATATATTTGGAATTAAAATGGAAGTGTGAGCCTTCAATCATTTATAATGAATAAATTACAGAAAACTATCATTTAGTGGATTTCTCTTTAAATGTTTTTTAAAGCTCAAGAAACTGCACACACACACACACACAAGTGCAAAGAACAGCTTTAATAGCTATGACAAAAGAAAAGATGGTTTAAAAGTTTTAGTCATTATTTCTTTCTGATATCACTAAGTTAGTCCCTGGGGCAAAATAAAGAGAATAAGCATAGTACACAGAAGAGATGCTCTCCTGGGAAAGCCAGTCAAGGACGTTAAGAATAGATGAGTGTACAGCAGTAGTCAGATATGTTTCACAAATCTTGAGTCCTCCCTATTTATGTGCCCAGAGCTATAAGAGATTTCAAGAGAACAGACAAAATGTCATATCAGGAAGTCAGTATATTCATGAGGAAATAAAATCGTCCCTATGAAACAGATTTTCAAAATTGTTGCTTTTAGGTTTTTGAAAGTAGGGATTGTCAAATTCAGCTGTATCATCTACTATGTCTGCTAGTGAGAATGCTGAAATCCAGAATGGTGCATTATACAAGGTAACACAGATGCAAATTGAAGTGGCTGCTATGTTGTGGAAGAGGTACTGGCCACACAGTAAAGGGAACTGAATATTAATTCACTAAATTAGCCTTATTAAATAAAATACTTTTCTCACCTTTCATTTTTGTAGTTGTGAAATTAAAATGGTTGGACTAAAAGGTAGCAATTAAAAGGAATAAACAAAACATGTATCAACATGTCAAATCTTGAGAAAAAAGTTTTCAGAACAGCACACACAGTGTAATAGTATTTATTTACATTTAAAACCCTCAACACACTATTATATATGTTTATGGATAGACATATGAATGTAAAAATTAAAAATTAAATAGATGAATATACACCAAACTCATGCTAGTGGTTGCTTCTGAGATAAGGATAAGAGAAATGTGATTGGAGTATGTGGTCAAGAGAAACTTCACCAATATCTAGGCTTCTGTTTTTCTAACTATAAAGTGTGTATAATGATAGTAGGTACCTCATAAGGTTGCTGTGAGTATTAAATGAGCTAACATAGTAAAGTGTTATAGTAATATATATATATTTCAATAGCCAGCTATTTTCCAATAAAATATATATTATAGTTATCTTGAAAGAAAATTCTCCACTTCTATAATTTTAATGAATTATGAATGATGTTTATTTGAAATATGATTTTTAAATTCACTACTTCACTCTTCCATCCTCTTATATTTTAACTATACTTGTTCAGTTTTATGTTTATAACAGATATATTGATTAGAAGTAGGTGAAAATATATACTCTAAAGAAGCTTATTTCAATGTTGTAATAATTTAAAATCCTAGTCTATCAGTAAATAAATGAAAATATTATTTGCATTTCCTAGTTATAATTTAGAGATGTGTTTAATCAAATGAAAGCATTTTCACGTTAATTTTTAAGATTAAGTTTAAGACTAATCAAGCAATGGTATCTTGATTCCTCAACAAGTGATATTATGGACTCCAGAGCAATTATTTAAATGTGGCACACAAATTGGCAGTAGTTTACATAATATATGCACCATTGCACATAGTGAAAAAGCAATAATTTTACTTTATAACTCCAAGGAATTGAATTTTAATGATCACTAAACTTTTAAGCAATTATTGTCTCATAATAAAAGATCGAGTATTTTTCCTGTTATTGATTTGAACAATAGTAGAGATTTTCTGGTTTTAGTCAAATTTTATATATAAAAGAGTAGTTCTGGATCTCAGCTTTTTGTACAAATTTAGAAACTTATAAAAAATACTTAAATTTTTCTATAATCCTCATTGCTGTGATTCATTAATTTAAAGGACCATGTGGTCCCTGTAGGCAGAGATAATTTATCCTGTATCCCTAATATAGGGATGTGTCTTGGTACACTGAAAGCACTAAAAAAAAGTCTGTTATATTTTAATTAATGAAAAAAATTAATTGCTTTATATATGTGTAGATTTGATCTATGTCTCTGAATTGTTATTGCTTTAAATGGAGAATTTAAAAGGAGAGAGAAAACACCTCTCCACATTTAAAAAGGGGGCAAAAGAAATGATGGAATTGGACAATCAGATCCACGTTTGATCCAATTATACTCTACTATTCTCTGCATAAATCCTGAAATTTTCTTTATAGTTGGCAACATATGAAACATGATGGGTGACAGAAAAGTAATGGAAGATGATATTCTGTTTCTGGTTAATATGAGCCCTTCTTATTGTAGATATTCATGTATGTGGAAATTTAAATATTTATTGCTTGTAGAATAAAACCCAAGCTACTCAAACTATGCCAAAGTTCACAGTGATTAACATCATGGACCCCATATCTTTTAAACAAGAAGAACATATTTGATTTAGATTAGTCATACAAGACAAACTTTTTAAATGCAATATATTTTATATACGTGGTAGACCAACAGAGAAACATCTTCCCCCAAACCCCTATTTACTCCTGGATGCACTGAAATATTGCTCTTACCGCAAAAAATTCTCCAATTTACAAGAAATCAAATCTCATTGTCTCTCTAGAAAGAATAAATGTTGTCTAGAAAAAATAACTCTATAATCTCAATTATAGAGGAGAAACCTCCTTTTTTAGAAAGTCCCTGTCCTGTTGATTCTTAGAAACATGAAAATGCCTCCAAATGGTTTTTAGAACAGCAAGGATTAGGTCTGTGAGCAGAAACCACATACGTTTTTCATCTTTTTGGCAATAAAATAAATAACATATATGTGTCTAGAGGAAAAAAAAAACTAAATATACTTGCAAATCTATTTTTAGTACCATGTTTGCTATATATTCATGGTGGGATTGGTCAGTGTTTCCCCAGAGACAACAGAGACTACATCATTTTCACGAATCATGGCTTAATTTGGGAAATATCAGAAAACTTTGACTTACTAAATATAGAGCTGTCACACCTGGACCATCTATTTATATATCTGAATCACTTTGCTGTACACTTGAAACTAACACAACATTGTAAATTAACTACAACTTCAATTTAAAAATGGTTAAAAAATAATAAGAATATAGAAAAATACATACAATGCTAACACCAATAAAAGCAGCTGAAGTGGCTATATTAATAAGAGACAAGGTAGAATTTAAAGTAAGAAATATTATCAGGGATGAAGACAATTTTATAATGATAAAGCAATTTGTCAAGTTGCCGTAATAATCCTATCAAGAGAGGTATTATAATCATAACAAACCTAATAAGAGAACTTCAGGATATATGAAGCAAACAATAAATAAAGCTAAAAGGAGAAATAGAAAAAGACACAATTATAGTTAAAGATTTCAAACCTCCTCTCTCAAAAAATGATGATAATTAATAGAAAGTAACTAAAAAAAAAGTATAAACCACCCTAACCTAATTGACATTTATAGAAAACCCAACCCAACAGTAGTTCTCTTCAAGTACACATGGAATGCATACCAACGATAAACATTATTCTTTGACAAAAACAAAACAAAAAACTATCATGGCTCAATAGGTTTAAATGAAATAAAATGCATACAGATTGGGAAGGAAGAAAAAAACTCTCTTATAGAGTTCATGATCGTCTACGTAGAAAATCCTATGGAATCTACTCCAGCAAAAAAAAAAACTACCAGAACTAATAACTGAAACACTATATCAATATACAACCCCCCCCAATTTTTCATATATTAGCATCGAACAATCAAAAAGTAAAATCATAAGTACAATATTATTTAAAATACCATCAAAATATAAAATAAGGGATAAATTGAAAAATAGATGTACAAGATCCACACAGTGAAAATCACAAAGTATTCCTAAAAGAGACTGAAGAACTAAAATGGAGAGAGATACTGTATCAACATGTTATGCAAGAATTAAAATCTGAGTAGGGCTTCCCTGCTGGTGCAGTGGTTAAGAATCCACCTGCCAATGCAGGGGACACAGGTTTGATCCCTGGTCCAGGAAGATCCCACATGCCACGGAACAACTAAGCCCATGAGCCACACTACTGAGCTTGTGCTCTAGAGCCCGCTAACCACAACAACTGAAGCCCATGCGCCTAGCCACAACTACTGAAGCCACCGCACTGCAATTAGAGAAAGCCCATGAATAGCAGCGAAGACCCAACGCAGCCTAAAATAAATAAATTTATTAAAAAAATAAAAAATAAAATCTGAGTAAATGTGATTAATTATACCTCAATAAAGTTTATTTTTATTGAGATATAATTTAGATACTTTAACATACCCTTTTCAAGTGCAACTCAGTGATTTTTTTGCTATATTTAGAGAGGTTGTAAACCATCACCATTTTCTAATTCAAAAATATTTTCATCACCCTAAAAAGAAATCACAACTTATTAGCCATTCTCTCATTCTCCTCTCCCTCCAGTCTCTGAAAATTAATAATAAACTTCCTGTCTCCAGAGAGCTGCCTATTCTGGACATTTCATATATTAATACATGGAATCATATAATATGTGGCCTTTTGCATCTGGCTACTTTTACTTGTCATAATTACAATGTTCATCTATTTTTTTTTTTTGGACTTGAAGATGTATATTTAATCATGGCTGCTGAGCACATAATACAGTGATATTAAAATATTCAAACTTTCAAATCAGCTCAATGCTGGGGCTGTATGTTCTAAATCTAAAAGAAAACATTAAATACATGCCCAGACCTATATTATTCTTCTAGTTCAAATACCATAAATCTTGAAGAATTGAAATGTAAATAGTAAAGTTTATTTTTACAGTGCTATACACTTCCTCCAGATTCACAACTAGTAATCCATCACTGAATCATTCCCAGATTCTCCTTTTGACTTCTGGGTTCCGCCGGAACAGTCAGAACAGTAGCTCTGCGAGATCCTTGAAGACCTTAGAGGCAGATCAACCCCCCAATTTCAGGCAGGTGTCTCTTAGAAAGTCCCAGTGGTTCAGTGGAAAAGTTCCAGATTTACAATCAGATGACTTGTTTGAGATGTGCTTCAGTCAGCTATGGGCTGGAAAGCCTTCAAAAAGCTACATAATCTCTCAGAACCTCAATTTATTCATCTGTAAAATGGAAAAGTTAGAAAGTCACTCTTTCTTTGCCAGAAGTATTTTATGCATACTTACAATAATAATTGTTTTATACTTTTGGATAGTTTTTGCTATATGTTCATTGTAGAAAATTTTGCAAATACAGAATAATATTATATCAGAGAAAAATATCACCCTTAACACCATCCCCAAAGATAATACTGTTAATAAGTTGAACATTTTCTTCCTGACAAATTTTTTTTTGCATATCTGTATATATAGTTAAGAACACATATGTACAGGTTTATATAATTTAACATTGTACTGTTAACATTTTACCACATTATTTGAAATTATTTATAGATTCTTTAAGTGATTAAATAATATTACTTTGAAATGATGTACGATACTTTATTTAAAATCTCCTAGTATTTATAGTTGAGATGGTTCTAAATTGTCATCATTTTAAATAGCATGACAGTGAATTATCACATCATTTTGTAACTACAGAAGCATCACCCTTCTAAATTTTTTTTTTTTACATCTTTATTGGAGTATAATTGCTTTACAATGGTGTGTTAGTTTCTGCTTTATAGCAAAGTTATACATATACATATGTTCCCATATCTCTTCCCTCTTGCGTCTCCCTCCCTCCCACCCTCCCTATCCCACTCCTCTAGGTGGTCACAAAGCACCAAGCTGATCTCCCTGTGCTATGCGGCTGCTTCCCACTAGCTATCTATTTTACGTTTGGTAGTGTATATATGTCCATGCCTCTCTCTCACTTTGTCACAGCTTACCCTTCCCCCTCCCCATATCCTCAAGTCCATTCTCTAGGAGGTCTGTGTCTTTATTCCTGTCTTACCCCTAGGTTCTTCATGACATTATTTTTTTCTTAAATTCCATATATATGTGTTAGCATACGGTATTTGTCTTTCTCTTTCTGACTTACTTCACTCTGTATGACAGACTCTAGGTCTATCCACCTCATTACAAATAGCTCAATTTCGTTTCTTTTTATGGCTGAGTAATATTCCATTGTATATATGTGCCACATCTTCTTTATCCATTCATCCGATGATGGACACTTAGGTTGTTTCCATCTCCGGGCTATTGTAGAGCTGCAATGAACATTTTGGTACATGACTCTTTTTGAATTATGGTTTTCTCAGGATCTATGCCCAGTAGTGGGATTGCTGGGTCATATGGTAGTTCTATTTGTAGTTTTTTAAGGAACCTCCATACTGTTCTCCATAGTGGCTGTATCAATTCACATTCCCACCAGCAGTGCAAGAGTGTTCCCTTTTCTCCACACCCTCTCCAACATTTATTGTTTCTAGATTTTTTGATGATGGCCATTCTGACTGATGTGAGATGATACCTCATTGTAGTTTTGATTTGCATTTCTCTAATGATTTGCATTTCTCTAAATGATTTGCATTTCTCTAAATTTTTAAGTATCAATGAAACCTTACTGATTTCTCTAAATTCAATGCCCAGTATGATACCTGGAATAAAGCAAGACCTCTAAAAACATGTGTTGAATAAATGAATAAGTGAATGAGTGAGGAAACACCAGTGAGTGTCCATTCTTCTATGACACTGCCTTCTCAGGGAGCGAGGGGCGAGTTCTCTAGCCAGACCAGACAGAGATAGGGTAGTGGTGGGATTCTCTTTCAAGGGAAATGGTTACCATCCTCCTCTCAAGTCCACCTCCTATACTTCTTTTTTTTTCCCCCACATGAAAACACTTTATTACCATATTAAATAACAAGTTTATCCTTTCTTTTTAATCCCCACCCACCCACCCCCACTTTCTCCTCTTGGTGTCCATATGTTTGTTCTCTACATCTGTGTCTCTATTTCTGCCCTGCAAACTGGTTCATCTGTACCATTTTTCTAGATTCCACATATATGCGTTAATATACGATATTTGTTTTTCTCTTTCTGACTTACTTCACTCTGTATGACAGTCTCTAGGTCCATCCACGTCTCTAAAAATGACCCAATTTCATTCCTTTTTATGGCTGAGTAATATCATCTATGTTTTAGCATGTATTTTATTCCCTTCATAGCTAAATAATACTGCATTATATGGACATACTACGATTTTGTTTATCCAGTTATCAGCTGATGGATGTTTGAGTTGCTTTCACTTTGGGCTATTATATGAATATTGCTTTGCATATTTGTGTGCAAATTTTGTTATGAACATATGTTTTCAATTCTTGTGGGAAGGAAAGGAATTTCTGCATATGATAACTATGTTTAAAATTCTATCTATTTACTTGCTATAGGTACACTATACTTGTTATTATTCTGTTCATGTCATTTCTTCTTGAGTTGGGTTTGGTAGTATGCATTTTTAGAGTAATTTGTCCATTTCATCCAGGTTATCTAATTGTTTGCCTTGCGATTGTTCTTAGTATTCCCTTATAATCTATTTTATTTTTGTAGGGTCTGTATTCCTTCTTGCATTCCTGAGTTTAGTACCTTGAGTTTGTCTTGTTCTCTTGTGTGATCAAGCTAACAGTTTGTCAATTTTTTTCAACTTTTCAAAGAATAAAAATTTTGTTGATTTTCTTTATTGTTTTTGTATTTTTATCATTTATTTCTGCTCTAATCTTTTAAAATTGCCTATGCTTGATTTTCGTTTAGCTTGCTCTTATTTTCTAGTTTCTTGGTTGAAAAGTTAGGTTATTGATTTGCTCATTTTTCTCTTTTGAATAAGGCACTTATAGATATACAGTTCCCTCTAAACGCTACATTGCTTTAGTTTCATTCCATAAATTTTGGAATGTTTTATTAATCTCAAAGTATTTTTAAATTCCATTCTGATTTTTTTGTGCATTGCTAAATTTATGTGTTTGCTGTTTAAATTCCACATATTTGTAAATTTCTCAAGTTACCTTCTGTTACTGACTTCTGATTTAATACTGTTTTCATCAGAGGAGATATCTTGTATTATTTCATCATTTAAAATGTATTGAGATTTATTTTGTTAATGGCTGCCCTGTAGATTACAATTAACATCTTAATATATAACAATTAGGTTAATTCCAACTTAATTCCAATAATGTACAAAATATTTTCCCTGCATAGCTCTGTTTGCACCTTCTCCTTTGTACTACTGTTATCATAAAAATTACATCATTATACATTGCATACCCTAAAATATAGAATTATAAGTATTGCTTTAGGCAATTGTCTTTTAAATGATATAGGAGGAAAAGAGTGTTACAAACAAAAAAACATTTATATCTTTTATTTTTATCAATGTAGTTACCTTTACTGGTTCTTTTTATTTCTTCATATAGTTTCAAGTTTAGTATTCACTAAACTGTAGTGAATTCAGGATTCACTGTTTAGTATTCTTTCATTTCAATCTGAAGGACAGTATTTGCTGAGAAGCTCTTTGTTCATGTTGGTAGCACACCTTCAACCTCATCAAGTCTGTTGACATCTGTGTCTTAGCCCTCACTTCCTGCACGTGAGAGCCTCAAGATTAGCCAGAGGTGAGAGTTTAGGGCATCCTCAGGTCTTTCTTGAGCATACACACCACCCTGGGTGTGTGCAGCCCCATATGCATGTGAGTGGCCTTCCAGGCTCCCAGGGATATGTCAGAGTTTTCCAAAGCATCCTATCTCATTCCCCAGGTTTTCATTTGAAGATTTTATTTAGCCTGTTTTTTTGCTTCAACTGCCATCCAGTGCCTCAAGTAACTCCAAAATGAAATAACTCCCTCTGTTTATTTTCAACAACACCCAAAGGGAAAATGCTTTTCCTCTCACACCTTCTTTTTCAGAACTCCTTTATTCCTTTGTGAAACCTTCATGACTCTCACATATTCCTCTTTATGACACTTCACTGCCCAAGAGATCCCTGGTGGAGAGAACTTCTATGGGTGTGATCTGTCTTCCATGAAGCACCAGACTTACACATGTCTCTTTCAGCAACTTTACTCCTCTCCGTACCTTGGACCTCAAAGAATTAGTACCTGATATGACTTTGTGGCTAGAAATTTTTGGTTTTCCCCAGATTTTATCCCACTTCATTTTCAGCAACTCGTCTCCATTTCTTACGTCCCAGTCAGGGATGGATTTTCTTGGGAAAATTTTAAATTTTAAAAATCATTTTGTATGTTCTTCCTCAGGGTTATTTACTTCTTATAAGATTGACTTTAAAATGAGGCAAATCAGAGTTCCAAAAAAATTCAAAGGAGGTTTTCTATTTATTGTTGCCAAAACTGATGTATGTTCTCTTTTGACAGGAAAATATTCTCAGAATCCCCAAGCCAAAGTCAATTTTAGTGGCCAGTGTACTTATATTCTCTGCATTCAGTTCTCTGCCATCATTAAATAATTTCAATAGTAGCACAAATCTTCCTTCATTTATAACTAAAAAAAAAAGATTTTGGTTTTATTGTATCTTCATCTTTCAAATAATCTTTGGAAATAAGATACATTATACAGCAAACACCATGTAATATTTCTCTTTTTTAAGCAGATATGTCTCAAGCACCTACTACATATTAAATGCCTATTTAGGTACTAGAGATGAAGAAACAAATGGTAGTTTTTAAGGAATACATTTTATGGTTTGAATTTTAAAATACACATTGAGATTTCTGAAATGGAATCAAAAAGAGCTGGAGCAGTCTGGAAAAACAACATGAGTGAGTGAGAGAAGGAAATGAACTGAGCATTAAAGAAAAAATAGGATTTAAGAAAACAGAGGGAATTCAGAAGAGTAATCATGCCCCAGAGTCAAATCATGAAGTCAGTCAAATAAATCCCAGACTACCAAGCCTGACAGACCCAATGTTTCTTTCTAAAGTAAATTTTGAGAATGTGTAACTGCTGCTTCAGGCTGGCTATAAGGCTTTGTGGACTGGTATTCTATCATCTCTCTGAAATGGATGGTAAATTGCCCAACATCAAAGTCTTTTCTTGATCAAAAAGAAAAGAAGAATCCTTTCCTCTTCTCTCAAATGTATTCTGCCTTCCACAGCTGGCTGGATGAGTTTTTCCAGGTGTTTTATAAATACTTATCCCGTTCCCTGCCCCTGACTCCCAGGTCTCTAAGTACTCCAGAAAATATTTCATTAACTGGAGTGCTTTGAGAAAAAAAGATTTCTACCAAATCCAAAAAGATTTTTAAAAAGGAAAACTCAGTCCTGCTCTGGCCCATAAGATGATAGCGAATGTGACGTAAGCAGAAGCTTGAGAAATGCTTGAAGAGAGGCTGGTTCTTATCTTGCTCCTCCCTTTTTCAGGAGAACCTGCTCAATGTAATCTGTTGGAAGATAAGAGATGTGAAAGAGCTGACCTGCCCCAATCAACCCAGCTGAGACCATCTTAGATGAGCAGATAACCAGTCAAGCCCCAGGTATATGTAAGTGAGCCCTGTCAATATTAGCATTGCTAACTGGGAAGACTCTTCAAAGAGCAACCTACCTCAGAGAGGCTTGAGCAATAACAGCCAAGCCCCGTGTACAGCAGTGGGTGGTATGTCAGGCAATGCTAGTGTGTCAAGAGATAACTGATATACTCAGCTCATGACTAAAGGTACAGCCTTTCTATGTTCAGGAAAGGAAATGCCTTTTAGTTATTTCCTCAGGGTAGCTTGATTAAGCAAAAACTAGATCTTTCTGCTTGCTCAAAGCTGCTGCTCCCCTGTGACCCACTAACAGAAGCATTTTTCCCACCTGACCAGGGGAAAATGTCCAGGAATTTCCCTGAAAGTAGCAGGATTCCTCCTGAAATTAGCAGGTAGCCAAAAGATACGGCAAATTTTCTTGAGCAGGAACTGATTATTACTGGTTTGCTGAGGTTTGATCGGCTGTTTGCTTTTGTTGTTGTTGTCATTTCCTTCTTTTCAAATTGAAATGAAAGGAGGAAATAAAATTACTGCCACCTCCCTGTTTAATTTGAAGAAATAGTAGAACTCACCATTTTAAATACTGGAATAAAATGTTTTGTTTTCTTAAGCCTGGCATAATTCACTCATTCATGATATTTGGCAGGATCCTAAAGGCATGTGAACTTTTAAAGTATATTCATCAGAACTATCATGGAATGTCCACCACGTGTAATCACATTTTTATGATAGTGAAGTAGTAGGACAATTGCCTAGATTTTTCCACTTTTTACAATCTTGGAATCAGATTCCGTGTGTGTGTACAGGTACAAGTTATGCTCAGTTTTACAAATTAGTACAAACTGAACTTCCACCAAGAGGAAGGAGGTGGAGAAGGGATAGAATTTCCTACCATTAGGTAGAAATATTCTAAGTGGTCTGTTCATCCTGGAAAGCTTTCATTGAAGCCTTTTCTGTTACTCTTTTCTGTCTTCTAAATCTACTCTCCACACTTCTTCATGTTTCTCTCTACCAGAGGCCATCCTGTCCTGACTACATCAGTGTATCTAGTGCCTTCAGGTATTCAGCCAATAGGGTAGCTCTGGCAGGAGATCATAAAGAATGGTACTTATAACCCACACCATCTCTGCAAGATTTCCTTGGGTTGCCAAAGGTCACTTTTCTCTCAAGCAAGAAGACCCTATCCTACTTTTTCTGATCCTGGTTTCTGGTAACACACGCCTTACCTATATCCATTAGGGCATCAGGGCAGTGAACTCCTGGCCACTGAACCATTCCTTGCTTCTCCTTACCCCACATCTTTGCAAATTATTGTAAATAAAGCCTTCTAGAATTGTAAGCATCCTATATTGCCATCTGTTTCCTGTGGAGACACTAACAGGTAAACTCTTTAATCACATTCCTCAAAATTTTCTTTTTTCATGAAGCAGTTAACTTTTTGCAAGAGGTATGAATGTGTGTCTGAGATCTTGGGTAGATTAGAACTTGCTTGGCTATCGGAAGGGCATGTTGCAAGAAGAAAATAGAAAAAGTGTCTATAACACCATCCTGTGACTCACAGTAGAGAAAACAAACTTTACTGCCCAATATGCTATGGTATTGAAGTTACAGTAGATAAAATGAAAGGCCAAACCATGTTCTTACTGTATAATCTTGCTGTTAACCTAAGTCTCAGTTTTTCCATTTTGAGACAAGCATTTGACTACTCTCTCTGTTCACCTTCAGCAGGATTATTGAGAGAATCAAATGAGGTAACAAATAAAGATATCTCCATTAGAGGAGAAATTCAATTAAGCAGAAAGTTTTCTAAGACTAATTTCACTAAAGGCATCTAATGTCTGCAATATCATATTTTGGTAAATCCAGGTCACTTCTATGAGTAAATATGTAGAAGTCATCTAGATATTATTTAAAGCTGCTCACTGATTGTTTCATGGAACTAAATATCTGGAAGGCACTTTGATTATTTATCACTCACCTATTTATCTATCTATTTCTCCAGATTATTCAAGTAAACATAGCACATAGCATGGAGCATTATGTGTGGTCTATTGGTTATCATCCACTGCCAATGAAACCTTAAAAAGCAAGTCTTGCACTACTGCTCTTGCTTGGTACAGTGGTTGAGTCAGTGATTCTTATCATGTCTGAAGAAACACCACCCATCAGGGGTCACATTTACATGCTCTGTTGAAAAAGAACTTTAGCTGAAAGTGTTCTAATAGTTCAGATCCTGCTGTGAAACATATGTGAAGAGACATTAACCACCTACATGTGTTAGGAATGTAAGAAACAGAAAAACTGTGCAGTTTTACAAACTGGCAAAATAATTGAAACTTAATGAGGAGGTTCTCTGGGCAGAAAATGAGCTCTTGTTGCAGTGTCACTGAGTTTCCACTTTGTATCTGGTAGCTGGAAAAATGAATGAATAACACTATAAAGAGCAGTCTAAATCCCACTGAGCCCATTTTTTTCTCAACACTGATTACCTTCTAGGTGTTCTTTTTGCCACTTAGGTTTTCAAAACAATTTTTTTGCTTGACTGATTTGGATTTTTTTAAAGTTTATAAAAAGGCAGAGGAGAGAAACTTTCTTCTAGTGTTAAAAGAAGTCTAGTGTTTAGAGATTCCTGCTAATCCTGACTCAATTTTAGTGACACAGTTACGATTCTAAATCTGTTGAATTTGAACTGCTAGGCTCATCATTGTAACCTTCAAAAACAATCCGCCTTTTTAGATAACATTTTTCTTCCACTAAGAAACCAAAAGATTTAGCTCTGTATTTCTCCAGAGAAAAACAGGCTGTCTTTGGTTCTTTGTATCATGCTGTCCAGTCATCCAGGGTGTGTAGACTGTCTCCAGGCTCCCCAGGGTCCTCCACTCCTCAGAGCTCTCCTCCAGCCGTGAATTTTCTGGTTACCATGTGCTAAGTCTTCTTTCTAAGAAGATTTTTTGTAAAATCTAGTTACCCAACATTTTCTCTCATTTCTCATTTAGATAAAATTCCTTATTCCAGCTATAAACATATCTTATCATTTACCATAGTAATGCAAGTATTATATTAATGGAAGAATCTCAAGTTTATGTCCATTTGACTAGTATGCTTTTAAAAATTATTATTATTTTCCTACTTTCTGGTCTTATCTTTGAGATCTCCCTGATCTTGTTGGATTTTGCAACTTCCGGTGTTAGAAGTATAGTATAGTTCTCTCTTTTAATGGGCTAACATGCTGCCTCTAACCCCAAATTTCCAGAATTAGTAAATTGTAAATGTTGGAGAAAGTGATCAGGGTCATGCTTTATTTCAGATTACGTAAAGTGGAGCAACAGAAACTCTTAAAGCACTCCAAATGGAAAGTAAAATTATACAGTCATTTTGGATATCAGATTGCCTAGTTTTTTAATGATGTTAAGTGTACACATACTATATGAACCAGCCATTTGACTCTTAGGCATTTACTGAAGAGAAGTGAAAGTATATGTTAGTACAAAATTGTACATGCATGTTATAGAAGCTATATTTGAAATCAGCAAAACCTTAATTAGAAACATTAATTGTTCAGAAATAGATGAATGGATAAAAAAGTTATGGTATATCTATACAAAAGAATACTACTCAGCAGTAGAAAGAATGAACTATTGTTACATACAACATATATAAATCTCAAAAAAATGATGCTGAGTGAAGAAATCAGAGAAAATGGTGCTTATATGATCTCATATATTTATATTTCTAGAAAATGAAAACGAATATATCATACAGAAAATAGATCCTTGCTTACCTGGGGTTGTGGCCAGATGTGGTTTAGTTGAAGAGATTATAAAGGGAATCAAGGAAACTTTTGGGAGAGATGTTTATGTTTATTGTCTTGATAGGAGTGATGGTTTCACAGTTGAATACGTAAGTCAAAACTTGAAATTTTATATGCTTTACACTGTATATTTCATTAAATATCCTCTGTACTTTGACAAATCTATTACAAAAAGCAATACAAAGAAAACAAAATGGAATTCATACTTGGAAATATTAAGTTGTTGAAAGATTAGTGATTATGTTTTCAGAACTTGGCAAGCTTTTTGTGGAAAGGTACTTAAAAACCTGAGAAAAATGGAAGAAACAAACATTTTCAAGTTAATGGTTACAAAACAATGCACATTCCAGATATATTTCTGTTTATTCATAACATAATATCAATTTCAATGTGATTAGGGTAATAGTAGGTTGCTGTTGTCTCACACAACCAAAGGTCGTCTCCTTAATATCTTTAGGGAGGGTCTGTCCCTTCCTAGGCACTAAAAAGATAACCTGTTGAAGACATCACTCAAAAAAGTTTAGTGGGATTGAGGCAGGGTGAATGGAGAAGCTGTGATTAGATTTTCTCATATGTCATAACCCTGCCCTCTCAGATCCCAGAAATTTTATTCATCCAAATCAGGAAATCGTCCCCTTACTGGACTAGACAGTTTGTCTGGAAATTGCAGACACTCATCTTTCCATAAGCCACCTCCGTGAATGAGCAGTGACGGTGGGCTGGGGTTCTGAACCAATTGGACACTCAATATTTTTAACCTGTAGGCAGATACTAGCCAAGTATGTTGTGAGTATTTATTAATATTTTAATAAGAGTTTAAACTGAAAGTGAACCCTATGATAGACTTCTCTTTTTGGTGTCTTAAAATTTCCTTTTAATTGGAATTAAAATAATGCTTTAACCCAAAGTAAAAGAGCACACTTAACTTTGGGCTGTTGTAAGATTAACCAGATAATAGTATTTTTTGCTACAAAAACTTCCTCAGAGGAAATTAGGGACAAATAGATTTTGCTCCAGTAACTTTTGAGTATCAGATAGAGGAGGTTTTGTTTACTCTGCAGAAAGCAGAGTTATTAAGCAAAAGATACGAGGCATTGTTCTTAAATTTCAAAATGAGTTAATAGCAAACCCATAGCTGTAATATAGCTTTCTGTGTCTAACCAGGAATGTTGCCAGTGGTCTTTTATGATGTTATTGACTTGAACTGTGGACTGAACTGCTCAGCTGCAACTTCTGAGAAGTTCCTGGCTGAAATTTAAAGGAATTACCGCAACTTAATAACAGTACCACATTTATTTAGAAAATCCAGGGCACAAAATCAGATCATCTAAAAATTACTATAATTAGAGAAATAAGAGAGAGAGAGCATTGGAATTTTAAAAAGTAATCATTATATACTTAGAATCTTCGTAGACTTAAAATAACTATAAATAGCACTTAATAAGAAAAGAGACTCATTCTCATGTTTTTATAGTTATTAATACTAACAATGGAATGTATCTTTATTATCAACTAATTCCAGGGGTTTTATTTCCAGAAATTATACATATAACAACTACCAAACTAGTTTAAACATCTAAATTTTCAAGATGAAGAAAAAAGGTCCCAAGAGTTGAGTTGGACAATGTCACAGACCTATCAGGGACTTAGACTATTCTTGACTATAGGTTCTCTGGCTCCTAGGTCATGCCTCTTTTACAATACACTCTAAATATTTACTCTTATTTGTTAGCACATGTGAGCAAATGGTAGTTTGTGCCCCAATCAAAAATTAACTTGAAGCTTGCTGCATTTCTTTCAAGATAGTCTTCAGCAGTTCCTTGACCTCTTAGGCAATAGTGCTTGAAAAAATAGGAGTTTCAGGATTTCTGTAAGCTCAAAATTTTGAACTCATGGTGTCTTAAGGGCTTGAAGACTGTTTCATATATTTTCTTACTTCCTCAATCCCCTAACATCAGCCTACTCTCCTCACTCTCAGCTGGTGACCTTGCTTTCTCCTTTCCTGAAGAAATTAAGCAATAGAGGAGAACTCCGTCCACAGCTATCCATCTCCTGGCACCTGTAACCACATACTCCTGCACATAATGATGCCCAGAGACAGCACTTACAGTTGTGTTGGTTGCTTACCACATTTTGACAACTCAAAGCCATCACTACTCAATTCTATCCTCTCCTTCGCATATCATTTTTCTTCTCTACCTAATCATATTTAGCTAGTGCATTATGCCACTTTTTTTTTTCTATCTGAAAACAAAACATTTCATTGATCCCACTTCCCTGCCAGCTACTGCCCTATTTCTTTGCTATCCTTTGCAACATATTTCCTCAGACTTTTGTTATGCCAGTATTTTAGGTTATTTTCTCCCAACAACAAATTTATTTCCATTCCAAAGAGTCTTCTGTCCAAAATATGACTCTCATGTCAACATGACTAACCATCTCCTCAGTGGTAAATCCTTTATACAATTTTACAATTTTAATCTTTCAGAAACCATCAGCAGCTTTTTATCCAGTTGATTACTTCTCTCTCCTTAATATATATACCAGTCAGAATAAGCTGGGCTATGGAACAGTAAAAAAAAAAAAACAAACCCCAAGGCACACTGTGTTAAAAATCATCCATGTCTTTCCTTCATTCGATACATTTATCCCAGGTGGCTTGGTGTCTCCTCTTTCCCGGGCCTTCACTTGGCAACGAACACTGATGGAGCAACCACTATTTGGAAAAAGAGCTACTAAATGCTTAAGTCAAGAAATGACACATGCCACAGCTCATTGCCCAGGCCTCCCATGGCCTCACCTACCCTTCTCTCACAACCATTATCCAATCTGTCAACAACATTTTTCTTAGCTACAAATATACCAACATCTGGTCACTTCTCTCTGTCTTTACTGCTAACATCCAAGCCAACATAATTTCTTTCTTGAATTATGGTAATGTGTTCATAACAAAAAGATCTTCTTACTTGCACCCCAAGAGTTTATTTTCAACACAGTAGCCTGAGATTCTCTTATGCAATAAAATGTTAAGCAACACTATTATGTAGCCTTAAAAAGAAGAAAATTCTGACACATGCTACAACATGGATGAATCTTGAAAACATTATGCTAAGAGAAATTAGCCAGTTGCAAAAGTACAAATATCGTATGATTTCACTTACATAAGGTACAGAGAATAGTCAAATTTGTAAAGACAGAAAGTGGAATGGGAATTTCCAGGGACTGAGGGCATACAGAGGGTGGGGAGTTATTGATTAATGGGCAGTTTCAGTTTGGGAAGATGAAAAGCATTCTGGAGAGCGCTGTTGTTGATGGTGGTACAACAATGTGAATGTACTCAGTGCTACTGAACTGTACACTTTAATATGCTTAAAATGGTAACATTTATAAGTAACATCATGTCACTCTACTGCATTCTTTTCTGAAGATTCCCAATTTCACTTAGAGAAACATATCAAAATGTTTACCTTGGCCTACATGGCCATGCATTATCTATCTGCTCCCAATAACCTCTGTGATTACCTCACCTACTATCTTTCCCTCACTTACTTTGTTCCAGCTATACTGGCCTTTCTATAAAACTAACACCTTAGGCTCTTTGCTCTAGCTATGACTAATTTTCTCTCCACCTTGTAATCTTAGGTAAATCCTATCTACTCAAAGAGTTACCTCAATCACACCGTGAAATGTCATAGCATCCAGACTTCTACTCACCATTAACCTACTATACATTTTGTGTAGTACCTAACACTTTCTAAAATATTATGTAATTTGCTTAGTTAGTATGTTTGTTTATTATTCACTGCCTCCACCTGCTAGAATGTAAGTTCCCTAGGGAAAAAACCTTGCTGTTTGGCTTGTTGTTATATTAAAAGTGCAATGGGCAGTGTAAGACTCATAGAAGGTGCTTAATAAATATTTGTTGAATGTTGAATATATAAATGCCATTTTGCTACCCCAAACCAATATTCATATTTGATCTATGGGGCTTTCTAATCTCAATAATCCTTAAAAAATGTATTTGCTCTCTTTTTCTAGATAATTTTGATAGACCATAGTTATTTCAGTTTTCTTCCAGGCCCTCATATTCACACCAAGTAGTTGACAATTATTTGAGTTAGACTTTGCTTTTATTGTTCAATTGCTTGCTTTTTATTAGTGTATCTGCAAGAATGAGAACAGTAATCTAAAAGAGTTAACTTTTACAATGCTTTCTCTTTTTTCTTTTTTGCTCTTATTAATTGTTCTGAGAGTTATAAATTATTTTAGAGACAGCTATTCTTTATTTGTGGGGGATTTAACATTACTAGTAGAAATAGTATATGACTATCATCTGAAATTTTGTTCTTCAATTCATTCCAATTAGATGTGTCATCAGTATTTGGTAACAACGCCAGGCACAAATTTTCATCATGTGTTTGAAGTTTGAATATGAATATCATGGACACTTAAAGTTAAAACAGAGAATTAATCATTAGAAACAACAGTAATAGTTTTCCATTTAAGGCTCTCCAATTGTTTTAGAAACATAGACTTTTTATGATTCAAAAATAATATATAAATTATCCTTCATGATTTAACATTTAAGACATTCTGTAAGAAAACTCATTGTTCTACCAATTGAGGTAAGTGCAATAATAATTCTACCTTGGATTTGGTGGCCATTTTAAGATTGTTGATAAAAAACAACAGCAACAAATATATGCCTATATATCAGGCATAAAAATCAATTAAAAAGTATTTGTTGAATGTTTTCAGTGTGTCCAACTCTATACACAAAACTGTATACAGAATACTCATTTGATTCTGTTTTGTATTTTTTGAATTATTTCATCTAAATAATTCCACAAATCCACTTGAACACCTGAAATTTGTATATAGACAGACTTTTTACACAATAAAGTCAGATTAAATGTTAAAGATTTGGCCTTGCAATTATGTTTGCACTTTGCAATAATGGGCTTTTGAGCAGTGGTTTACCCATTTAACTTCCTACTCCCTGCCCCATACATAGGCAAGTGTTGGCTCCCCTGCATGCTATCGCAATCATTTCCTTTGAGTAACCACAGGAGTAATTACTTGCAGCCCCTACATTTGTACCAGCAATCAATTTAGATTCCACAGAAAAAATTCTTATCTGAATTATACCAATTAATGATACTGTGCTGTAGCTTAAAAAATAATGCAGTCAGCTATATTTGAAAGCCCTGAATATTTTACAACACGCAAACATATACATGGTCCAATTCTCCAAATTCCATTCTTTCTATCATCCTTTTTCAAAATAAGGCCCATGATTTGAATGGGGGACTAGGGTTGGCAGTAGCTTTCTCTACCATTCTGATGATTCCAGGGCAAAGTCTCATACTTTTGAGTATCAAACTCAAGGTTTATACTTTCGGTTTGTTTGTTTACTCGGTGGTATGCTAGCAAATGTTTAACAATGGCTTCTTCAAAAAGTATATGTATGTAACTGTGTAACCAAGTTTATTGGGACTTTTATAATGGATATGTAGCACATAGTTAAGAAATAATTATAATATGTATTCTTATAAATTCTGTAGTCAGTTGATTCTCACAAAAGCTCTCACTGATTTTTTCCAATTTTTGTAAACATATGAAACATGATTACACTGTTTAATGAGTGTAGTTCTAACATGAATAATGGTTGATATTTTGTTTACATTAATATCTAAGAAAATGACCAACTGTATGTTGGAACTTCACTTGTTCTTCGATGACATGAGACATTTCTGCTGAGTCAGAGGATCAATTTTGAGTACTGGAAGAATATTTCCTGAATTTATTATGCCTTTTACAATGTAATAGCTATATACAAGGCAAACTTGTGTTTAATCTGCATTATTAACATTTTCTCCATCTCTTTCTTAAGCGTGGATATTCAAAAAAGTGATAAATGAAACCTTGATTTGTAGCATTTCTTATTCCCATTATAAAATCCACTAAGTGTGGCCAATTTCAAGATACTGATTTGACATCACTGAACAAAACTTTCCACCTTACAGATAGGATACACACATTATGCTATCTATTAGATCATCAAACTCCCATCTTTAAAATTCTACTTGACTATTTCAGAGTTTTTTCACAGACTCAGCAACATTTGAAATTTTACCTTAGTCCACTAATGAAAATTCTAATTAGCTTATTCCCCTGCATTTTCCAATCTTTAACATACCACTCATTGAGATTTGCTAAAGGTGGTAATGCTATCCAGCTGGTCTCAGTGGGTTTCCTAGAACGGTATAATAAGCATGCTTTGATATTCAGGGTGTGTAGGTTGTTTAGGCCCATAATTGTTTTTAATGGGCTTTTCTCTTCAAAATCATAGTTGGCTACTAAACGCAGCAAACCAGAGTGAGGCCAATGAAAATCAGTGGATTTATAGGTTTGCAATAAATGAAACTTGATTAAATATAAATAATCACTAGAATTTCTTTTTAAATATTGCAGCATACTATATAACATTTACTATCCTACGTATCTTTCAGTAATGGTTTGGAATACTGTCTGACAATAGCTGCCAGAATAATGCAACAATAAAATGCTCTTTTGTTTAATGATTCATTTAGGCAAAGGATTGTTTACACACACAAAGTGACTTCTGTTTAAAGCAGTCAATAAGGAAGGCTTTTCTATTTATGACAGGAATGATCTGGCTTGTGCTTGGCTGGTACTTGCTGTGTATTTCATGCACTTTGATAATCAGCTTCCCAGGAAACCCAATCTGGTTGGGCATACATAGAAAATAAGCATGTTGAAGCAACTCTTTAAGAATTTTCAAGAAAATTAACTGGTAAAATGGAAAACAAATTACTTTAGGGTTAAATTAGGAGAAGTTTTGTCTTTTTTTTTTTCATTTAATGCATATATCTTAATACTGGGTATGTTCATTTGTCTGTATGGAAATAAAGTGTAAACTTAGGACTTTTGGGGTGAGGTAAATAAGGAGGGAAATCATTGAAAAGCTCAAAAATTTGAGATGGGGAATCAATATTTTAGAAGTCCAAAGCTTGGCATTTACTATGATCATGTTACTCCTCCTTTCCTTTACAAATCTTTACCTTGGGTATGTAAGGAGAAATGCTGCCAGGTTTTGAGAAGGTTCAATGATAATCTGAAACTAAGTTTAATGTGTCTGAATTCATTTAAAATGAATCTGCTTTTCTAAGGATGTTTTTCCTAAAACTCTAAGCCTGTCTGTATTTTAAGAGGAAAATCCTTGCATGTGTTTCTAATTCTTTTATAAACATGCTATTAAAGTATACTATTGCAAAGTCCAGTAGATAGCCAAAAAGTATGTAAACTCTTTTTCCTTAGAAACAAAAAGGTTTTCGGGCCAAGAATAAAGAAATGTGATTCCAAAATATTTGGATAGTTACAAAAAGAAAAAAAAACTACATCCAATCTGTTCAGACTTTTATACATCTTACTTTGCCCTTTCCAGCTATTTCTTTTGACTTCTCTGTATTTATTTTTTCTTTCTTTTTTGCTGTATGCGGGCCTCTCACTGTTGTGGCCTCTCCCGTTGCGGAGCACAGGCTCCGGACGAACAGGCCCAGCGGCCATGGCTCACGGGCCCAGCCGCTCCACGGCATGTGGGATCTTCCCGGACCGCGGCACGAACCCACGTGCCCTGCACCGGCAGGCGGACTCTCAACCACTGCGCCACTAGGGAAGCCCTGTATTTATCCTTTAAATACTTCTTCTTAAACCTCTTTTAAAAAAAGCAGTTGCCTCTTTCAGTCTTTTGTAAAACAAATGCTATGTAACCAACTTGGTCAGGAGAAGCAGAAAACTATAGGAAAAATAATACTACAATCACAGAGCTCATTATCTATTTAGGTCATAATTTTAAAAAGGAAATACAGAGATAACACTATTTGAACTTAAAGTACAGAATGAATATTTGTGTAAAGTTATGCTATGTCTAAAATGTTACTTCAGTAATTAAGATGAAATGTTTTGTGAAAAAGGGTATATTTTTCCTTAATGAAACTGAATTTGTTTCTTTAGCAGTCTGATGACATTAAATAAGTTTGTCTTTTACTTTTTTGTCATTCTCTGAATAGTACGCATTTGAGACCCAGAATGTTTCTGTTGGCTACTTGTGTGATGTGAATTAATCAGTTACTTGTCATACCTTTCCTTTGCTGTATGCTGCCAATTGCTGAACATGGGAACAATAGTGGATGTGAAACTTTTCAGGAACACAGAAGCCAGGACCATATCTATGTGTCCTACGGACCTCAGCCATGAAGAGACAGAAATAATCAATGCAGTTTTCCAAGGCTATCAGCTTGATTTACTCAGAAGCACCACTGATGAATAAACTAGGTGGTGATCTGTCTGTGAACTGCACTGACCATTCAGTTTCTCCATGGTCCCTTAAGCTAGTTACAGACCTGTGTCTATGATGCAAAGTCAAATGGACAGTTGAGGCAATTATCTGAACAAGTCTGGTGAAAAGAAAGCTTGTTACTAAGGAAAAAGTGAGTTGGGGGGGTGCCTTAGTTATCCGTATTGAATTTCTGTATTGATCACATTCATGAGACAATTGCTTGACTCACCACTTCATTTTGCTTGGGTAGACACGGGCTAAGATAATTGAAAGCAATTAAACAGCAATATCCGGGGAACCATAAGTGACAGCTTAGGTCAGATATTGTGGTGCAGGGTAGCTTCATCAACAAGTGTTTATCACACCCCTAATGTGCTGGACACTGGGAAGATTACCAGTTAAACAGAAAAGAAAATTACTATCCACAAACTAATGGAAACAAGACATGTATCCCTGAAAAAATTACGTGGAGTGGGAGCCAATTCAACTGTGAGTTTCAAAATAAAAGAGCTGTGTTTTAAGTAATATGTTGGTCTCTTTCCAAGGCCTAGTGGAACTCACAGAGCTCGCAGTTGGACATCAAGTTGGATTTCTAAAAAGGCATGCCATTATTTGAGGAAGAGTGGGGAGATTTCTACTGAAATCTTTGAATGAATGAAACAAAATCACCCTGGCCATCCTTCTTTAGAAGACAAATATATCTGGGAGGAGTCAAACACTTAAGTGTACTAAATCCCTGGACATTTCCTTAAGGAAAGTGAGTTGTCGCTTTCCTCCAGGGTGGCAGGTGAGAACAGCAGCATAAGACCACTGGGTGCCTGTGGGAAATAACTGAATGGGAAGAAGGGATAAGTAAAGACAGAAAATAGATTCTGCACCTATGTAGCAATTTTGCCTTGAGCCAGCTAAGTAGACTAGAAGGTCCTTTAGGACCAAATGATTATTGCAGTGAAAGTGTCAGCAAGGTTAACCAATCTTCACCTAGAATACTGAGGCAAGACTTAACCAGTACATGTTTATCTGAACATTTTCTTTTTTAATAGGAACCATATTATTGGTAGGTCTATAGTAACTTTATCTAAAACCACATTTGTCTCTTGGAATACACACACACACACACACACACACACAGTACCCGAGTCCTATATTATTGCAGAAAGGATTCATTCATTTTTATCATGTAGCTTTTTTAACTCTTTAGAATCCTAAATAAGATGCCTTTCTCTTTGTAATTTTAATGAATCTATGCAGACATATATAAGTAAGTATGTAAGATAAAACTATTATATTTAATCATAGTATTGTGATATTAATAGAATGTTAAAATATAAATGTTTCTGGACTAAATTACTTTGCCATCACATAACAATTGAGATTTCACTTAAAAAATAAAATGAGTTATATTTAAATCAGCAATTAATATTAAGACAAATAACATGCAAAATAAATGTGGATACTTTGTGGTAATCTTTGAATGATTTTTAAAGAGGAGATCAGTTTGTCATTAGAATCAAACCCTCCAATGACACCTATCTTTTCATGTTCATCTTTGTCACTGAAGTTTAGGACTGGTGCTGGAAAGGACAGTGACAGAAACATGTTCTAGTTTTCTTGGAAGCTACTTGTTCCAGTTTTACACCCACCCCCAGTACACACGCACACACTTGCTTAGTGTGTGCACTCATCACTCACTCCTGCAAACAGACTCACTCCTATTTAGAGCAATCACAAAATACTAGGATTCAGAGGCAACTTACAATAAACTAATTTCCTGCTTCAGACTTTCCTTATTAAGAAATTGATCTATTCCATTTGTCTCTCTGATTTAATCTATGACATCAATCAAATGAAAGATTTGTACAAATATACATAGAGGCTAGTGATTCTACTCAGCTGTTAAGATAAAACAATTGTTACCCTTTACCATAATTGTATTTCACCCTGAATCAACCTAAATTATAAATGAGAAACTGGAAAAGTTACAACTGACTTTCCTTGCTCATTCAGCTGTTACTCTTCTAAAAGATCTGAACCTTCCCGCAAATCCTCAGAGACAATACAATTCTCTATTTTAATGAATTCACTTGCACCCCACTGAGAATTAATTGCTTTGGATGCAACCCAATGGTTTGACATGCTGAGAGGCCCACTGGTAGTTGTGTTTTGTTTGTTTGTTTTCCTAATAAAGAGCTCTAAGGAATTAACCAACCTCCTGACCAGGTATAATATCTACTTCTATTATCCCTTTCTACCTCTGTCTCTCTGCTCTGCCTTTATTTACACACACACACACACACACACACACACACACACACACACACACACGAGAGGATTGTGAGAACCCTGGTATTATTGACAAAGCTTAAATTCTTTGTTGTATAAATACCACTGGGGGTGTTTGTGGTATGTAAATCTGCATGTCAACACTCTACGGTCACTCTGTGTTTGTGAAGAAAACCAGCAACAAATTGTTCTTTGTGAGGATTTCTTGGGTGTTAAAACCTACAACAAAAATAGAATTTGCTATGCTTGTATATGATAGAATGTGCCATTCTGTGATTCCAATATGGGGCTATAATCTCTAATTGAATTACTTCACTAATTCATTAATCCAACAGATATTTATACAGCAACTATTGTATGTCAGTATTTGCCCCCAAATTCGAAGCTGTAATGGGAGGTTTGCTCCAGGAGGGTAATACATAGTAGTGCATAGAGCTATGCAGATACACAGGTAACTCAGATGACACACAGGACCTGGAGTATAGACTGCAAGAAACAGAACTAAAATATTGGTTGAATTCTATGCAAATACTACTTAAAAAAATTATTATCTATACTTCCTAAGTTCCTTAAGTGTCTTAACAAAGAGGACAGATACAGCAGAACTATTGAAGCAAAGTTAATGTATGTAAGGCACAGATAAAAAATAGGGAGCAATCAGAAAGAGATATAACTGAAATAGGGCTCTAAGTTATAGTCTTGGCATTTCACCATAAAATTCACATCTCCATTCTTTGCAGCCCAGCCAGAAAAGGGAGAAAAGGAATGAATTGACAAATTATTGTCATGGAATTAAGAAAAGCAAAATAGTTTATCATAAATATTAGTTTTGTATTATGGAATTCTAAAAGATATTTATCACATAGCTTTTTAGTAAAGAACTTTAAAAGATAAAAAGACCCAATACATTCCTAATGAGAATAATGCATTCTTAAATTCTTAATGCATTCTTAAAATGAGAGGAAATATTCTTCAGAGACTTCTAGCCAAGATGGAGTAACAAACCAGGTTTACTCTCCTCCTTGTAAAAAATTTAAAAAAGGAAAAAAAATCACAGAAAAGATTTCACTGGGCAACAGGCAACAAAGGATAGTGATTTTTGAAAGATGTGTAACAGATGAAGAGAGTTGTATGATTGTCCCATCTTACTGCCTGAGCAGTTTCAGCCTGAGGTATGGGAAGAGGGAATTCAGGTAGGATATGCCAGAATTGAGGGGATAGATCTGGGAATCTAGGGAGGTCAAGGGGAAGAGGCGGAGGGGGAGAGGGAGAGTGAGGGAGGGAGAGGGAGGGAGGGAGAGAGAGAGAGAGAGAGAGGGAGATCCAAAGATCAGAGGACGGACTCTGTCAAACCTTCAGGCCTTCAGATAACTACTGATCAGGACCACAGGAGGAAAATACCTGAGGCTGGGGAGTCACATGAAAAGATTTAAAAGAACAATGCTCACGTCTCATACAGGGCAAGGTAGAATGTGTCTTTGGAACAGCAGAAGTAAATAAAATACTCATATTTTCTAGTCCATCAGGTAGAGCATTCTGAATAGCTTTGTTAGAGTAGTGGGGCAAACTTGACCCAAACTAAATACTGTTCTGGTCCTGACTTAAAAGTCTTACATCAAGAACCAAAAGGATCAGGTTTCCCTGGTGGCTCAGTGGTTGAGAGTCCACCTGCCGATGCAGGGGACATGGGTTCGTGCCCTGGTCCGGGAGGATCCCACATGCCGCGGAGCGGCTGGGCCTGTGAGCCATGGCTGCTGAGCCTGTGCATCCGGTGCCTGTGCTCCGCAACGGGAGAGGCCACAGCAGTGAGAGTCCTGCGTACTGCAAAAAAAAGAACCAAAAGGATCAAATTGTTTTAGGTAACATGACTGCTTTTCTGATTAAAGCTCATGAATATTTATAGGAACATACCCAGCAAGGTAAAGTTTTAATATCTGACATTTGATAAAAAAAAAAAAAATTAACAGGTATGCAAACTGTGGTGGTAAATCAGACTTCAATTGTGGAAAAGGTTCATAGGAGCCAAAATAACAATGCTTGAGCATTTCAAGTTTATTGCAAGAAAAGTATAGAATACAACAAGAACATTAAAATGAGTACACATCACAGCTAAAATCTGGTTCCCAACAGTTGTGCAGAAGCAAGATCCAGTTGTCCTTCCCCTACAGAGGGGTATAGAATATGTTTTCTCTCTCTGTGGGAACCACCACCATGTTCACAGGACACCTCAGATCCAAGGAGCTCAAAATAAAATGTTAGCTTGGACTTCACACACCCTCCTGGCCACATTCTTGCTATGTGACCAGTTTTGACCCTCTGAGGATCTTGCCAAAACCATACACAAACCATCAACCATGATTTTATCAGCAAACAATGCTGCCATGCTGGTTAAGAGACAAACAAACAAGCAAAACCACTCTGAATCTTGAGTCTGACCTAGAGGTATAAAACAATACCATTAATCAGTACATTTCATTGCCCTGTCCAGGAATTACTGTTAGACCAATGCACTTCTTCAGGCTGTTTCCAGGTCTTCTAGAGTAAACTACGTTAACACTTCAGTCATGCAAAGAAAGGAAATCACTATTGATAATGAGAAGGAAAATCAATCAATATGAAAGTGACTCAAATCAAACTTCTGAAGATGAAAACTGCAAAGCTTAGATTAAAAATATACTGGATGGGTTTACTAATAGAATAGATATTACAGATGAAAAGATTGGTAAATTTAAAGACCTAGTAATAAAAATGATCTAAAACTAAACACATAGAAAAAAAAACAAAAACAACTCAGAATAATCAATGGATAAAACAGTTGGGTATTCATGGACCTTCATCTAAATCTCATACCATGTACAAAATGTAACCCAAAATAAATCACAGATTTAAACATAAAATATGTAACTATAAAACTTTTAGAAGAAAACATAGGAGAACATTTTTAAGACCTGGGGCTTGGTGAGGAATGTTTGGACATGAATTAAAACTTAATGCATATAAGAAAAAGTTAATAAACTGGACTTCATTAATATTAAAAAAGTTTGCTCTGGAAATACCTTGTTATGGGGATAGAAAGACAAGATACAGATTTTGATAAAACATTTGCAAACTACAAATATAACAAAAGAAACATGTAGAATATATCATCTAGAATATATCTAGACTCATCTAGAGTATACAAGAAATTCTTGAAACTCAACAGTAAAAAACCCGAACAGTTCAATTATGAAATGGGCAAAAGGCATTAGGAAAATGCAAATTAAGACCACAATGAGATACCACTGCATATCTATTAGTATAGCTTGAAATAAAAAAATGGTGACAATACCAAACATTGGTGAGAATGTGGAGAAACTGGATCACTCATATATTGCTGGTGGGGATGTAAAATGTTACAGTCACACTGGAAAAAAATTTGGTAGTTTCTTAAAAACTAAATAAATACATACTTACCACATGACCCAGGAATTGCACTCCTGGGCATTTATCCCATAGAAATGAAGGCTATATCCACTCAAAAACCTATCCCCAATTGTTCAGGATAGCAGATTTATTCATAATAGTGCTAAACTGGAAATGAACAAAAACAATGTCCTACAATAAGTGATTGGTCAAACAATCTGACACATCCACTAATGTCTCATCTCTTCCATTCCAAAGACCTTTCTATCATATCCTGTGATACCAATATTATTGGGGAAAAGACTGTTGATTTGAAAAAATATGAAATCTTCTTTGAAAGTGCCAGCTACATGATTTATCTCTAATTTGGGAGAAATAACCATGTTATAAATAGAACAGATGACAAGAAGCACAGATGTTGGTAAATATACAGACCTGTGGCTGGAAGACCTGTGTTCATTACATGGTTCTGCTATGAGCTGTGTTCATTACATGGTTCTGCTATGAGCTTAGCTGTACAAATGGCTTAATCTCTCCCAGATTCATATTCCTCACCTAGAAGATGGTAATAAGGACAGCTCCTGGAAAGGTTTTTGTGAAATGAAACCAGTGTAAATTGCCTACTATACAAGTATTTAATTAAGATTTTTTTCCTACCCAAACATGTATTTTTTTAAATTTTATTTATTTTATTATTATTAGTTTTGGCTGTGTTGGGTCTTCGTTGCTGTATGTGGGCTTTTCTCTAGTTGTGGTGAGCAGGGGCTACTCTTCGTTGCAGTGCGCAGCCTTCTCATTGTGGTGGCTTCTCTTGTTGTGCAGCATGGGCTCTAGGCGTGAGAGCTACAGTAGTTGTGGCACGTGGGCTCAGTAGTTGTGGCTTGTGGGCTGTAGAGCGCAGGCTCCGTAGTTGTGGCGCACGGGCTTAGTTGCTCCGCAGCATGTGAGATCCTCCCGGACCAGGGCTCGAACCCGTGTCCCCCACATTAGCAGGCAGATTCTTAACCGCTGCACCACCAGGGAAGCCCAAAACATGTATTCTTTTTTATGGATGTTATGTAATGCATAGTTCAGAGCACAAAGTCAGATTTAAAAGAAATTTGGGTTTCTTTGTGTGAATTTGGGATATTTACTTTGAGCCTCAATATTTTCATCTCTGGAAAAAAGTAATAATATTGCACCACAAAGTTTTGTACTCAGTTAATGATAAGGTGATATATTATATGCATACTTTAAACACCAAATCTTCAGTGTCTTTACCAGGTCTATTCACTTAGATATGTGGCAGTTTGGATTAAAAGTCAATTGATCTTTGTTGTTTTTGGATTAGAAATAATGACTTCATCAAATTCTAAGCAGTGTAAAGGAATTGGAATCACTAGAAGTGGGAAATAATTTTCATTTCTTGAATGGAGATAAGAAACAATCTTAGTCTAGGTGAAATCTAGATCTCACTATCTCCAAGATTTACACTCTCAATTTGTATTTGACATATGTATGTAAATAAACATAACTCTTGTGTGAAGATTCTGAAGACACCTGTCCTGAAGTTATAAATCATAGGGAAATAATTCATGATCCAAGGCTTCTAAAATACATTCTAAGGAAAGTACTGGAAGCCTTAGCACAGTATTTACATTTTCTAAAATTGCTATCAATTAAGTTTTCTCTGAGTAATCGAATTAAAAAAAATTAGAATTAAATATGAAAGCCATCCAAGTATCCACTTGTATCTTGACAGAGGCAAAAGTGATTTTTCAATGAGTTAGCATAAATATAAAATACTATATAATACGTGTATATATGTATATTCTTTAGTCCTAATTGAGATTGATCATCTTTACCTCCATTAGCATTATGTTACTGAGTTGCTGCATGAAAGACAAAATTAATAAAGGGTAAAACATAAAGAGATTATTTTTCAAATATACTCCTCCAGTATACAAATAACATTAAAGAGAAGAAAACCATTTTTAATTTGTTTTATGTAACTAGATTTTCATACTGAGAAATTCCATGTTGAAAGTTTTAATGCCTGTGTGGAATGTTAAAGTCCCCAGATCAGAGAAGGCACAATAGTTTTTCTCTTTATTAATTCAATATTTATATTTCTATAGTTGCTTTTAAAATAACCTAAACAGGATAGGGTTCATTTGTTTCCCATATTTATATTCTCATTTTTTTGAATTGGAAGAATCTATACACTTCTTCAGTTGGTCCATCTGAATAAGGGAAGATAACATGACAAAGAAGCAAAAATATCAGAAAAAATATAGTAAAATTTTATGTTGAGTTTAAACTAAAAATAACACTACATTTTTAATCTCTGACAAAGATGGAGTGATTTTTTTTTTTTTTAGTTTTAGTTTTTAGTTTAAACTAAAAATAGTTTAGTTTTAGTTTTTAGTTTAAACTAAAAATAACACTACATTTTTAATCTCTGACAAAGATGGAGTGACTTTTTTTTTTTTTTTTTGTGGTACACGGGCCTCTCACTGTTGTGGCCTCTCCCGTTGTGGAGCACAGGCTCCGGACACGCAGGCTCATCGGCCATGGCTCACGGGCCCAGCCGCTCCGCGGCATGTGGGATCTTCGCGGACTGGGGCACGAACCCGTGTCCCCTGCATCCGCAGGCGGGCTCTCAACCACTGCGCCACCAGGGAAGACCTGGAGTGACTTTTGAAAAGTAAAATTAACCCTATTTAAAATTTGGATTATTTTTTGTTTGTTTGTTTTTTGGTTTTCAGCTCTTTTTAAAGAGTAAATTCAATTTAAGTGTATTATTCGTGTTACTTATAAAGAACTTATAAAGATATTACATAGTGTTACTTATAACACTATTACATAGTGTTACTTATAAAGATGTTACTTATAAAGATGATATTACAACATTTAATTAAAGTGTTTATTTCAACAGTTTTATTGCTGAAATTATGTTTGGATATCAAGACCCTCAAGGGGACCTTCTGTTTTGTAACTTTCTGTTTCACCATAGCTTGATGTAGCTACAGTATCAAGAATGCTTCCCACACATAGGAAAATCTCAATATGCTTGCTTGGTGGTATGGGAGACAGTGAGGGGGATATATACACACATGCACACACGCATATACATACACATAAAACTGTTGTCATGTCCAACAATCTAAAATGAATTGAAATAAAAGCATAAAGTGTCTATTCAGCATCTAAAATAGAAATGCAATTGATAAGCATACTAAAGATTCATTCTCATTTCAAAATTCATAACAGCAACCTTTGGAAACTAATATATAGGAAATTAGGAAAGATCATGGCAAAGGATGATGAGAATTCTTTTTATTGGGGGAACAAGGAAAGACCAGTTCTTAAAGAGGTTCATAGACAACATATTTATTAAAATCTTCCCAGTACTTAGAGGTGGTTTTTGGTTAATATCATGAACATATAACTATAAGGAAATAAGACAAATATTACAAGTATGTCAACATGAATTTTTAATGATTTCAGACTGTATATGTTATGTTTCTATTAATTTTATCAGGCATAACCATCTTCTAGTTATAAATTCTATTTCATTTTAAAATAAACCCCAGATATTCTCATGCAATATCGACTATAAAACAAATTTCTGTGATTTCCCAGCAATGCAAAAATAAAGAGACACAAAGTGTCATTTATTGCCTGAGCACTGAAATAGCTCCAGTTTCTTCAAGTTAATGAGAGAAATAAAAACTCTAGAGGCATGGAAAGGAGATGTGGTAGATTCATTATTGATCTCCACTCTTTAATCCCCCTGGAATCTACAACTTTCGTCCTGTTATTACTTTGCACTAAAGCGTGGGTTTAATTTCCCACTCTTTGACTTTGGTCTGGCCATGTGACTTGCATCAGCAGACAGTTCTGATAATAAGATTTAAAACATCATACACATTTCTGCATGCTCTCTTGCAGCTCCACCATTATTATAAAAATAACATGTTCCAGTGACACAGCCTGCTAGTCCAAAAAGGAGGAGAAATGTGGGAAGCAGAGCTGCCATAGCCTATCCACCAAACTTCCCAAGACGACAGCTTTGCAACAAACCCAGCACAAAACAAACAAACCCAGTAGACTTGCATATATGCAAAAATAAATACTTTAGTTGTTGTATCCACAAAGATTTTGTGGTTGTTTTTAAGTGACATTATTTTGACAGACTTAATTGGCACAACAAACTAAATGCAAAAGATGAAAAGTTCACAGGCATGTAGTTAAAGAAGGAGGGAAGCCAAACCAGAGCGAAGTTAGATACAAGAGCCTATGTCTCGATAGAGGAGGGGAGTGGCATTCCTCCCCTGATGTAATGGTCCCAAAAGAGTAATTTCTCTATGGCTAGTAAAACATTTTATACAAAGGTATCATGAGAAATGATTAATGTCAGTGATTATATTGGCAGTTACACATGGGGAAGATTCTCCAAGAGTAATGTTTGTATATGAGCTTGTCCCATGTACCAAGGTAGAGAACACCACTCCCCACCTCAAAACATCTCAAACTCACACCTTTGTTATTAAAACCTGGCTATGCCTTTGTGTTGAAACGAAGATTTACAAGAATCACTCAATAAATTAATCCAAAGGGCTGTTTTTAATGTAAAGAAAGCTGATATAAATATAGTCCTATTAGAGAAGATCAATTTTAATGCAATTAATAAATGATATACATAATGATAAATGGTCAGTCATCTATAATTATTTAACAGGTATGTGTGTGTATTTAATAACATGCCTTCAATATGTAAAAAGCAGAAACTGACATAACTAAAAAGAGTTTAGAAAGACAGTGCATACTCACGAAAGTAGATATGAGTACATACTCTCTTGGGCTCGAGAGATCTTGGGATCTGGATTTAGTAATCTAGCAGAAGCATAGATATGAATATATTAAGAGGTAGACAGAGGATTCTATATGTATCCCTTCCTTTTAAAATATAATACTTTGCATAGAATTACCACCATGGAGGAATCACTGGATTAAAAAATTTATTAGTTATTAAGTGATACACAATGCTTAACTCTCTTCAACACAGAATTGAAAACCTTAAGTGTCACCTCATCTATCTCATACCTACAGTCTTTTCTGTCAGTATCTTTTCATTGATGAAGCAAATAATAGCATTGGAAAACAATCACAGGTTAACTTTTGGCTTCTTGGACAACATGGTAACTGAAGTAGGTTTGATTACAGGAATATAATTCTATTATTGGATTTGTTTTGAATGTTTACCAAGATGAGTGAGTCAATGTCATATATCGGGTTATTCAATGTGGGATAATAGACTTTCTTTGTGGAAAAGTAAGAGTGGCAAAACAGAGAGCAAGAAGTATTTTTTTAATACTATCAATCTTACAGAATTGAAGACATTGAAAATTGTGTGCTTTGTTTTTTTTTTTTTTTTGGTACACGGGCCTCTCACTGTTGTGGCGTCTCCCGTTGCGGAGCACAGGCTCTGGACGCGCAGGCTCAGCAGCCATGGCTCACGGGCCCAGCCGCTCCACGGCATGTGGGATCCTCCCAGACCGGGGCATGAACCCGTGTCCCCTGCATCGGCAGGCGGACTCTCAACCACTGCGCCACCAGGGAAACCCCATTTGGTTATTTTAGGATCAAAAAACTTGCATCATGTAGTAATGTGTTACATCATGTGATGTATTTCTTTTACAGCCATAGAGATAATGTAGCTCAATATTATTTTGGTTATGAAAGTCAAAGTTGCAAAGTAATTTGATTTCTCATGTTAATGAAACAGAGCGTATCTCTGGCTCTGTCCAAACAAGGGAAGTTGCTACATCTCCCCACCTGCCAAGTCTATGTTCATGGACATTTAAAAATGGCACCTTCTGTAAAGAACAATTTAATCTATGTGCTAATAGCTAAATTGTCTTATATTTAAGCAAGTTAGCTTGCGTCTGTTCTTTTAAATTTAAAATCACTTATTTAGGGCTTCCCTGGTGGCGCAGTGGTTGAGAGTCCGCCTGCCGATGCAGGGGAAGCGGGTTCGTACTGCGGTCCGGGAAGATCCCACATGCCGCGGAACGGCTGGGCCCGTGAGCCATGGCGCCTGGGCCTGCGCGTCCGGAGCCTGTGCTCCAACGCGGGAGAGGCCGCAGCGGTGACAGGCCCGCGTACCGCAAAATAAATAAATAAATAAATAAATAAAATAAATTATTCAACTCGAGAAAATTACACGAAAAGTTAGGTACTAGTATCACGCAGTAAAGCTGTATAGAAAAATATGGCAATATGGTAGTAAAAATTATGAATAAACATTTTTCTAAACTATAAAATCTTATGGCTCATTTTCCGCTTCTCTAATTTGCAAATATATACCCATAATGTTTTCTGTAGGTGCCTAATAGTTACCTAAAGTGACAAGTTCATATTTCTGAGAACTTTCACAGGAACTGAAAGGCAATAGAATTATGTTTACACACTTCTTCATAGTAATAAGAACCATATATATGATAGGAAGGCTGTATGATATTTGACTATACAAACTTTCTGAAGGAGGCATCATCTTACATAGGGAGGGCAGAAACCACTGCAAATGACTTTACTCTGGTGCTTGGCAAAACCAGTTATTTTTCTGGATTCCAAAGATTAACATGGTTTGTCTTATAAACTCCTTTACCCCCACACACTGCCACAATTTAGCATCCATGTGTGGGTAAGCATGGGCTATGTGAATGGAGACATTATCTAAGCATAACATGCAGTATAATTGTGGATTTAGCTTTTCAATTGAATTGCTTTAAGCAATGTTAAAAAAAAGATATTATTCTCTAACAAAGGAGTAATTTGCATTAGCAATATGTTTGGTTTTTGATGTTTCTCTGATTTTTACAGGTTTATTTCATTTAATAGAGATTCATGCAATTATGAAAATGTTATTTTTCAAGTGCTTATCAGTACCAGACAGTATGGCTAGTTTCAGCCTAGGGCCATTATCAGTTAATTTGGCATCTATCTAGTAGATTGGTTCCCAAATCACCAGGCTTTTGAGGCTAAATAGCATTTATTTCATGAGTTGTTCACAAGTGCTCATCTGCATGTATGAAATTTCCCCTCTGATTCTGGTTTCTGAATGTGCATGTTAAGCAAAATTATAGGGCTGAATCTGTTTAATGTTGCAGGTTCTGACTAACTTATTGTTTTCTGAACTCATTTAAAAAATTTTTAACTCCCCCCAATTACTGCTTAATTATTTTGTAAGGATTCATATCTCTGACTCACTGCACTGTGCCTCAGTTGTGAAGCCTAAACCATGAATGAAAATGTAGGGATATTCTACTAAAAATTCTAGTTCATTTACACACAAACTCACATGTAAGGAAATAAAAGCAAAACAAAATAAAAGACCACCAGCAGTTGGTTTCTACAAGTTAAGAAAACTTATATATAGTTTAGCTGTCACTTTATATGATATGCTGAAGCCCAGAGAGCAGAGAGGTCTAAAAACGGAAGTACCACATATACATTCATATATTTATATACTATACTTTTCAAATTGTAAGTGCAGCAACTGAATTCACTCTAAGATTGTATATAATATTTTGTTCTTTAGCCACACCTTGGCAAAGCACATTAATAATTCATGGTAATCTAAAAAAATATGATACATGTTGCTTTTAATGGTAATAAAGATATTTAATATGTGTATGCATTTGTGTATGTCCATGGTTCTTAATATTTAATGAAAAATCAATCTGAGGTGTTCTCATTAGTTTACTAGTTTTTGTTTGTTCATCATAATTGTATAACCTGTAACATTGCTTTCTTTATATCAGTTTCACCCAAAGCAGTGGAAAATTTACTTAAGCAACACTGCCACCTTCATATATTATTCTTCATTTGTGTTACATATACAAGTATAGTTTCTACAAAATATAGTTTTCAAACTTATCAGTATTTTCCAAAAAGTCATAATGATTATGGAATGTACTTTTAATCAAAACACAATAAAGCAACACAAAAATTCTTCCACTTTGCCAGTAACCAGAGGAAAATTACTTTGAGTTTAATTCATCTTTTTATTCAGATTTTTAATAGATTTAAGGTGATTTGTCCATTTATTCTGCTTATTGACCATTGTAGTCAAAAGTGAGTATTTTTAGAATATTGAACAAGGGAGTATAGAGGTACTTAGTATGGTATAGTGGATCTTGAGAGAACTAACTTAACTACCTTGGAGTCTAACCATTTGCTTTGGCATTATTAGCTGAGGCTCAATGTATACTAAGCCACGTAACTAACAGTTAGGTGAAGAATTCATTTTGATTTTGGCACACAATGGGAGTGCAAGCATTTCCTTACTGGATCCAACTGAACTGGTTATCTACTGGTACACACAAGTACAGTCATTGTGGTTGTTGTGTTGTGTATACTCAGCATCATTTCTGATCTGCAAGGTCTTGTGCTACAGTGACTATAGATCCACTATTCATGCACTTTTAATATTCTCATTAAAAAGTGTTTTTAAGTGTTTCAATTCACATTTGTTTCATATTTAATATACTGTTTTTTGTACTATCTTGAAGAATATAGTACATCTATATGACAGAATTTCCAAGTTTTTGATTCATTCATATACCCATTGATTGATCAAACTTTTACTAGGCAGCTATTACACTGAACAATAGACACTCTCAGCTGGACAGTGGACACTTACAGACTAGTGGAAGACAGAGGCATAAGCAAATTTATTAAATGCAAAAATATATGATAATAAATTATACACACTGCTCTATTGGCATATTGGAGTTTTTTTGTACTAACATCACTACAAATATTGGGTGAACTATTATATTTTCAAGGTTACATAATCCCTTCGCAGTTAATAATTTTCAAAGTTTACTGCCTATTTTGTGAAGTGTATCTTCCTTTTATTTGTATTATATTTACTATTCATTATTTTGAACAGGTTCACACACAGTTCAAAGTTTAAATAATTTATTGTATCTATTCACTAATTCAATTCTAGGTAGAGTAATAATAATTGTAGTTTCATTCAATGCATTACTGTTAATCACTTGTTTTAAAGTTGATTTGTTTCATTCCCTGATATTTATGGATTATCTCAAGATCTTCTTACAGTCTATTACTATTCATTTGGTATTGCACTGACCCAAAAACCTGAGGATCAACAGCCACTTCAGTATTTTGTTTGTGCCCATCTTTTTCAGTGTCATGTGTATATAGTTTTTTTGTGTGTGTGTGTGTGTGTGTATACAATTGTACTATAATCTTTTCCAGAACAACCCACCATTTTATGCTTAGGAAGTTTCTTTTGTATCTTACGTATAAAAAGACCCTTTGTTCCATCGTTATTGTTATTATCAATATTATTATTATTATAATATCTAAACCAGTCTTCTCTTCATAATAGTTTCCTCTCTATTTCCCCACCTTGCCCTGGTGATTTAATTTTACTAAACTAATTAACCTTGCTGTAAGTTTTTCTTCATGTATCTAGCCCTCCTAAGTATAAGAGATTAGTTTCAATTCACATATTTTTCTTTACAGAAGTGAGGTTTCCTCTCATAAGTGTGCAGATCACAGCTATAACATATAGATGGTGTATGTAAACCAATCTCTCTGTGTCACTTAAAATATACAAATTCAATGGATAGCTAATACTTAAAGACCTGATACATATAAGGAGTTATGGAAGCTGGTGCTGTATCATGAATGGGGTACCAGTACACTGTTATTGGGTTTTAAAAGAATAAAAAAAAAATAATAGTTTTTCCTTAGTAGGAACAGATAGGAAAAGTTAAATTATAAGGGCAACATTAACAATGTACTTTGAAAGTTGACTACTTGACATTCAGAGACCCTCAAAGACCAGATAAAAGAGAACAGCACAAAGACACTGGGGCATTATGCAGAGTGGCATTCTAAAGTATGAGGAAAATTCATTTTGGGCAGAGTGTGAAGTAAGACAAAACTTTCCTTTGGAAACTATGTAGAAGGTTAATTTGGAGGCATATTGCAGAAAATCTTTTATGTAAGGGTAACAGGATTTTAATTTTTTATCTGGTCAATTGGAAACCAATGAAAAATTGGAATCATAATAATAAAACATTGTAAATCATGTATTTTATAAATTTATATTAAAATATGATTTTATAAAAGGAAATAAAATACTAAGTATTTCTTACATAATTACATGTATGAAGTCATATCTAAACATGAAGTCATACCTAAACATGTAGCAGTATTCTGAGACCAAACAAAAATAGAGACAATGGATATGCATCTGCATGGCCAAGACTTAATAGCAGAAGAAAAAAATGCATTGTCTTAAAATATTATGCACAAAACCAAGAAAATAGCAGTTGTTTGACTATTTTATACAATGTAGTGGGAAACCACAGAGCACAGGGGACAAATAGACAATTATAAATATTCAAGATAAAAAGATGGAAAGATAGATGTTAGAGATTTCATGAAGAGATTTTTTTTTTTTTTTTTTTTTTTTTTTTTTGTGGTATGCGGGCCTCTCACCGCTGTGGCCTCTCCCGCTGCGGAGCACAGGTTCCGGACGCGCAGGCCCAGCGGCCATGGCTCACGGGCCCAGCCGCTCCGTGTCACGTGGGATCCTCCCGGACCGGGGCACGAACCCACGTCCCCTGCATCGGCAGGCGGACTCCCAACCACTGCGCCACCAGGGAAGCCCCATGAAGAGATTTTGATGTGTTAAATAGTGAGTCTAGTTAGAGTTGGAAGGTGTAACAGGAGACAACTTCATTTCATATTTTGACTTGCTTATTGAGTGAATTCAAGTAGTTCTGACTTAGAATGAAAACTGCCAGTTGAAAACCTTCCAAGATGTCTGTAGCTTCCCAACTGTGGATTCACTCAGAAGCAATAGCAGGGGCAATCTCATTGTATGAGAAAACAAGATAGAAAGATGGTACCAAGATAACAAGAAATTCTTCATTATTCACTGAAGTTTGTAGTAATTATGCTTGAAGAGAGAGGCTTTTATTCTACAGAATCACCTTTCTTGGCATAGCCCTGTCCTTTTCTTAGATCTAAGGCCCTTGAGACTAACAGAGACGGATGTGCTCCCGTTTTGAAACTTCACTGATGTTCATTCTGCTTAGAAGTTTTATAGAGTCTGAGAAATCTTATTTCTTACAATCTGACTTACTTTAACATATATCATTTTATTTCATCTACATTTGACAGAAGTTTTGTTTTTAAGTGTTCATTCCTTAATTGGCATAAAGCCCAAATACATTTTATGAAAAAATAATACAGAGGCTCTTCAGAGTTTCTAATTAGGTCAAGTCAATTTTCTCTTCTTCTTAAGCCAAGGGCATCATTATTAGAAAGTGCCTAATGTGACACAGGATTTCAAAAGCAGCACAATCGATGGCTTTTCCGTTGTCAGGGAATAATAGAGCTGAAGCTTAATTACGTTTCAAAAATGAACAGCAAAAAATCTCGAGGTACAGTAGCCTTTTATCACAGTTTTTCTGAGACCAAAATTTATAAAAATAGAGATAAAAAATTGTTGATTTTCTCTGAATGTTTAGTATATATTGTAGACTCATCAGTCTTTTGCTGAGAAGGACTATAATGTTGTGATAGTTCAATGCTGTGAAGTCATTATGGCTTCAAATAGGTAGATGTTATTTGATTTTAAATAACAGTTTTTTCTGTTTCTTTATACACATAGAAAGCTCAGTTCACCTAAAACATTTTATTGCACTTTGTGCATTCCTTTTACTGCAGAAAACTTAAAACAATGTACTATAAAATCTTCTATGTGTGTTAACTGGATTCAACCACAGTTTTTTAAAAAAAAGGCTATACCTGGCTAAAATTCAGTTCACTTAAGATAATTTTCTAAATTGATCTAACTTAAAGCTCTAGTGATAAACTGCTGCCTTTTAATATTTGTAGTATTACTACTAGTAAAATCCTATATAGAAATCCTCTTAGTGTTTAAATGCACTCTCACCTACAGTATCTCACTTGCTACGTATATAACAGATTTTAGAGCCAGTGTAGTTATTCCTATTGTGTAGATAAGGGAATTGAAGCCAAAGATATTGAATGCCTTGCCCGTAATTATACAACATGATTAGTAAGACTGTGTCTTTGTGTGTGTATGTGTGTGCTTAATAGGAGAGATGAGAGAGATGCCTTAATAATTGAACTCAGTTATACTCCAATAAAGATGTTAAAAAAAAAAAGAATTGAACTCAGTCCCTGAGATACCAGCCTGTGGACATTTCAATCCAGATAGAATTTAGTGGCACCTTGGGGGGAAATGAAAACAAAAAACCCAAAAAAACCCAGAGGAGACTCTGTCTCTGATCTAAATGGAGAGACCTGCTCAGAACTTCCTATAAAGAACAGAGACAAGCCTACCTGCTAAATAATGCCACAGCTAGAGCTGATTCTTCCAAATGGTGGTGTTTCTCAAGGTACAGAGGTAAACCAGGAGTTTGTACTTCTGCTTTATTGCAAAGATTTAAGTGTGGCTACTTAAAAAAAAAATAAAGAGACTTGGGTGAGCATCAGACTCTACCTGCCTTGCCATCCAACTTACTTCTTCTTCCCCTATTGTTTCCTTCTGACCCTTCTCAATTTCTCTAGCTTTTCTAGAAACACAGGCAGCAGAGATCCCCTTCCTTACATTATTAGAATCATAAAGTAATGTCTTAAAAATGGATTATAGTTTTCCAAAGGAAAGCTGTTAAAATTAAAATCATTTTCCTTAAGATTTTGAAATAATTATGTTTTTATGTTATTTTTTTAAGTTGACCCAAATCTTTTAATACATTTATAAAAGTATTATTTTCTTTTTTTAATTTTTTAATTTTATATTGCAGTATAGTTGATTAGCAATGTTGTGTTAGTTTCAGGTGTAAAGCAAGGTGATTCAGTTATACATATACATGTATCTATTCTTTTTCAAATTCTTTTCCCATTTAGGTTATTACAGAATATTAAGCAGAGTTTTCTGTAATGTACAGTAGGGCTTTGTTTGTTATCAATTTCAAATATAGCAGTGTGAACATGTAAATCCCAAACTCCCAATCTATCCCTCTTCTCCACCCTTCCCCCCGGTAACTATGTTTGTTTTCTAAGTCTCTGAATCTGTTTCTGTTTTGTAAATATGTTTGTTTGTATCATTTTGTTTTTAGATTCCACCTATAAGCAATATCATATGACAGTTATCTTTCTCTGTCTGACTTACTTCACTTAGTATGATCATCTATGGGTGTGTCCATAATAATTTTAAATGCTAATGATTCAAGTTCAGAAAAATAGGCATATACACACACTTACTTTGAAGGATCCAAAATAAAATTGCTTACTTATTTTTATAATATATTTTATATGGTCCTACCCATGCAATTATTTAAAAATTAATTACACAAAATTCAGAGAAATAAGCAAAAATGTCTGCATAGAAATTGCAATCCTTAACATCTATGTTTATGGAAAAGACCTGTCAAACCAATGATCATAAGATACAATAAGAAATATTTTAGTCTCACATTGCCCTTTATAAAGCTAAATGTATCCTTCATCTTAAATCATAACATGTGTAGGCCTCTTGTGTTTTTTTATCACTCTAAGGTAATATAAATTTCTATGGTCACTTTAAGAAGCAAAATTGTCCCAATTCAATAAAAATGCTTAGCGTCACGTAGTAACCAGAATTTAAAACTAATTTAACGTTAAATCATCTTGTCTTCCCCAGATGAAGCTAAATATTGGCTGAAATCTCTCTTGCAAAAGCTTCTTTGATCAGAATCACTTCACTCTTAAATGACCCCTGGCTTCAAGTCCTTCTGTGGGTTCCATATCTTGTCCCACAAGTTGTACATACTTAGCACATCATCAGAGAGGTGTGCAGCCATTTCCTAAATAAGCCTCTCCTTTTCTGTTACTCTGGTGCTTTAGCCAGTCTCTCCTCTTTTAGCTTGCTTAAATGTGGTCACACCTCAGAGTACTGTGTCCACTAACTGCAGCGAACACATATCAAGTTCCCATAGAAACCCCACTCTGAGGTGAAGGGCAGCCAGCTCCCTTCCACTCTCCAAAGCAATCCACAAAACTTTCCCAACAAACTTTCCTCAAAACCCCAAAGCTCGCCAGTCTCTCAAAAATCCTATCCTTATATTTTCTCCATGTTAGTGAGTTGCTTTAAGAGGTTTATGACCACTTGCTACAAAATCTTTCATTGTGGACTGTTTCATCAGTCACTTTGGAATGTAGTAGCATCTGTTGCTTCCATGACTCAACTGAAACTGGGTTGGAAGAATTCCATGTTAACTTGATATGCACATATATACAAATAGAATTACAGGAAATGTGTTTAAAATACATTGCAGCATCTATTGAATTATAAATAAAACATATAAAAAGGCAACATTTAAATGTTAAAAAAAAAGAAATGTTATAGACTCACCCTGTATAGCTCCTATATTTTCAAGAACCCTTTTTTTAGTTTTTTCTTTTGTGAAACTTCTTCAAATTTTACTTTCATCACTTTTGTTTCTCAGAAGTAATGCTTTATTATTTTTTCAACTTTGATTTATGAAAATTTTCCAATATAGAAAATCTGAATGTTAGTGTGTTTGCATATGTGTATCTTCTAGAGTCAACAGTTGTTACTATTTTGCCATATTTGCTTTAATCCCTCTATTGTTATTTTTTCTGAATCATTAGAAAGTAAGTTGCAGATCTCTACCAGACCCAGGTTATGGAACATCCCAGAACTTCTCATCCTGTCTTTCTCAGGCCTCAGCTTTTTGCTGTGTTTCCCAATCAGAACAGCTGTAGCAAAAGACAATGCCATTTCTGGTTGTAAAATTGTGGACACTGGCGCTACCATAGACCTAAGAGCCCCGTGCATAGTACCTGTGTGGCAAAGCTCCTATGCTTGCTCCATGGCCAGATTGGACTGCAAAGACTCTGGCTTCACCAGATGCTGCCTGTTGGTCAGGTGATACAACCTGGAAGTTAGGTGGAGTTCGGACTGGTACGATTGACTTTGATAATGAGACACGGGGCTGGGAGGTAAAAGCAACTGATAATTTGTTTTTCTCCCCCTCTTTCTCTGTTCTCAGACTATTTCAAGAGACAGTAGATTTGCACAGGCTCTCTGGAGGAGACCAGTGAAGCCAAACAACCATTTGTAAGACTGTGTTCAGTTCAATAATGCAGCCCCTCCTAACAATTGTCCCTCTTGTCTTGCCTCACCTTCCCGTTTCTTTTAACCCTGCTTCTCTGAAATTGCACCTCCTGCCTCCCTGAAGTGTTAGCACATATACTTTTTTCCCAGGCTTTATTTTCCAGGGAGTTAAGAATTGGTACAATTGGCACCAGCAATGGCGCTTTAAAGTAGACCCCTGGGGGCCGGATTTTGGAGTTGGATTTCTTTCCAGTCTGAAAGCAATAGAAACCACATTGCTATTGGTGAAGGAATGGTGATAATCCCTTGTATGTGGTGACATCATGGTGGTGTAGATGTCAAAAACATGTAGTGGGAGATCAAGTGCCTGCTACACATGACTGACTGTTCTGACACAATTATAACTACAAAGATATTACTGTGGCTTGACTGTTTCCGAAGGCAGCGAAAGTCTGGACAAGACTGACAGATGAATGGTGGCGGATGGATTGTCAACTTAAAGGCAGATGGTGAAAACCAGAGGGCTTCTATGGTTTAACGGAGACTCATCTTCCTCTAGTCTTGGATCAGTTTCTGCTCTTGGTGTACTTCTTGGCCCTAACAGAGTCTGAGCAACTAAACTTGAGACATCAAGGGACTGTGGGGAAGAGCAGCCAATGATGAGCTGACAGATATCAGATCAACTGACTCACATGTTTTGCAAGAGCAAAAGCAGCAACAATCCACTGAAAAATAGAAATGGTAGATGAGGAGGGCTCAGGCTAAAACCTTTCCAGATGGTATGAAAAAATTAAGTGAATCAGTGGTCTGCTTTCCCTTGTCACTTACTTATCTTGCTTCCTGAACACACACTGGTCTCCTAGTACATTCTCTATGATCAACTGTAGAGGATGAAAGGACTTAGGTATGGCTTACAGATGAACAAATGTGATATGTCAGCACTAGCCAGAAACAGACTGCTGCTGTATTACAACTCCTCTCACGGATTGTCATGAAGGGTGACAGCAAGAGAAAATGATTCAGGGTGCAGACTCAAAGTGGTACACTTGATTGACCATTTAATGAGAGAGAGAGGTGGCCTGAGATAGAAATAAGAACTGACTCCTTGGCTGTAATACATGATTGGGACACTGGTCAAAAGCCTGGGAAAACAACTCCAAGTGGCCAGGAAATGCTCTATGAGACATATATATGTGAATGGACTTGGGAATGGGGAATACCTACACAGATATTTGTCTCACTTTACTGACTACCAGAGAGCATTTACTCAAGTAGGATCTTGCAAACAGGATGGCACATCCTATGGAGGTCAAACATCCTCCTCCCTTGACTACCCAATGCATTCATGGACACAGAGGGAGCCTTCTCTAAGCAAGGTGGAGATAAGTTGCTTCCACTACTGAATATCAAAATGTCTAGCATGAGAAGCTCACCTTGCATCCCTGATGATTTCTCAGCAAAACCAGCTACCCAGATTGGGGCATGACAGTTACTTTGAATTCCTTCCAGTCTGGAGGGGGCAGCAGTGCATCCTTATTGAAATGAACATATACTCCAGATTTGGGCTTTCCTTCTCTGACTTTGAAACTTTAAGTGTCACCACCATTTGAGGGCTTATAGAATGACAGACACATCCATATTGTATCCTACAGAGCGTTGCTTCAGATAAAAGGGCTTGTTCATGGTCAAGAAAATATAACAATTGGCTTATAATCATGGAATTTACTGATTTTACCATTTTATTCCAAATCCCAGAAACTGCTGGCTTGAAAAAAGTGCAAAATAGCCTGTCGGTTGTAAAGCTAAGGTACTAATCTCAGGCAACACTTTGCACATTTTGGGTGTAGTCTTATAGACTGTGATATAGGCACTTAATAAATGGGAAATGTACAGTGATGTGTCCTCAAGAGCTGGAATACATTAGTTCAAGAATCCAGAGGTAGAAATAGGATTGTTCCTTTTTATCACCACTCCCTTTACCTTGTTGCTTCTCTTCCTTGAAAAGCAGTCTCTGCTGGGTTAGAAGTCCTGATACACAGGTTGGAAAGTGTGCCAAGAGACACAGAAAGAATTACACTAATTGGAAAGTTTCATTACTAACTGACCATTTATGATTTTTTTGTCCTATTGAATTATTAGACAATGACAAGAGTACTGTTATTGCCGAGGAAAATCAACCTTGATTATCTTAAAAAGTTGGTTGTCACTGAAAATTCGATCAGGGAAGAGTATGCTTTTGAATCCAATGGATTTACTTGGTTTACAGCCAGTGATAGATCTAAATGGGAAATTACAAAAACTATGGATCAACTGAGATAAGGTAATTAATGGTTTAGAATACCATTCTTTCATTGGGAAAGAAACTCTGGAACAACTTACCAGGCAAGTAACCTAGAATATCTGAAGAGCTGGCCAAGTGTGATGAAAATCTAGAATGAGAGATGCAGATAGGAAATGAAAAATATCAATTTTGACCCAGAACTACCTGCACATGAGGGCAATAACTTGGTTTGCTAACAGCCCTTATCCAATCTCATATTCAGAGATTGCAGCTACCCCTCCCTTGAAAAATTGGACAGCATCTCTATTCTTAGAAGAGTGAGAGGATCTTGATCTCATATGATATATGGATATGGTAAAATGGTGCATGTGGCTCTCAGAGGCACAAACAGTGAGCCATACCATGCACAAATTGTGTACTACTCCAGATCTGCTTGGCTTCTCCTAACTATCTGCACGCCCAGCACGGCTGCTTGTCTTGCTTCCTGGCCAGAGTGGAGTTTACAAGTTTCATCACTATTTCAGTGATATTAAAGTACCAACCTATGTTTTTGACATGTTTGTAACACAGACCAAAGAATCCCATGTATGTCATCTACGGACTGGAGAAACCAATGACCAGGCCCTGGCTGGACTGTATGCACTAGGAATTTTGCTTCACCATGGGTTCTCTGGTGGGACCAAGGGACACAACCTTATTGGTCAGGAGAGAACTTTCTGTTGGATAGACTTTGACCAATAAGAAATAAAAGATGGGAAGAAGTAACAGATGAATATCTTGCCATCTCATGCTTAAAGGTACCGTTCAAAGAAACAGTAACTTCATACAGTCTCTGGAGATCAACCAGTTGTGGTTTGTTCTTTTGTTTTGTTTTGTTTTGTTGCAAAGCTGTCTCAGATATTTAATTCACTCCCTTTTTGCCTGTCCTCTCTGCCTCACTTCTATTTCCTGTCATGTTTTCTTCCCTGGGATTACACTCCAATAAAGCTTTAGCTCATCTGTATTTGTCTCAGCCCCTGTTTTCTAGGTAACATGAACTAAAACAAGATGTCGTGATTCCTCAGCATTCATCTTTAAAAATAAAGACATTCTTCTGCATAACCACTATACCATTAGTACAGCAAGGAAAATTAATAACAATTCCATGATATAATTACATTATCTCCTAGAATATCTTTCCTAGCTCTTCATTTCGAAACAGTATAGAACCAATATTCACACACTGCATTTGTTGTTGTCCCTATTTAAATTTTTTTACTCTAAAACACTCCCTTCCCCTTTTTCATGACATTGATTTTTTTTTTTTTTTTTTTTTTTTTTTTGCAGTACACGGGCCTCTCACTGTTGTGGTCTCTCCCGTTGTGGAGCACAGGCTCCGGACACACAGGCTCAGCGGCCATGGCTCATGGGCCCAGCCACTCCGCAGCATGTAGGATCTTCCCGGACCGGGGCATGAACCCGTGTCCCCTGCATTGGCAGGCAGACTCTGAACCACTGCGCCACCAGGGAAGCCCTCATGACATTGATTTTTGAAGTGTTCAGGCTAGTATTTTTGAATACTTCCTCACAGTGTTATTTACTTTGTGCTACTGTCTTCTTTTGACTAAAGCAAGCTGAATAGGTAAGGGGCTTCCAAAATACCAGAATATTCAGATCCTTATTCCGATATAACAGTATCCACTGCCTAATTTTCCACAAACCACTCAGTAAATTTATTTAGAGATGGACCTTTAATTCTTGCCTCCTGTTACTAGGCTTACTTTCAGGAATTTCACAATTCTTTATAAGGTAATTATTTCTCTTTTACTCTGTCATATTTGTCACTCCTTTTATAAAGAGGTTTAATCTGGAGCACTTCCTAGTCTTCTGTGGCAAATTTACTGTCTTTTTCACAGTACTAAACTCAAGCTATGTTATGCGCAGTAGCTTTTTAAATTGCATGATCTATTTATTGGTTAATATACTTTTATCTTTCTCCTATATTGCAGAAGTTCATTGAAAACTCTTTTATATTGAGAGATCAACTTCTATTCTCTCCATACCTTAATTTCAATTAATCTACTGCCATCTAATGAGCTCTCAAAAAGGAAAGGTTAAAAATATCATTTATAAAAACGTGACCAGAAAGTTGTGTATCTCACATCTGCTTGCATCCTTTGGCACACACTTAGTCAGTGGTCACACATAGCTACAGCAGACCTTGGGAAGGGCATTCTCCAGCTGGATAACACTGTGCAAGAAAAGCCAGATTGCTCTATTGCAAGATGGAAGGATGAATCATGGAATAATTAGCACTCTCGGTAACACAGTTCCTCCTAAATTTCAGAGAACTTCATGGCATGTTTAGGGATTCTAAAAAGAGGTTATCATCTGAGTTTTCTGTATGCTGATTGTCCTAAACTGTGATCATTTATTTGTTCTATTACATTCTTTATAATTATTTAAATCATGTCATCTTTTATTTCTTCACATTGAATATTTCAAACTTTTATTGCAGAAGTGAATAGGGCTACTATGGGCTGAATTATATTCCTTTCCCCCAAATTTCTCATGTTGAAGTCCTAATCCCCAATACTCAGAATGTGACTGTGTTTGGAGATATGGTCCTTAAAAAGGAAATTAAGTTAAAATGAAGGCATACTCACATGGGCCATAATCCAACATGACTGGTGTCCTTATAAGAAGAGATTAGGACATAGGCACACAGATAGAAGACCATGTAAAGACACAGGGAGAAGACAGGCATCTACTGGCCAAGGAGAGAAGCTTAGAAGAAACCAACCCTGTAACACCTTGATCTCAGACTTCTAGCCTCCAGAACTGTGAGAAAAAAAATTCAGTTGTTTAAGTCAGCAGTCTGTGATACTTTGTTTTGGCAGCCTAGCAAACTGGTACAAATGCTTTCTGCTTTCTCTTCTGATTGTGTCAAATATCCTATGCATTTTTCAATCAACCATACTGTGTGTATTATCTTCCTATAAATGTGTACAGTCTTGTGGTTTAGAAATTCAGCTCAGTTCACTATGGAGAAATGAAACAGTGATTTCTCTTGCCTCTGCTAAAATGCTCAGATACTATCATAGGGACATCTAATACAAAAGATATTTTGATTCCTTCTTGACCTGCCAGCTCTTTCATTCTGTGTGCTTGTGTTTATATTCCAAAGTATTTGTTCTAGCTTTCAGAATTTTGACAGTTAAATTTTGTTGTGTTTTGGTGAGGGTCCTCCTGCTGGTTCATAGCTGGTTCCATACTCACATGGTGGAAGGGGTTAGATTTCTGTGGAACCTCTTTTTTTTTTTTTTTTTTGTGGTACGCAGGCCTCTCACTGTTGTGGCCTCTCCCGTTGGCTCTGGACACGCAGGCTCAGCGGCCATGGCTCACGGGCCCAGCCGCTCCACAGCATGTGGGATCTTCCTGGACCGGGGCACGAACCCGTGTCCCCTGCATCGGCAGGTGGACTCTCAACCACTGCGCCACCAGGGAAGCCCCTGGAACCTCTTTTTTAAGGGCACTGATCTCATTCATTAGGGCTCTACCCTTGTGACCTAAGCATGTTCCAAATGCCCCGCCAACTATACCATTATGTTGGGAGTTAGGATTTCAACATATGAATTTGGGGGGACACAAACATTCAGACCAGAGCAATTATTATGCTTATATTTTAAATGATAGAAGCAGGGACTTATTGTAGAATTCAACAATAAATAAGCTACATATAGCATTTAAAATACAACTTTATTGCATCATAATTTTATGTAAAATTATTAGATATTAGATATCATAATTAATATCAAATATTAAGTTGAATTTAGTCTTGCCTTCCTAGAAATTTGATATGAATGGGACATGATGGAGTAGGTACTGTGTCTTTCAAATTTCTCCAGAGAGTGAACTAATACTTTTTTTTCCCTCCAGGAAACAGAGGTGTTTAAAATCATTCTACTGACCTTAGAATTACACTTACACAAGTGTGTTTAATAAATGTTTTTCTGTTGTCAGTACTGATGATAGTGTTTCTCCCAGTGAAAGTCATTTTTTACAGTAAGGGCTGACCCAACATCCTTTCTCTTTATCACGTTCCGCCTCCACAGCTTATTCAAAGTTACAGACACTACTTCTCAGTTTCTGGTGAAAGCAGCTCCACCAGGACACAGTACATCCTGTTAAATCACTCTTTCTCAGTCATTGCTTCTGCAGGCGTCCTGCTCCCCAAGTGTTTGCAATTCCACTAAAATGACATAGAAAGCCTTGTCATGTGATCAGCATGGAATCTTTACAAAAGGATCTTCAAACACCCCTCACAGGCTCCTCTTAACTAGTAAAGGGCAACATCTTCGCTGCACATCTTGCCTCAGGTGGTACTCAGATGTTGGTGAAATATCTTTTGAAAGAGAATTCTTGAGTTGTGATGAAAACCGGAGATTTTGACCCTGTTTGTGTGAGCAGGTGATTTTCTCTTTGTTATTACTTAAAGGCAGAGTATTTGGAAGTATTTTGGTCAATAGAGCAAGTCTAGAATATCTGAGAGGAATTGCACACATTTTTTCATAGATTAGATAAGAAATAAATGCAAGCACTCATACTTTCACCCAATTCACATGATTTTATACTGGTACTTAAAACATAAAAATAATTGTCAAAATTACACAGAAAAGGATCATATTTTGTTGGTAACTTTAAAAACTGCAAAACTTGAATTGGGAATATTGGTAGAAATAACAACCATGATTCCTGGCAGTAAGTCTAATTACTGAAATTTAAAATGGACAAGTATCTAAACAGTGATAGAAATCTTCATTGCAAAATTTGTAATAAAGTTGTCCTTATTAACTCATTATATTAACATAAAAGGAAACTAGAAAAAGGGAAATGTTTTAACTGTGTGGTTTATAAGTGTCTATAAATTAAAGAAATTTAATTTGACTTGAAAAATGTTTTCTAAATAAACTGAAAATTCTGATTAAAATATTTTTACTAAGAAGAGACAAAATGGCCTTAAAGTCAAACTGGAAAGATCAAAATATTCATCACATAAAAGTAAAAGTTAAAATTATCTTGTATCTCCAGCTCCATATGTGTAATAAAGTTGGAGGATAATTACATAAATCAGGATGTGTGCAGATTAGCTTTATTATGGTAAAAGAAAGAAACTGAAACTCCTGGCTCTTCTATGTGATTAGCTTTCAATCAGTTGTGTAGTTTATGGCAAATCACATTACTACCTTGGTCACAGGTTACTAATCTTTTAAATGACATTGTTACTAAATCTTTTAGTTAGCTTTATTTCCATTCAGTCGTGAAATTCATTTGTCCTTCACTTTGGTTTTACTTGCCCCTCTCTTGAGCTGCATCATTCATGTATTCTGTACAGTTGAAGGAACTTAGATGATATGATTTCATGAGGGGGGATACTGCCTGAGATAAGGTAAAGAACTGGAGGATTGAAACCTCAGACATTGAGGGGCAGAAAGTAGGAGTAACTGAGCCTTGAGAGGAAGCTCTTATGATTTAAGTCTCTTTTAGAAGGTGCCATCCTAAGTAAAAATATTTTATTGTAAAATCAAAAGCCTTTCAAAATAGCGTTTTTGTGTTCCTGTGAACACCTGTTCATCGTAAGTTATAAGAAACTATATGTATACACATTTTATGTCTACTTTTTAATATCTACCTAAAATAAGGCCAAGTACCATTTTGAGTCCTTTCCATGTATTAAGAAGTATATTACATGTTTTTATATAAATAATACAGTTAAGAAAAGAGGTAAATTGGGAGTTTGGGATTACTATATCCACATTACCATATATGCAATAGGTAAACAAAAAGGACCTAATGTATAGCACAGGGAACTATACTCAATATCTTGTAATAACCTATAATGAAAAAGAATCTCTCTATATGTATAACTGAATCACTTTGCTGTATATTTGAAACTAACACAACATTTTTATTTTTTTGGTTTTTTTTTGCGGTACGTGGGCCTCTCACTCTTGTGGCCTCTCCCGTTGCGGAGCACAGGCTCCGAACGCACAGGCTCAGCGGCCATGGCTCACGGGCCCAGCCGCCCCACGACATGTGGGATCTTCCCAGACCGGGGCACGAACCTGTGTCCTCTGAATCAGCAGGCAGACTCTCAACCACTGCGTCACCAGGGAAGCCCCTAACACAACATTTTTAATTAACTATACTTCAATTTAAAAAAGAGAAAAAGAAAGGAACTTTCCCCAACTTATTTGCCACTTTTTAAATTGCTGATATGGAAAATGTTCAATGAAATTTTAAAAATTTCTATTGTGGTAAAATACAAATAACATAAAATTTACTATCTTAACTAATGTTAAGTGTACAGTTTAGCACTGTTAAGTAAACTCACATTTTTGTGCAGCAAATCCCCAGAATGCTTCATCTTGCAAAACTGAAACTCTGTATCTATTAAACAAGTCTCTATTCCCCTTTCCTCCAGGCCACTGGCAATCACCATTCTACTTTCTGTCCCTATGAACTTGACTATTCTGTGTACCTATATCTAGGTATCAAGAGTACCTATACTTAGATATCAAGTGGAATCTTACTGTATTCGTGTGTGTGTGTGTGTGTGTGATTGGCTTATTTTCACTTCGCATAGTGTCCTTAAGTTTCATCCATGTTGTAGAACATATCAGAAAGCTTATGTCAAAATATTCTTCCTTTTTGAGGCTGAATAACTTTCCAGTGTAGGTATATACCACATTTTATTTATCCATTAATCCACTGATGGATATTTAGGTAGCTCCTACCTTTTGGCTATTTGTAAACAATACTGCTATGAATATGGGTATACAAATATCTCTTCAAAACCCTGCTTTCAATTCTTCTGAAGGTGGAATTTCTGGATCATATGGTAATCCATTTTTAAATATTTTGAAGAACCACCATACCGTTTTCCATAATGGTACCATCATTCTACACTCCTAAAAACCGTGTGTAAGAGTTCTAATTTCCCCAAATCCATACCAACCTTTGTTATTTTCTGGAGTTTGTTGTTTGTTTCTGCTTATTTTTGGTTTTTTGCATTGTTACTGTCCTAATGGGGGAAGGATGGCATTTCATTGTGGTATTTCATTGCAGTCAATGATTAGTGATGTTGAACATCTTTTCATTTGCTTATTAGCTATTTTTATATCTCCTTTGAAAAAATATCTATTCAAGTTTGTTGCCTAGTTTTTAGTCAGGTTGTTTTGTTTTTGTTGTTGAATTGTAGGAATTCTTTATATAGTCTTTATATTATCCTTATCAGATGTACAGTTTGGAAACTTTTTCTCCCATCCATAGATTGCCTTTTCACTCTGTTGACTGTGTCCCTGGATGCATAGTAATTTTAAACTTTGATATCGTCCAATTTCATCTATTTTACTAAACTGTCATAAGAATTTTGAATTATTAGAGTTGTGATAGAAACTCTAGACTTATTCTTACTACCAAGGTATTCAATAAGAACAAAGACTGATTCAATGAGAGCATTTGTGTTATAAATATAGCAGTTAATTTGAAGATATATGTGTCTAGAACATGAGCTCAAAGAAATCTGGACCATTCATAGATACTAATAGAGATAAATCATAGATACAAATTCATAGATAGATACAAACCATTAGATTTCATAGATATAAATCATTCATAGATACAGATCATTGGTTAGTTAAGTAAATTGTTGAATAGCAGGAAGGTGAGACTATTTTAATCAATATTCGGCATTTGCTTCTCCTACACATTTACATGTTGATGTTATCAGATTACCTTGCCTGTTTATTTAGCTTGCTACTATAGTATTTATTTGGCATGTTGTGGTTTGTAAACTGGATTAGATTTTCCCAGATATGGGCCAGGGCAGCATGACATCAGCTCATTAAAATTTTCAGTCAGACTAAATCTAAGTTTACACATTTTTCCATTCAGGTTAATCATCTGACTATTGGGAAATTTTGCTAACTTTGACTAATAAAATAAAAATGTACTTGCTAAAACACTGGTTTACTTAATGCTACATGATATAGTGTCTTTTAAAATATTTTGTTGACTACATATTTAAATGAATTATAATGCCTTAAAGAACGTTGGTACCTTGTCTTTGTCAGAGTTAATAGTCAACAGAGAGATCCTTGGGTTAAATGAAGACTAATGTTCAAATAAATGAAGTGTAATGCAACAATTTTTCATTCTGTTAATTATTTCCATAGCAATTTCAGATACTGAAATGTGACAACTTAGACTTAGAGTGTTCAAGGTTTTCTGTTAATACCTGTGACAATCACTAGTCTGACTTGTAATGACATTCTGCAGACCTTTTAGTATGAGCTGTAAATCATTGCATAAGGCTCATTTACTCAAATGACCTTTTTTATATGATACTTTCATTTTGTTCTTCTAACAATCTTAAAGTGAAATTCTGTACTAAACTGCTTAAATAATATTTTACTAGTCCAATAGCATTTCAATTATTTTATAAATTCACATAAGAAAAATGTTAAAATGTTTGAGATTCAAGGTAAAATATCACAAAGTATTGTGATTTGCAATTAAGGAGGGAGAAGATTGAAATGAAATGAAAATAGGACAGTTAGTATTGATTTAGTATTTTCTCCCATTAGGCTGGTACTAACACTAAATAAACTGCTGATGAAGTGTTATTGTTTAGAATATAATTAATAACAAATAGTCCTGTTCTCTATATCAGTAAATCAGGTTAACTAGCATAGCTTTGGGAGATGGAAAACAAACAACTCTTAAAAACAAACATAGTTTTAATGAACTGTACTGAATAGGGCAATCAAATCTTTCTATCAAATGTAATCCAGCTCTACTTGGGTGTAAAGCATCTGAGCATAATTGATGAAAACATGGTAAATCTTAAGATACAATTTGATACTTGAATGAAAAAAACAGCATATTTTAAAGGAAATTATATAAATATAATTTATATTATATAATATATATTATATTAATTATATATATATAACCAAATAGCTGAGAAAACATTAAATGTGTTGTGTTGATCTGGGTCCTCCGAGGAGTAGACACTGAGATGAGAATAAATGTTCAAAAATTTATTAGTAGAAATGCTTATAAGAGAAAATGGAAGTAGACAGCTGAGGCTGCGAGAGCTGTCAGATACAAGTATGACCTAGAGTGAGGGAAAGAGAAGGAAGAAAGGAAGATTATGGGGAAGCATTGTAGACTAGTGCAAATCTGAGAAATGTACAGCAAAATTGTTAGGAAGAACTCAAGCCAAAGTTACACATCAGTGGATCCCTGTGTCGGCCAGGAATTGGCCTGCCTTAGTATCCGTGCCACATTCAATCACTAGCTGAGTGCAGCCAACGGGAAGCATGGTCTTGGTAGAACTATAGCAATGGATTTCAGGGTGCAGCAGCTGGGACCCTCAGTCAGTTATGCTTCCTTGTGGTAGGAAATCTCAAATGTATCTTCATAGCAAACATTTAAAAATAGGGTACTGATTAAATAAATGATCTATAATCCATATAAAGGACCAATCGTAGGAATTTTTTTAAAAATTGGGTAAATCTGTACATATTATGGATAAAACCAACATTTTTTTTAGTAAGAGAAACAGGTTTCAGGAAAGAATTTAGAATGTTATCCCACTTGTACAAAGATAACACCTCTTTAAATATATCTGTCCATATACTTATATATGCATAAATGGTTTCTGGAAGATCAAATATAAAGCCAATGACATTGGTATTTCTAAGGGAATGGAGAGTGAGGATTGGAACTTGCACATACTTGTGAGAATGCATGTTTTTAGTCTAATCTGACTCCTCCCATCTTTAAAGAATGCATACTGTACTTACTATAGCAACTAATATAATTGACTTTATTCTTTTGATGTTTCCTACTGTTTATTATGTGTTTAACTTTGTTACTTTATAATTTCTCTTCTTTGTTTTTGCTAGTGTGAACAAAATGCCATTATAGTATCTTAATTCTAAACTTACCTTGGGTCACCTATTTTACTTATTCAGTCAATTAACGATTATCTCCCTTTCCTCAGGACACATGAGAAAACTTTTTAAAAATTATACAACAATAGAAAATATTTCATGTCAATCAAGCTGCTGTGATCTACCTCTGATTTTTTTTTTAGTTCTCTCAAATATAATGACACATTTGAATACTTAAAGTCCCCAACTGCATTCTTTTCCCCTATTAGCAAATGAAACTTTTGGAGCTCTTTTCCTTTCCTCTCCCTCCATATGTACAATTTCTTGTGTAGTCTAATATAAATATTTTACTTCCAAAATATTATTAAAATTTCCTTATATCATTACTCTTCTATTTCAAGAATCCTTATGAAATACTTATGCAATACGTCCCCATACTATTTCATTATCTAAAGGTATATACATTTCATTGTATTATCAATTGTAAGACCCAACATTAAGTACAACATTATTTATTTCCTCTGGAGAGGAATAAAACCTTTCTCATACAATTATAACACAGTCCTCCCATTCACTAGATTTGTTTTAATTTTGTAAACCCTGAGAGAGCATTTATAAAACTATTTAATTAAAAATATTTTTAATATATCACTCCTTAATATATCAAAAATTTTATAAGCATGATTTAAGGTGTTACTAAAAATTCTTCATTTTCAAGTCAATTGCTGTTAATACCTTCATGGGTTGTTTAAGTTTTCCCACAAGATGTCATCATCCTCTGTGGGATTAAGAGCACTGGTGATGCAGACATCTCAAAAGAGGAGTCTATGCTTGTATTCGGTGTGATGGTAGTTTCCTGTCACATCAAAGTCTGCTCTTCAGTCTCTTCATATTTTTCTAGCTGCAGATTTGGAAAGGATTCAGACAGTCTCTTTGATTCCACATCAACTGAAGGTGTTTAGAAATCTTCATGCACAATTATTACACACTTCTCCCGGGGAGTCCACAATCTCAGTGGGCCAAATTTGACCTAGGATCCACTTTGTTCTGATTCTTAACACAGGACTGTCAGCCTTGGGATCACAGACTCTCATCTAACAGAGGGAAATAATACTGCACCAGCTTTCTTCTTCAGGTTTCAGTCTGAGTTCTCACTTGCCTATTGGAACCAGATGTTGATTGGCTCAGGAAAGGCATCTCAGGACTTGGAAGTAAAAATGAACGAGATGCATTAAGGTTGTCATTTTCCTGGAGTCCTTTGTTTGTATATTTACATATTTATATTTTATATATTCTTTAGCTTATATATCCTTTAGCGTACTTTTATTATGTCCTTTTATTGTGCTGGTTTTAATTCCTTATTCCCTTCTCAAGCATTTATTCTTCATGTAAATAAGAATATTTTTACATTTTCATGAAATATAAAGATCCCATTCAAATCTCACTCAGTTATTGAACTTCAGTATGTCCCATAAATGCTATAGAGATTCCCTTGATACTTATGAGCTATTTTGTGTTCTGACTGTGATGAGCCAATCTTCTACCCCAGATACAATCAAAGGCAGCAAGCAGAGCTCTGAACAGAACTCACCCAAAACTCCCCCACCTCGACTGCAGGCCCTTCTCTTGCCAACACGGATTCAAAAATCCTTCAGAATAAATATATTTTAATAATACTTCGCATTTTATATATCTTTACCATCTAAAGATCACACTTATAAAGCACAAGCTACTCTCCCTCTCTTCTCTCATTCTTTTCTCCAGTCAAAAAACTTCCAATCATTCAACCATGCTTGTCAAGCACACAATTGATATCAAGTTTAGAAAAATGCTTTTACTTTTGCAAATAATGGAAGTTCTTTCAGCCTATTTAGCAAGGTAACAATTGAGTCTATTACCTAAAGTATACCTGCTATACGATTCACTTCTTTGAAATAAACTTCCCAGTTTCAACTCACTGATCTTTTCCTTGCAGTACAATTTCTACATAATTTCCTCCTCTCCTTTCAAACTGTGCTATTGTTGCTCCTGTTTACAAAAGCTGGAGTGACTTTACGGTTTTGTTGGTTTGTTTGTTTTGTTTTATTTAAATCCCAAACGTTGGTTTGCAGAGCATTTTTTCCCTGTAGATTTCCTGTTTTCTTCAGTTATCAAGAAGATATTTTTCAGTTATTTTGTAGAGGAATTTTCATATTTTCTCCGTTACCACTTCTGAATTTTAAGCTATAAAGACATTGTGGTTTTAAATCAATTAACTCTAGATTTCTGTGAAGAAAATCACCTCTGCCTTTCTTTTTACCGAGTGCTGTTTCTTTCGTCTTTTCCCACTCTTGTGTTATATAATTCTAGTAAATTCAAGCCCTCTGAATCTTGAAATACAAAGTTGAATAAATTGTAACTTATTCCTCTAGAAGAATCCTATCTGTTAGGACAGGAGATATGTAAAAACGTTATAAAACCATGTGATGTCCTTCAATTGGTGCACTTACCAAAATCACAGGATAAACAAGGAAAAGATGATAAATGCCTGGAGTGGAGGGGGGATGGGGAACTATCATAGGGAAGGAGTTACTGGGAGTTTGGGATTGACATGTACACACTGCTATATTTAAAATAGATAACCAAAAAGGACCTACTGTATAGCACAGGGAACTCTGCTTGGTATTCTGTAATAACCTAAATGGGAAACGAATTTAAAAAAGAATAGATACATGTATATGTATAACTGAATTATTTTGCTGTACACATGAAACTAACACAACACTGTTAATCAACTATACTCCAATATAAGATATAAAATTTTAAAAATAAAAGTACTTTTTACTATGTAAAAAGGAATAAATAGCATAGAGTCTGATATAGATATAGGCTAAAAAACAGAACTAACTTCAAATGTATAGTTGCTTTAAAGGTCTAATGACTATTAACTAAAAAGGAAGAGGGGGGAATAATAAACAAAAACCAGAATGCTTATTCATGAGGTACTTTCATTCCCTAGTCTCTGAGGAAAAAAACATTAGAATGATAAAAAGGAAAAAATAATAAATGTTAAGTGGGAGGATATTTACCTTTCCCACTGATGTTACTATTTTTTAAAATGTTTTCTAAACATTTCTGCAGAAATATTTTCAGAACCAATTTTTGAACATAATGAGGAAACTGCACTCAGTACTCGATCAACTTGCCTTTTTACTTCTAAAAGTATTACATAAGTTGATATATTTATTCACTAAACAGTGTTCTAAATAAAATATGACTATTTTAAGAATTCATATCTAAAAGCTAAAAATGTTTCACCATTGAAAACAAGCCAAAATTTCAGAAAGTTCTGAAGAAAGTCTCCAGTGAGGAGTTTTAAAAGACAGGTAGGACAAGATTTTAAGACTGGAATCATGTTAGACTGGCAGGATCTTGCACACGTTTGGAAAGATTTGCTATTTTCTAAAAGTATATACTTCATAACCTAGCAACTCACTTCATTATTTTAGAGTTCCTTTGCCATCACAAAAGAAACAGAGTTTGATTAAAGAACTATTGATACATGTGGAATTTTCCCAAAAAATCTAGGGTGCTTAAATTCCAGTAGATCAGAGAATCACTAGTAGATTTTTTAAATGTCAGTTTTCTAAATTTTCTCTCTTTCAATTGTAGCTGTTTGAAAATCCTTTAATGCTACCCTAGAAATCTGTTTTTATTTATTGAGTAATAATAATTTTGAGTGCCTTAAACTTTAACAACACACTAAAGTTGAGGTCTTTGCATCTTATTGACATTGATTGCTTGAGGCCTTGATACAGATAAACCATCATCCTGTTGGTGGCTTACTACCTGAAGTCCTTTGATTAAAGTAATAGCCATATTCTAAATTCCACTCTATCAAAAAATACGTTTTATTAATGATCCAGATTACTTTCTACTACACAAATTCAATTTTTTGCTACTCCTAATAAAAGTAATATATTTACTGAAGATAAACTAACATCTACATATGTACCATTTATTGACTAACTAGCAAAGATGTTGCTATTTTGTCTGTAATTTGAGCAGTTTGACTCCTATATCTGCTGTAACTCTCTTCTGGTATATGGTGATAGAGGGGTGTAAAAAAGCAAGGAGAATCCATCTTAATACCTCTGCATTTTGATATCTTCAGCAAGCTACCTGTTGCCCACTTCATGTCTGTCTTTGATCAGAAGAAGGTTCACTTTTCCCTCTTCTGGTTTCTGCATCAACTATCATTTCCTGGACACGAAGCACATGAAAATCTGAAAAGATGATCTTTATGTAAAGTTTTTCATAATTATATCGAGACTATGTTGGAGAATAAAAGTTGAAATAAAGATACACAGACACATTTATACACAGACTCACACAATGACTCACACTCATATCCCACAGGCTTTATTTTCCCCAATTTAACTAACTTTGATCTTTGTTGTTGTCTTATGAAAGTTTGAGACCTCTCTGGCCAAATTACCAATGATTCCTACATGTTCTCTATATGAGATTGGTTTACAAAAAGAGCACTCCATCTGGACCTGAATTTCTTCTCTTTATTACTCTAAATGAGAATCTAAATTCTTATCTATTTTGTATTATAAAACAAAAAAGCACCTTTCAATTAATTTGATGTCCAAGGACATTGGTGCTAATAACTCCTTTCACTTTCCTAACCACATCCTTCCCTGGGTAAGTAGGAATAGGGTGGGGCATGAGCAATGGCAGGGCTGTAGTCCTTCCCCAGGTCTTTTTGGTGGCTATCTGTTTTCAGAATAGCAGTATACCCTGTGCTCTTTAATAGTGTAGTATAACAATAGTGAATTAAATCATCGTGCAATGTAGTTTTATTATGGTCTTATGTTTTAATTCCACTTACCCTCATAAGGAAAAATGTAATATATGTGGAACTGATGAGGTTTTTTTTCATTTTATTATTATTAATATAATTTTTAAGGCTACTTTCCATTTACAGTTATTACAAAATATTGGCTACATTCCCTGTGTTGTGCAATACATCCTTAAGTCTATCTTATACTCAATAGTTTGTACCTCCCACTCCCCTGCCCCTAGATTGCCCCCCCGCCCCTAGATTGCCACCTCTGCACTGGTAACCAATAGTTTGTTCTCTATATCTGTGAGTCTGCTTTTTAATTTTTTTGTTATATTCACCAGTTTGTTGTATATTTTACATTCCACATATAAGTGATATCATACAGTGTTTGTCTTTCTCTGTCTGACTTATTTCACTTAGCATAATGCTCTCCAAGTCCATTCATGTTGCTGCAAATGGCAAAATTCCATTCTTTTTATGGCTGAGTAGTATTCCATTGTATATATATCACCTCTTCTTTATCCATTCATCTGCTGATGGATACTTAGGTTGCTTCCATATTTTGGCAATTGTAAATAACGCTGCTATGAACATTGGGGTGCATTTATCTTTCTGAGTCAGTGTTTTTGGTTTGTTTTTTTTTTTTTTGGATATAAACCCAGGAGTGAGAATTGCTGGGTTATATGGTAGTTCTATTTTTAGTTTTTTGAGAAACCTCCATACAGTTTTTCACAATGCCTGCACTAACTTACATTCCCACCAACATGTACAAGGGTTCCCTTTTCTCCACATACTCACCAACATTTATTTGTGTTCTTTTTGATGATTGCCATTCTGAGAGGTGTGAGGTGATATTTCACTGTGGTTTTGATTTGCATTTCCCTGATGATTAGCAATATTGAACATCCTTGCATGTGCCTGTTGGCCATGTGCATTTCCTCTTTGGAAAAATGTCTGCCCTGGGTCTTGGAGTGTGTGAGATTTTGTGTGTGCCGTTTAAGAGAGGCATCTTCATTTCCTACAGCCCCCTGGTTCTCCCGAAATCAAACACTGTTGGTCTTCAAAGCCAAACATTCTAGGGGTTCTTCTTCCTGGTGAAGGATCCCTGGGATGGGTAGCCCAGTGAAGGACTAGGACCCCCTTGCTCTTTGGGGAGAACCTCTGCAATTGTGATTATCCTCCCATTTGTGGGTCACCTACCTGGGATGTGGGTCTTTTTTTTTAACATAATGTCTTTTTTTTAACATTTTATTTTATATTGGAGTATAGTTGATTAACAATATTGTGTTAGTTTCATGTGTACAGCAAAGTGATTCAGTTATACATATACATGTATCTTTTTTCTTTTTTCAAATTCTTTTCCTATTTAGGTGGTTACATAATTTTGAGCAGAGTTTCCTGTGCTATATAGTAGGTTCTTGTTGGAGGTTGGAGGTTTTGTTTTGGTTTTTGTTTTAGCAGTACCCTCAATAACTACACTTAAATTAAAAGTGTTGCTTGATATTACAGTTCAGTGTTTCCTCTGATCTTCATCTGATATTTGCTAGCTCTTAGAGCTGCTTTTACTAGTGCCTTACACACTCTCCTGTCAGTCCTCATTATCAACTGGATTTTGACTCTTCACATTAAGGACCTTTCCATAATTCTACCACAGCAGGGTTTTTGTTTATTTTTATGCTATATCTGAAGTTATTAATACACACTTTGATTAAGTAATATTAACAGCATGGTCAGTTGGTTTTCAGTTCTCACTGTTTTTGTTGGTTAATTATTCTTTGTTTTAGGAAGGTTGCTGTAAAATAGAGTAGTCCTTATAAATAGAGTTATTATCTCTTTTGTCTAATTCAATCCAATTTATATATGGAATTCGTTCCATGGTTTGAAGGTATTTTTGAACTTTCTCTGATCATTTTTGAAGACCTCCAAATCCCTGTTGTCAGATTCCTTAAACCTTGTCCATGTTTTTGGAGCTACAAAAATTGACCTTAGGCTTTCATTTTTCTTTCAAAATTTACTAAATTCTTGACAGCCTCACTTTTACCCTGTTGATAACTGTTTGCAAATCCATAATTTAGGGAAACTATGTATCTCTCTGCCTCTCCTTTTCTCATGGAATAGAAAAGTTCCAAATAGTATAAGTATATACTCAGTTGAAAAAGTGTCAATTTTCATCAGTACTTTTCCTAGTAGTCAATAGCTATTAGTATACTATACACTTATTTTAAAACCCCATATTAACTAAAAAAGGGAGAAATACTATATGTTTTCCTTATAAATATGTATATTAATTGTGATGTGAAAGTAGGACTTTGCTGAGTCCTTTCTTCTTAAGATGACTACACCATAGCTTCCATTTAATATGAGAAAATGATACATACAGCAGGCAAGATTTATAACTTACAAAGAAGTAAAACAACCGTTCTCTTTTCTTATTTTAAAATTATTTTAAAAAGAATTAACAAAAATATCAAACATTGAAATAATAACTAGGGATAAGTTAGATACACCTACATTATCACAAATAATTCAAGGGGAAAATAACATAGTTTTGAGTAAAATGTTAATTGTTTTTACTTCATGACAAAAATTAAATACATTTGAAAAATCAGCCCCAAACCAGACAAAGATACTACAAAAAAAGAAAATTACAGACCAATATCACCGATGAATATAGATGCAAAAATCCTCAAAAATACTAGCAAACAGAATCCAACAACACATTAAAAGGATCATACACCATGATCAAGTGGGATTTATCCCAGGGATGCAAGGATTCTTCAGTATACACAAATCAATCAATGTGATACACCATATTAACAAATTGAAGAATAAAAACCATATGATCATCTAATAGATGTAGAAAAAGCTTTTGACCAAATTCACCGATTTATGATAAAAATTCTCCAGAAAGTGGGCATAGAGGCAACCTACCTCAACATAATAAAGGCCATATATGACAAACCTACAGCATCATTCTCAATGGTGAAAAACTGAAAGCATTTCCTCTAAGATCAGGAACAAGACAGGGATGTCCACTCTTGCCACTATTATTCAACATAGTTTTGGAAGTCCTAGCCATGGCAATCAGAGAAGAAAAAAGAAATAAAAGGAATATAAATTGGAAAAGAAGTAAAATTGTCACTGTTTGCAGATGACATACCATACATAGAGAATCCTAAAGATGCCGCCAGAAAACTACTACACCTGATCAATGAATTTGGTAAATTTGCAGGTTAGAGAATTAATGCACAGAAATCTCTTGCATTCCTATACACTAATGATGAAAGATCAGAAATATATATTAAGGAAACAATCCCAATCACCACTGCAACAAAAAGAACAAAATACCAGGAATAAACCTACCTAAGGAAGTAAAAGACCTGTACTCAGAAAACTATAAGACACTGATGAAAGAAATCAAAGATAACACAAAGAGATGGAGAGATATACCATGATTTGGAGCGGAAAAAGCAATATTATGAAAATGACTATACTTCCCAAAGCAATCTACAGATTCAATGCAATCTCTATCAAATTACCAATGGCAGTTTTTACAGAACTTGAACAAAAAAATCTTAAAGTTTGTATGGAGACAAAAAAGACCATGAATAGCCAAAGCAGTCTTGAGGGAAAAAAACGGAGCTGAAGGAATCAGGCTTCCTGACTTCAGACTATGTTACAAAGCTACAGTAATCAAGACAATATGGTACTGTCAAAAAACAAATATAGATCAATGAAACAGGATAGAAAGCCCAGAGACAAACCCACACACCTATGGTCAACTAATTTATGACAAAGGAGGCAAGGACATAAAATGGAGAAAAAACAGTCTGTTCGATAAGTGGTGCTGGGAAAACTGGACAGCTACATGTAAAGAATGAAATTAGAACATTCCCTAACACCATACATAAAAATAAACTCAAAATGGATTAGAGACCTAAATGTAAGACCGAACACTCTAAAACTTTTAGAGGAAAACATAGGAAGAACTCTTTGACATAAATCACAGCAAGATCTTTTTTGATCCACCTCCTAGAGTAATGGAAATAAAACAAAAATAAACAAACAGACCTAATGAAAATTAAAAGCTTTTGCAAAGCAAAGGAAACTCCAAACAAGATGAAAAGACAGCCCTCAGAATGGGAGAAAATATTTGCAAATGAATCAACAAAGGATTAATCTCCAAAATATATAAACAGCTCATACAGCTCATTATTTAAAAACAACCCAATCCAAAAATGGGAAGAAGACCTAAATAGACATTTCTCCAAAGAAGACATATAGATGGCCATGAAGCACATGAAAAGCTGCTCAACATCATTAATTATTAGAGAAATGTAAATGAAAGCTACAATGAGGTATCACCTCACACCAGTTAGAATGGGCATCATCAGAAAACCTACAAACAACAAATGCTGGAGAGGGTGTGGAGAAAAGTGAACCCTCTTGCATTGTTGGTAGGAATGTAAATTGGTACAGCCACTATGGAGAACAGTATGGAGTTTCCTTAAAAAACTGAAAATAGAATTGCCGTATGACCCAGCAATCCCACCACTGGGCATATACCCAGAGAAACCCATAATTCAAAAAGACACATGCACCCCAATGTTCATTGCAGCACTATTTACAATAGTCAGGTCATGGAAGCTACCTAAATGCCCATCGACGGATGAATGGATAAAGAAGATGTGGTACATATATACAGTGGAATATTACTCAGCCATATAAAGGAATGAAATTGGGTCATTTGTAGAGATGTGGTTGGATCTAGAGACTGTCATACAGGGTGAAGTAAGTCAAAAAAGAAAAACAAATATCATATACTAATGCATATTCGTGGAACCTAGAAAAATGGTACAGATGAACAGGTTTGCAGGGCAGAAATTGAGACACAGGTGTAGAGAACAAACATATGGACACCAAGAGGGGAAAGTGGCAGAGGGGATGGTGGTGACAGGTTGAATTGGGAGATTGGGATTGACATATATACACTAATATGTATAAAATAGATAACTAATAAGAACCTGCCATATAAAAAAATAAAATAAAATTCAAAATTGAAAAAGAAAAGAAAAAACAAATAAAAATCACCAAAAACCCAATATTGTCTTTGTAAAGCAGATTTGTACAAAGGACTAAAATTACTCAAAAGATATAAACCAGGGAATCATTTTATTTCTAAGGATTCAGATAGAATGATTAAAGGAGACTTTAATTTTAAAGTTATGTTTACAAGACAATCAGCATTACTTGCATTTTTTTAAAATTGTGTACTTGTTAAAAACTGAAATAAATACACTAATCAGTTTCTAGCATTTGGATTATTTTTCACTGTTATTTCATTCCTGATATTTTTTGTATTTTTTAAATATCAGAAGTAAAGTAAAATTAGTATAAATGTTATATTTAAAATCCATGATCCTTTTTTTTTTAATTGAGCAGGGTTGATTTATAACGCTGTGCCAATCTCTGCTGTACAGTAAAGTGACTCAGACATATATACATTCTTTAAAAAAATTTTTTCCATTATGGCTTATCCCAGGAGACTGGATATAATTCCCTTTGCTATACAGTAGGGCCTTGCTGTTTACCCATTCTAAATGTAATAGTTTGCATCTACCAACCAGTGAGGTCCTTAATCGATGTCTAAACAGAAGCAAAATTGAAGCTTATATTTTTATTTAAATTAAAATTTGAATGTGCCATTGAGATGAGCATTAAATGCAAAAGTGCAGGTACATAAAGTTAAAATTTGAAAACATAAACAATGTAAATTGACATGAATTAGGTTCTACATTGAAATACATGAGTATGTAGTACATGGAGGTAAGTGATAAAGGTTTGCTAAAGGAAACCAGATCCTTAAGGTAGTTTTTTAGAAACGAGTAAGTTCAAAAGAAATTATAACAAATTTAACTGAAAGGTTAATTAGTGCAAATAAAACAAAATCTTAGTGTATTCCTATGCAGTGCATGGGAGGAATGTGTGTGTTTTCATGTGTGTTATAACTCGAAATTTAACCCACTCTTTTGCAAGTCATCAATTTCCTTCTTTGTTGCTGTAAGTTATTACTGAACTTTTATTAAAATACCTGAAATTTTGAATAACTTGGTAAATTTATCTTTGTAGACAATTCTGTCTTTATATTCACTGGTATGATTGAGTTCTAGTTGCAACATTGCATTTGTATGTGGAAAAGGCTGAATAAGTGCCACCATATTACAGGTTTCCCTTGCTATCTAAAAGTAGGGCATTCCTCTCAAACCTTTTGTAAGCTGAAAGGGTGTAAGGTGAAGAAGCAATTACCTTAGGACACATCTTGCTAATGGATGTACAAAATAAATCAAGTTAAAGCACAGATCCTCAGAAACACAGTTCAAAGCTATGGCTGCTCAATGCTGAGGTGCTTAATGTAGTTCCCAGGAAAAGCTTGGCCCTGCACTCTCACTGCTGGAGTTGAGTGCTGCCCCTATAATGGCTCACTGCAAAACAAACATTTAATGTGACTTTCACTTTTTGCCATTTTTGTAAAAGTGAAAATCCTCTTTGGATTTTTTTTTTGGTTAATGAAAACGGGTACTAATGTAGGTCTTTCATAAAAGCTAAGTGGCATAAAGTGAACTTTCAAAAAGCACGTGATACCTGTTTATTTAAGTCCATAAAAATATACCTACCTCTTGTAGAACCAGACAAAAATTATATCAGGAAAAAAATCAGTGAAATTATCAACTTCCTTTATAGGTGGAAAACCATGAGTGGCTTTTAGCAAATGGTAATTTCAACTTCATGTTTTTACCATGCCTGTGTCAAAAGGCTTTTAAGCCTGATTGTCCAGTGAATCATAAAAAAACCCGAATAGTCCCAAGAGAACAGTGCTTGTGTATTATATGTTTCCAATTCACCACTGAAACTAAACCTGAAAATTTGATTTATTCTTCTTGAATTTCTTGGGAAATATATAGAAAGTGGGTGTAGATAGAAATCCCAGATCTTGCAATTTTTGAACATGAGGTTAATGAGAGTCTTCTAAGAGATATAATTTGGTTTAATTTTAGATAAATCTTTACCAAATTAGATCAAAATGGAATCTTGTATTTTGCCAATAACATAACGTACTTAAATTAAAAACCTAATGATTCAGGTTTGCAAATACCCACTTGTCAAAATGAGTAATAATTTGTTTTCAGAGTCATAAGGAAAGCTAACTTTACCTTAGTATATCTGTAAGTTAAATATACACTAAAAATACTAAGGGAACACTTAATGGAGCCTATAGATGGTAAACCTACAAACATTAACAAAGAAACCATATGTAAATTACATAAATCTATTTACCTTGATTTTTTCTAAATACAATCTTAGGTTCTGCACTTAAAATTATCCCCTTTTATATAGCTTCAAACAGGATTTAGTTTCCATCGTTATGTGCTACCTGTGAAAGTGTGCCACTTTAGTGGAGTTCACAAGTCTGGCTGGTGCTTGCATTATCTTCTGTTAGTTTGGAATAACTTTTTCTGTTTGGTTTTGGTTTAAAAAAAATAATTGGGGTAAATTACATAGTTATGTTTTGTCAAGACAAGTATTACCATTTACTGTTAGAAAAGTAAGCATAACGTGAGCAGAGTGTTTTGCACATATGTTTTAGTGTATTCAAATATAATCTCCAAGGTTTCCCATTTTACACATGGGAAAACAGAAACAGATTTCAGTGATTTGCCTAAGGTCATGCAATAAATCAATGATAGTGTACAAGTCAAAAATTATCCCTCTGGAAGTTTAAAATGAAATTCATTAGTAATGAAAGCAAAGGACACAAGAAGAGGTGAATAAATATTAAAAATTATAATTGTGAGTTGGTAAGGTTTTATAAGATGGGAAAAGGAATTTGAAACTTGCTTTAAATGTATTTAGTGTCTTAGTGTCGAGTATGAATAGCATATCAGTAATAGAAACATTTCAGGAGTAACTGTATAATGAGTATAGAGCTTTAGAAATCAGACTAGAGGAAAATTGTGGGTGGCACGGACTTTTCTTTCAAAAAGGAGATATGGAGAAAATACTCCAAAGGATTAAAATGAATAGAATATTGCAAAAGTGTTTCAGAAAACACAGACAACATTTTCTAAAAATATTTTTCAGGCTTGATTTATGCTATTTAGACAATTACTTCTTAAAATTTCAGTTTCATAAATTTTGTATCTAACTTGTCAATAATAAATCTGGAAATGTCTCACAATACTCAATAATATGTATTTTTTCTATAATGTAATTTATTTAAAAATAAAATGCTTACAGGAAATAATACAGAGTTCTTACATTAGTATTTACCAGGAGGTGAAAAAAATTGAAAGAAAAGTGATTCATAGTATGGGACAAACATTTTTGTCCAAAGGAAGCCAAAAGTTTATTTGTGAATCTTTAATATTTATTTATGTGTTTTTTATGTCATTGAAAATGCAGTCACTTAGCCTAATGAGTGAGCCATTCAGCTTTCTCAATTTCCGTGAGAATGAGAAAAATGTATCCTGCTATACCAATTCTTAATAAGCCCTTAAAAATCATGATATAGTTTCATAAGAAGTACTCAGCAGTAACTGTGGTTTTCCATAGAATGCTCATACCTCTTTTTCAAGTATGAAAGACTAAAAGGGGATTTTTATCCCATGGTAGGTAAGTTAATATATGACACATTCAAAATACATGTTGATAATGAGCTTGAATGTTTCCTGAGACAATTTGTACCTTCTTAAATTATACATCTTCAGAAAATTACCAGTTTTGTTATGTTGCAAGATTGTTTCCTAAGAATAATATGTATTATATTCTAGTGGATCATATGTATCTTTTGAAAATATTGTTTCCAAAATTAGCTTTTTTAGACTAATTTTTAATGCAAAATACAACTCTTTTTTGCTCATTAAATGGCAAAATTCTAATTGCCAGGACCAAAGGTTAATCTCATACCAGCACACAAGACCCTTACAGTTTAAATATTTTTATTGTTGTATTATTATTGAAAAATAACATGGAAAGCTAAAATGAATGAAGAAATGAATAAATTGCTCTAGTGATGCAAATAACTTCTCACTAAGTTTTTTGCTTCACTGTTGTTTATTTAATTCTAAAGTTACTAATTAGTAAATGTGGATTTAATGATATTTCAAAATGCTTAATTTAGATAAATAAATAGTTTTCCTTGAGAATATCTAAACTTTTACACAGGACATTTTTACTGCTTTAACCCATTACTTATATTTTATGCAGAAAATTTTCCTATTTTCCTATTGCTATTAAATGTAAATTCTCAGTACAGTTTTATTTTGGAATAGAAATTATATGCCTGTAGTAATTTTCATTAAGTCCTGTGATTAGGTGCTAGCTATGCCGACATAAAGATACATGACTATAGAGACTCCTGGAGTGCTGAACCCTGAATTATAGAACATTTTATCCCCTAGAATTTGACAACTCTTCCAGTGGCTGACTCCTCTTGGCTTTCTTGAGGTCTTAGTTTAAACACTGTCTTCTCATTTAAGGTCTTCCTCAACCCTTCAAAATAAATCCAAGCCACCTGTCTTGTTATAATTTCATTCTACTGTTATTTTCCTTCATAGAACTTACAACCCATATACTTATTGTGTATGAATATCGTTTTTACTATCATTCAATAAGTTTCTATTTTATCATTGGACACCTTATGCCTAGTACAACTCTCCATATATATTTTGAATGAAAAATTTAATAAATGAGCATAAATTCTTTCTCACATTTATAGGGTTACATAATATTGTGTTTGAAAAGGATATGTGCAAGAGGTCTTGTATATGATGGTTGATTCTGCTCTAAAACATCTCTGACAAAGATGTGGTCAACTAGTCTCTGTTTGAAAACCTCCTGTGATTGGATATATATTAAGCCTGGCTGCTCCCATTTCATTATTACACAGATTTCACAGTGTAGTCATTTCTATTTCAAGCTTAATCCGTCTCCATTGAATGTCCACACATTTGCCTCAATTTTATGCTTTTAACTATACAGAAAAAAAGCATTCTGTCTTCCACATGAAAACTTTCAAATACAGTATTTGAAGCCTTCTATATTTCCCCCAAGTATAATTATATCTAGACATAACATTGGCATTTTCTTCAATCAGAATTGGTTCCATGATCTTCCATATCCAGGTTACTTTTATTTAATGAGTTCTACTTTGACTGAATTCCTCTTAGTAAACTGAGACTTCTGAGGATAGCAATCATATGTTGACTGAATAGTACAGTATTGTAGAAAAGATAAGTGTAGTAGGCACTTGTGATGCACCAGCCATATCCCCTCAGCCTATTTGATTTAGTACAGCTGTGGTGAAAAATCCCTGATTCTCTTTTCAGTATGCCACACTAAATAAATATAGTAGGGTATTTCTGTTTTGCTTCCTCAGAGGATCAAGGCCAACCAGCTACGTGCAAGCATAACCCAGTTCAGAGGAGTAAATGAACATGGAATGAGGGTGCATGGATCAATGCTGCATTCTCCCCTTTCTCTGATACAAGAATTCTGAGGATTCTCTAGTTGCCCATCATTGTAACAACCTCATTATCAGAATTTGATTGGTGTGTTTCCTCTATCTTGTTCTCAATTTCCTCATTATTTTTCTTTTGCTACTGAATTCATGAATGATCTGCCAAATAAACAATGGCGTCCAAGTCCTTGTTTCATGGTCTGCTTTCAAAGGAATATAAGAACTATGCAATTCTAAATAACTATACTTGTGTTATTACAACTTGATATATTCTGATATTTTTTGTGAAAGCAAAAAAATATTGAAATACCATTGACTATCTTAAAATATTTATTTTTCATATGCTCTATTCAGTTATACACTAAAGTTGTTTTTTAATTTACATTTTTTAAATGCAAAGACTATATTTTTATATTTATCTCTTTCAAATACCTTATTGTTGGCTCAAGCCCAATTCAATAACATGTCAACATGTTTTAAGGCATGTGACATATATTTCTGCCTTTGTGTACAACTCAGATGATCTAAGCGCTGCTATTATAGTTTTCAAAACTGATGAAATGAAGCATTAAAGACAAAATAATCAAGGACAGAAAATGTTTTCAACCCTCAGTTGTGGTGGTTCTAAATTTAATCCACTCACTGTGCTTCTAACGTCTTTCTGGAATAATTTTTAAAAATCTTTACCTATATTTCCTTTTGTTTCAAAAATCAAAAAGTATAAATATTAAGTATTATCTAATCTTTTATTTAAAATCAGTATCATGATACAATATAGATATATAACTTTTCTATTATAGGTTACTACAAGATATTGAATATAGTTCCCTGTGTTATACAGTAAATCCTTGTTGTTTAACTATTTTATATATAGTGATGTGCATCTGTTAATCCCAAACTCCTTATTTATCCCTCCCACTTTTCCCCTTTGTGACCATAAGTTTGTTTTGTATGTCTGTGAGTCTGTTTCTGTTTTGTAAATAAGTTCATTTGTATTATTTTTTATATTTCACATATAAGTGATATCATATGATATTTGTCTTTCTCTGTCTTCACTTAGTATAATAATCTCTAGGTCCATTCATGTGGCTGCAAATGGCAATATTTCATTATTTTTTATGGCTGAGTAGTATTTCATTGTATATATATATACCACATCTTCTTTTTCCATTCATCTGTTGATGAACATTTAGGTGGCTACCATGTTTTGGCTATTGTAAATAGTGCTACTATGAACATTGGGATGCATGTATCTTTTTGAATTAGAGTTTTCTTTTCCAGATATATGCCCAGGAGTGGGATTCCTGGATCATATGTTAATGCTATTTTTAGTTTTTAAAGGAAACTCCATACTGTTTCCATGGTGTCTGCACCAATTTACATTCCCAAAAACAGTGTAGGAGAGTTCCCTTTTCTCCATATACTCCTTAACATTTATTATTTGTAGATTTTTGGATGATGGCCATTCTGACCATCATCAGTCATAGTATGAGGTGATAACTTACTGTAGTTTTGATTTACATTTCTCTAATAATGAAATGTATTGAGCATCTTTACATGTGCCCATTGGCCATCTGCATGTCTTCTTTGGAGCAATGTCTCTTTAGGTCTTCTGCCCATTTTTTGATTGGGTTGTTTGTTTTTCTGATATTGAGTTGTATGAGCTCTTTGTATATTTTGGAAATTAAGCCCTTGTCAGTTGCATCATTTGCAAATATTTTCTCCCAGTCTGTAGATTGACTTTTGTTTAATTTATGGTTTCCTTCCTTTGATATGCAAAAGCTTATAAGTTTGATTAGGTCCTAATTGTTTAGTTTTGCTTTTATTTAATTTGCCTTGGGAGACTGACCTAAGAAAATATTGCTATAATTTATGTCAGAGAATGTTTTGCCTATGTTCTCTTCTAGGAGTTTTATGGCATAATGTCTTATATTTAAGTTTTCAAGCCATCATGAGTTTATTTTTGTGTATGGTGTGAGGGAGTGTTCTAACTTCACTGATTTACATGAGGCTGTCCAGCTTTCCCAGCACCACTTGCTGAAGATACTGTCTTTTCTCCATTGTTTATTCTTGCCTCCTTTTTCAAAGATTAATTGACCGTAGGTGTGTGGGTTTATTTCTGAGTTCTCTATTCTGTTCCATTGATCTAAATGTCTGTTTTTCTGCCAATACCACACTGTTTTGTTTACTGTAGCTTTGTAGTATTGTCTGAAGTCTTGGGGTAGTCTTGCCTCCAGCTTTACTCTTTTTCCTCAAGACTGCTTGGTAATCCTGGGTCTTTTGTGATTCCATATAAATTTTAGGATTATTTGTTCCAGTTCTGTGAAAAAGATCATGGGGAATTTGATAGGGATCGCATTAAATTGGTAGATTGCTTTGAGTATTAAGTCCATTTTAACAATATTAATTCTTCCAATTCAAGAGCATGGGTTATCTTTCCATTTCTTTGAATCATCTTCAATTTCCTTTATCAATATTTTATTAACACAATAGTTATGCTCAGAATTACATTTTTAAATCAAATAATTTTTTTTAGCATTCTGTGTTTGATATTTCACTCTGCTGAAGGGGAAACTATAGATTGCCTACTAAAACATCCAATTTAAAGAAGAAGATATCACAAAGTAACAGGGATTGTATATTAAATATTCCCTTTTTAAAAAAATATATAGTTTCTGCAGCAATATCCATAAAAATGATTTTTGGAAACAAATTTTAAAAGGAACTCTTGTTTAACAGTGCAATCTTTCAACAAAACAGAAGCAGACTCACAGATATAGAGAACAAACTAGTGGTTACCGCATGGGAGAGGGGAAGGAGAAGGGAAAAAATAGGTGAAGGGGATTAAGAGCTCAAACTACCATTTTTAAAGTAAATAAGTCACAGGAATGTAATGTACAGCACAGGGAATATAGTCAATATTTTATAATAACTTTGGTGTGTAATCTTTAAAAACATTGATTCATACAGTTTTACACCTGAAATTAATATCATAAGCCAACTATACTGCAATATTTCCACTAGCGGCTTAGGTCTAATTAAGAAGTTATTTATTCTTTTCCATATCTATCAACATAACCAGGAAGAAGTATGAATGTATTTGCTAATCTTTTCTCTCAAGTTATTTCTATGGCTGGTACCTTCTAGTCCTAGATCATTTCCCAACATTTATTCATTCAAGTAATACATGATGACAAATTTGAACACAAGTTGTACTGACCATGTGTGAATATATTATACATTAAATTAGTAGATCAAATAAACAACATACAAATTTTTTATTAATTGCTAGATATCACCAAATTGCCTTCTGTTGAGTTTTCAAACCTAGTATTCTGCCATCAAAGCATACCAGTTTATTAGTGTCTTTACAGTAAATTATTTACCTAGGGCTCACAATATCTATTCTTAATGTATCTAAGTCTACTTTGATTCAATATGGTGCCATTCACATATCATACTTCACAGTACATCTCCCTTCACAATGAATACTTCTTACTTCATACCAACAAATCACACTTTCACATTACAATTCATGCTTCCAAATTCTAGCATCAAAATTCTATTTTTCTAATTACAATAACCATAAAATATATAATTTAATTTACTTTCCACTAGCATGCTTTGAACTATTGGTGTTATATTTTATGCACACACATATACTCAGAAAATATTTCTTATGTTATCCCTTTCCCATCCCAGTGTTTTCATCTAGTGTTATTTCCGTTCAGCCAGAAGGAAATCTTTTGTTATCTCCTGCGGATCAGGTTTGCTAAAGACAAATTCTTGCAGTTTTTCTTTATATTCAAATGTCTTTCATAAAATTCATCAAATTTCACTCTCATTTGTGAAGAAAATTTTCACTGTGTATGAAATTCTAGGTTAATATTTACAGTTCAAGAATGCCATTCCATTGCCTTTTGTTCTCTGTTGCTTCTATCAAGAAATCAGCCATAATCTGTTTTGGTGATCTTTACATGAAATGTCTTATATCCCTGATTGCATTCCAATTTTATACTTTCTTTTACATCAGTTTTCAGCAGTTAAATTCTGATGTACTTAGGTGTGACTTTCTTTGTGTTTATCCTCTTGGATTTCACTGAGCTTTTCATATTGTATGTTGATAATCTTTTAAAGTCACATTTGAAAAAAATGTCCAGTTTTTCTTCACAGGTCTTATACTGTAATCTTTCTCAAATTCCCTGAGTCTCTTTCATTTTTATTTTCATGTGCTGTTCTTTAAATTAGTTAATGGTCTATTGTAAAAAAAAAAAAAAACACACTGATTTTTTTTGTTTGTTATCTCCAAGGTATTTTTTTAAAATTATTTATTTATTTATTTTTGGCTGCGTTGGATCTTTGTTGCTGTGGACGGGATTTCTCTAGTTGTGGCAAGCGAGGGCTACTCTTCGTTGTGGTGCGCGGACTTCTCATTGTGGTGGCTTCTCTTGTTGTGGATCATGGGCTCTAGGTGCACAGGCCTCAGTAGTTGTGGCACGCGAACTCAGTAGGTGTGGCTCTCAGGTTGTAGAGTGCAGGCTCAGTAGTTTTAGCACAGGGGCTTAGTTGCTCCGTGGCATGTGGGATCTCCCCAGACCAGGGCTCAAACCCATGTACCCTGCATTGGCAGGCAGATTCTTACCACTGCACCACCAGGGAAGCCCCCAACCTGCTTTTAAGGTCATCCAATGATATTTTAAATTGCATACATATTATTTTTCTTTTCCATAAATTCTAGTGTATTCTCTTATAGTTTCCATTTCTCTACTAACATTTGGTTTCTGATCATTCCTTACCATCACAATTTCCTCTAATTCTTTGCACACATACCCTTTACTTCTTGTAATATAATTATAATATCTGCTTTCAAAATTTTACTCACTGAATCTAAAATTTGGGTCATCTTATGTTGAGTTTCTTTTGAATGTCTTTTATTTTTCTATGTGTTAAAATTCACTTATTTATTTTCACTTCTTATAATGGGACATCATGAGTAATAGATTGAAGAGGATCTTGATTTTGCTATGTTCCTCTAAAAAGTTAGTTTTTGTTCTAGTATGCACTTAATTGCAGATTGATCACATTTCAACTTGTTTAGCCTTCATTTTATGCTTTTGTAGAGTAGATTTTATAAGCTCAAGGATTTTCCTAAGCCCCTCTAATTTACTGGGACCTAAACTCCAAACTCTAATTTTAGGTTTTGCTTGGAGGAATCTAGAGTAGAATACTTCTAAGGAATAGCTTTCCTTGTGTCTCCACTTAGTTTTAACAAGGTAGTAATAAAGACAGTGCACAATAATTAAACTAGTTTTCTAGTATCTCTCTCACTGCTTCACATCTGGTATTTCTATTCTGTTCTCAAACCCATCAAAGCTGCTCTCTGGTAAGCCTCAGGTAGTTGCCCTAAGAAATAGGTGGCCCAGTCTTCATTCAAGGACTGCTGAGGATCTTCACCTTACTGTTGCTACAGACACACACACACACACAGACACAGACACACACACAAACACACAAACAAAGCTCTCTTCAATACGTCACTGTGTTCTATTTGGCATCCAGCACACTTCATTATATTTGGAAAATTGTCCCATTCAGAGAATTGGGGAATTATGGGACTCACCTCATAAGATTTCCTTTTCTTGGTAATTATAGTCTTGCATTGTTTGATGTCCAAATCCTGAAAGCAGTTACCGAATATATACTATTCAGTTTTATTGTTTACTGTAGGAGCACCGGCTGAATACTAGTTATTCATTCATAGCTAGAATTCAGGATAAAGTATTAATTTACATAAATAGGGATTTTTAAAGAATGTGTTGGGGACTTCCCTGGTGGTGCAGTCGTTAAGAATCTGCCTGCCAATGCAGGGGACACGGGTTTGAGCTCTAGTCCAGGAAAATCCCACATGCCACGGAGCAACTAAGCCCATGTGCCACAAGTACTGAGCCTGCACTCTAGAGCCTGTGAGCCACAACTACTGAGTCCCTGTGCCCCAACTACTGAAGCCCGCATACCTAGAGCCCATGCTCCACAACAAGAGAAGCCACTGCAATGAGAAGCCCATGCACTGCAGAGAAGAATAGCTCTCGCTTGCCACAACTAGAGGAAGCCCACGCGTGGTAACAAAGACCCAACATAGCCAAAAATAAATAAATTTATAGAAAAAAAAGAATGTATTTATGCATCCATTTTGAATTATATCCTTTGGTTTTAAAAGCATAACAATAGCATTCATTAAAAATACTTAGTGAAGCAAACAAAACAATTAGTAGTAGATTTTAATTCTCATTATCCATGACACATGAAGTTAAAAAATATTCATGAAAATAAAGCATATTTCAATGACATAAGTTACATAAATAACATATAAGTTGTGTTAATTGATAGTGAATTCTAAAACAGACTTCTTTTTAAAAAATATACATGTAACATTTACATAAAACTGAATATATGTTAGTCTTAAACTTTTATAATTTTCTCAAGGTAGAATATAGGAATTATATGTAAATTTTCTGATCACGTGGTCTTAAACTAGAAATTCATAAGAAACTTATATCAAATACTCTACCACATGGAATGTGATATTAGTATTTAATAAACTATTGAATCAAAAACCAGATACAATCAGAAATGGAATGTAATGGTTATAAAAACTTTATTATACTTTACTTTATATAATTAACTAATTATTCAGATAAATAAATATGACCTAAATACTTGTCAGTTTCTGCAATACTGCTTTCAACAGTATAGCATGCTTGGGGTTCTATAAATACCTTATTTCCACAGATTTATTATTTTACCTCTGATAATTTAAAATTATTTGATTGTATCTATTTTATGTTATTTACTTTATCATTTATGGCTTCTGTGTTTCTTTCTGGGTTTTTTTATTGTGTTTCTTTAAATTCTGCTATCATGTTATGTGATTATTTTGTATTTTTTCTTCAATTTTTTAGCTTAAGCTCAGCCAGCTCACATTTTCTCTCCTTATGTTTTCTTACCACCTCTTTCTTAAGCTCTTGTAACTCCAATTATGTCTCTGATTTTATTGGTAGAAACAATTTCTTGAACAAGATTTTTTTTAAAAGAATTGGAATGCTAACACAGTTTTCATTTATGCTGCTGTAACAGTTTTCTGATGAGTATTATTATTTGCCATTTTGTTTTTCTATGCTTTTTTTGAATATACTATTATGTTATCTTTGCATGTATTCTGAATGGTGCCTTTGATGATTCATTATTGAAGGAGCTATGTTCCCTTGACAATTCTCTTGTCAGCAGATTAGTATAAAGGAAGCACCAAGGCCCTGTAGTAGGCTTTCAGTTGATCTAGAGTTTTTTTTGTGTGAATTTATTTAGCTTATATTTTTTACCAGTAAATAGAAATAGGTAGCTATGAGCTGTGATCAAATTAGTATGTATCTCTTCTCACTTGTAGGCACAGAGAGAGAGAAACTGAGAGAGACAGAGACAGGGAGACAGAGAGAGACTGCTTTCTGGAAATCCTCACCTGTCTGATTCCTCTTTAAGTACAGGTTTCTCTGTTCTTCATTTCTAATTTGAGCCCTGGAAGCTCCTGCTGCCAGCTGGTGCATCCCATTTCTATTGTTGTAGGTAAACAATTTAGGTTTTACTTCTTAGAATGTGCCCTTTATCCTAAAGAAATGAAACTGGTTGACTCTTTCCTGAGATTTTCAGTGATATTACCTCCTCTAAAGACTTCCTGCTCTGTCTCCATACTTTTGAAAGCTGTTCTACGTATGTTAAGTTTTAGTGTTTCAAGTTTTAAGAGGTTTGTTGAAGAGTTTGTATGTTTCTCATTCCCCTTGTTCTTTACTGATTTCTACGAGGGAATTGTCTTCTGCTGTACTCAATCTGGCAGGCGTGCTCTAGTGACTTACACATGTAATGGATAATTTTGTATTATAGTAGTATGTTTCTAAAATAAATAATGCAGTATGCATTATCCTAATGATGTAAATCTGTGAAGAACCTTCATCAAGGTAATCCTCTCATATCATATGGGGACATTAGACCCTAATCTTCTCATTTCAATATTCATACTTTGTTTAAAATCTTTGATTTTTAAATCTAGTTTCCTTTATTACATTATTATTTTAAAGTTATTTATCTATCTTTGTAAAAGTTCATGTTGACATTTCCCTTATGTTTTCTTGCCATACTGAGAAAACAAATTTGTATCTTTTACACATGAACAACACCGAGTTGACTCTGAAAGCTTTTTTTCCCCCTGTATCACTAAAGTCAAAAAGTTGTCTGATAGTTAAGCTAGCATTGATTTCTTTTTGTTTTTTCATAATGTGTGATAAGCCCCCTTTTTTTAATATTAAAGATTTTGTTTATTTTTATAAAATTCCTTTCATTATTATTTAATTAATGTACACTCATCGATAATCAGAAAAAAAGAAGAGATTCATAACACAGTAATAAAAGCAACAAAACCATATTAAAAGTATCCATGCTCTTACAATGTACATACCAACAATTTTAAAATTAAAATTTTGAAAAGTGAAAAAAGGGCATTAGGACAATCAAAGGGATAAATTACCAATAATTTCCAAGACAGCAACTGAAGTTATTCATAACCAAACTGTCACTTTGACAAGATCATCTTTGTCTGTGCTCACGTTTGGCAGTGCCGTACAAGGACAGCGCCTCCTGGTGCACTGACAGAACAGGCCACCAAGAAAGTTCCAGGGTCCTCTCCCTATAAATGCACTGCATTCTTAGTCTAGTTAACTTTTTTTTTCTCTCTTTTGTCTCCTGACCTTTGTTTTTGTAAGTGCTATTGCTATTACTCTTTAAAACCTAGCTCACATATCTCTTTCTAAGACGTTGCTAAGTTATCTGCCGTTACGCTGTTTTTGCTAAATCCTTTCTCTTTTCCTGAAATTATCATACTGCAAAATGATTTATTTTACTTATGTATGATTCTTCAGAGGATAGTATATTTTATTTTTGTATTTAAAGATCTGAGTATATTTTCTGGAACCTAGAAATCACTCAATAAATAGTTGAAAAATTGATCATGTGACAGAATTACACTAATTGTTGATCTGCTATCTGAAAGAATAGATTATCTTCTATGATAAGTTATCTAAGAGTTGAGAATGTTTTAAGATGTTTCTAAAATAATCAATTTACATTGGGTTTCTGTCTTTTAGGGCACACACCCATGTAAACTAAACATGTCATAGAGTTTATTTAATCTCATCATTATTTCTTAATATCTGTCTGAATTTTAATATGATATGTATTCTTTTCTCCCCTAGTTTTTGACTAAAATAATGAAAATTGAATTGCCTTGTGGTACACTATACATAGTATAGTATACATAGTATTATATTATATAAATACATTAAAAGTAAATTATACGTCAAAAGGAATTAGCTGAGTACTTAAATCACTGCTGTAGATGCTTTCATATACTTTATTTCATTGAATTCCATCTGACCCTCATTTAATCTCTGACAGGTATTAAAATATATATATATTTTAGGGCTTCCCTGGTGGCACAGTGGTTGAGAGTCCGCCTGCTGATGCAGGGGGCGCAGGTTCGTGCCCCGGTCCGGGAAGATCCCACATGCCGCGGAGCGGCTGGGCCCGTGAGCCATGGCCACTGAGCCTGCGCGTCCGGAGCCTGTGCACCGCAACGGGAGAGGCCACAACAGTGAGAGGCCCGTGTACCGCAAAAAAAAAAAGTGGGGGGTAGGAGTTTATTAATTAATTCATTCATTTTTGCTGTGTTGGCTCTTCATTTCTGGGCTTTCTCTAGTTGCGGCAAGCGGGGGCTACTCTGTGGTGCATGGGTTTCTCATTGCGGTGGCTTCTTCTGGTACAGAGCACGGACTCTAGGCACACAGGCTTCAGTAGTTGTGGCACGCAGGCTCAGTAGCTGTGGCTGGCGGGGTCTAGAGCACAGGCTCAGTAGTTGTGGCACATGGGCTTACTTGCTCCAGGGCATGTGGAATCTTCTCGGACCAGGGCTCGAACCCATGTTCCCTGCATTGGCAGGCAGATTCTTAACCACTGAGCCACCAGGGAAGTCCAGATGTGTTATATTTTAAATTATCATTTCCCTAGTACATAATTTCTGAATTTTAAATATTTGAAAATTTCCTATAATAATACCCCATATATAATTTTTTTAACGTCATCTTAAGATAGATCCCTAGAGAAGGAAATACTTGGTCAAAGAATGTAAACATTCTAAGGAATTTGATACACATTGCATTGGATGAAGATTCAAAATGATCTTTTCAAATATAACTTAATACTTTACCAGTTTAATACACAGAGAAAACCACAAGCTAAACTTTAAATGGCAGTGTCCTTGGTAAATGAAGCATTGGCTGCTGTTGTGTTCATTGTACAAAACAATCTTTTCCAAAGCAGTTTTACCTGTCTTTGAGTTGGCCTAGACATGCATTCAACCAGAAATTTTTTTTTCTTGTTTTGCAGTCAAACACTGGTTGAGAATTTCTTCACCATTATTTTGGCTTTTAGCAATTTGCAAATTATTGTGTCTTCATCAAATACCTTCATTGTAAAAATACCAAACAAGAACCAAGAAACGGTCATGGAAATAATGTCCATATTTTATCCAACTCTAAGTTAAACAACTGTCTGTGCCTCAGTCTTTCAGTTTTTCCAGAGATCCTTTGAATACATTAAAATTCTTTAGTTGAGGATTCCAAAAAGGCATTTCTGGGGTCAGATTAGTTACTTTTCTTGGAATCAAAATATATTCAGCCATTGCTACAGTGAGAATTCATCTAATTCTCTCCATTACCAAGATCTTCCCATGTAAAAGACATCTAAATACAATTACAAAGGAATTTGAAATTGCCAAGCTGTATACCTGCAAGTATATACACAGCTCTACATAGTTATATATAACTATGTATAAATATATAGTTTATAATTGTATTTTTATTGTATTGTTCTCAGCCAAGACTTGTCTCTCTTAAGATGTATAAAATATAAAATATTGTTCAGTCACTGACAGAGGAATAGTCATTACTATTAGTTTTTAACCAAAAAAAATCCCACCAAAAACCTATGTTTAGGCTTAGTTACATACCCACAACTCTAAAATTCATATTTAACATAAATATGCTGTACAAGTTTTAGATTGATTGCTGATGTTTCCTAATCATTTTCTGGATCCATCTGGAGCTTAAAAAAAGCTAAGCAGTTATATTGGAATAATTAACTTTCTCCACAGCAAGTAGTCCATTCTCTATAATGAGAACGTCATATTAATATAAGCTAATATAGGTTTTCCTGCTTACACAGAGGGCACATTTTATAGTAGTGTATATCACACAAAAATATTTCTCTTTTCACATTAGATTGTCTAACATGGAAAATCAAGATTCAAGATATTTTCTTAAATATCTGAGGAAAATTGAGATCCAGAAAAATCACTGTATTTTTCCTATGCCTTCATTATACCTAATATTTATTATTGGTTCTTATTGGGGGGTATATTTTTATACGTATGTAAGTTTGAGAAACAAAGCTGCATATACTGCTGCTTGATTGATATTTCCACTGTTATGATTTCTTACTAAAATGAAATAGCAAGCACTGACATTGTTAGGTAATCTGTAATGTTTATACATTACAACATTATTATAAATTACATTTTTATAGAAATTTTAACTTTACATTACAAAAATTTTAGATTCAAATGAGACTTCTAACCCAGAAGTTATTTCGGTTTTATTTTATATTTTGTTTAAGCAAAGAGTGAGCTACTTTTAAAAGCTACATGTGTTTGATTTTACATTTAGAATTTTGGGGACTTAAGCACCATAACTGTAGGAACGTTGGTGCTACAGGCCCTGAATATTTTCCCAGCACATATGCATTGAAGGATGAGGGCATATGTGGGACTCAGTGTACTCGCTACCCCAGATCGGGGCTCTTGCCTGGCTTTCCAACTGGGGCTGCACTAGCAACAATTTGCATATGGCCCCACTATGGTCATGGAGCCAGGTCATGCTACCTGCTACTGGCTCTGATACAGACACAGAGATTACCTACAGTGACAGTTTTTATCTCACCTGTGAGTGTAAACTGATAGTGCCTTGCTTCAGTTCTCTGTGTAGGCACTTTTCTCCTAATCTAAGTCTTCCCGGTTACCACTGAATTTCTAAAAAGTGAAACATCTGCTCAGACCCCCAGCATGTGCAACGAAGAAAGTAGAAGAATTTGAAGGTTTTGAGGCAAACTTTAGCCACTAGAAATGAAAGTCTGTAGAAGTCTATAGATAAATTATTTTTCATCTTGTCACCTCATCTATGATTTTTATACACTACCTAATAGCTTCATAAACCCTCCATAAAAGTCTCCATTGAGACCTTAATAGTCAGCCTGCTGTGATGCTCTAACCATTTTGGTAATATACTTACTTGTATTTGTTCTCCCTTCTTCTTTTACTCACTTTCCTTTTTCTACACTCTGCTTCCCTGGAAGTACGCTGCCTGATAATCTGTTGTCACACAAGCATTTCCTTAGGCTCTGCTTTCTAAGAAACTCAAACTAAGATAGGGAGATGGGAAGCAGAATGAAATTGAATGCAGGTATTTTTTCTGATCAATCATATTAAAGGGCAAGTTGTAGACCCTAGCTGATTTTATGTATGGAAAACATATAAAATACGGGTGAGCTTTAAGCAATAAAATAGTTCTGCCACATTTAAGAATGCCTTTATTATTGGTATGTGTCAGAGAAGAGATGATAAGTAATAAGTGGACTCTGATACCAAATGTTGTCAAATGTACCTTCCCTATGAAACAGTACTTAGGTATTGAAAATTTACATATTAATAGGTTTCTAAAATTTTCCAGTCATTTTTCTCCTAATATAAATTCATTCATTCACTTAACTAATATTTAATGAGTACCTATTATACAACTATGTGGAACTTACTATGTACTATGTATTCTAGCCACCAATGTGCAAGACATATCCTTGTTTTTGTGTAGCAAACATCCTAACAAGATGAAAAAGAAAACATGGACTGTGGTAGATGATAAGCAATAAGAAGAAAAATACAGCAGGATAAGGGTTTTGAGAAGAAAAGAGAAAAAGTAGGCAAGGCCTTAGTGGTGAGACCTCTGAGAGAACCTCTGTTAGTAGCCCAGTAGATCTGTCATTGGTGGACACAATGATGCGAGTGAGTACAGACATTTTATAATTATAATAAAAGAAATTTAGAGGATACTATATGGAGTAGAAGGAATTGGGACTCTTCCTCTGACTGTACTAAAACTAACAATTATTTATAGCTTTAATATTGTTCTTGATTCTTAACTTGAATAAAGATATAAAATGAAAATTTATTGAGTGCTCATAAAACATGCCAGGCCCTCTTCTAAGCACTCAACATGTATTTGATCATTTAACCTTCCCTGGAACCCTGTGTCTAGCTAGGTGCTGTTATTATCAACATTGTGCAGATGAGAAAACTGAGGTTTTGAAAACTTAAGTAACTACCCTAAAGCCAGTAAGATAGCTATTGCATAAAGGAACCAGAGTTCTGAGCAGAGGCTAGATACCTAACCACTATCTTATGCCTTATAAAGTTATTTTCCTTTAGAAAACGTCTGGTTGATGTTCCATTGCAATTTTAAAGGCAAAGAAAAAAAAAGTAGTGAGAGAGAAGTAATTGTCTTAATTTTATTCTGAGAATTTGTCAAGGCATAGGGAAAAGGAAAACAAAATAAGTTCATATGTTTAGACTGAATAAAATAAACTTTGATCATCTGAATCAAAACTGGTGAGCTTTACAATTGTTGTGTTGGGACTTCAAATCTCAACTAACTTCTATAGTCCGTTTACATTTCTATTGCTCCAGCAATCATCTTAATGTGAGAAATATCTGGAAATACATTTAATGGATCTTAATTAAAGCAAAATTTCATTAAGCAAAAATCATCAAAAATGTTTGATCTGTATTCATATTTATTTTCCTTAATTATAAAATATCAATTTCACAGTTTAGAATAATAAAGGTTTGACAACAAATTGTTCTAAATAAAAATAAGTTTAGAAGATTGTTTTTAAAAACAATTTTCAAAACAAACAAAAAATGTTTATATTTCAAAACCTCTCAGCAGAATAGTATCTTAAGTAGATAATGTAACCTTTGATGAATATTAAGTACAACCCATTTCTTACGTGAAGCTTTGTACAGTAAGCACATTCTTAATTTTTTTGAAAAACATAATTGAATTGAACAATTAGAAGTGAATACTTATTTTGTCCCATTGTTAAACTGAATTGAGGTAGACATACCGTAATTAACCTCTGTGTAGTAGTTTCTTTTAGTTAGCAGGTCAACTATTTTCTCATTAATGCATTTTAATTCAAATGAAATTTGAATTGAATGCACTGTTGAAAATATATTATGCATTAGGAGAGAAGAAATCATCTTTCTCTATATTCTCAAAATAATATTTCCTCCAGCCAAAGGGAGAATTTTTTTTAAACTTCCTCTCTTCCTCAGTCATCCTCACACAATCATACTACAGAGAGTTTCTTATGACATTTCTTTAAATGAAATTGCAAAAAATGTATTTTATTATTAGGTCAGTAATTGCAGATCTTTTGTTATTTCCACAGGATACAGCGAAAGGCAGGAAAATGTAACTGTCAGTATTTTAATGTTTCTATGTTTTTCTTAAAGATTTAAATATATTATTCTTCAGAAATTATAAAGCAGTCTATTTGTTCTAAAAGTGAAGGCTTTATTTAAAAGTCATAATTCAAGTGAGCGTACAAATTATTGCAAGTGAAATTTTAAAAAAAATCTATCTACCGATCTATCTAGTAAAATGATATCCCCATTATTCAAGGGGCAGATAATCTTTCTTTTTTTTTTCTTCTTTATTGCAGTATAATTGCTTTACAATGGTGTGTTAGTTTCTGCTTTATAACAAAGTGAATCAGTTATATATATACATACGTTCCCATATCTCTTCCCGCTTGCATCTCCCACCCTCCCACCCTCGCTATCCCACCCCTCTAGGTGGTCACAAAACACCAAGCTGATCTCCCTGTGCTATGCGGCTGCTTCCCACTAGCTATCTATTTTACGTTTGGTAGTGTATATATGTCCATGCCTCTCTCGCTTTGTCACAGCTTACCCTTCCCCCTCCCCATATCCTCAAGTCCATTCTCTAGTAGGTCTGTGGTTTTATTCCTGTCTTACCCCTAGGTTCTTCATGACATTTTTTTTCTTAAATTCCATATATATGTGTTAGCATACGGTATTTGTCGTTCTCTTTCTGACTTACTTCACTCTGTATGACAGACTCTAGGTCCATCCACTTCATTACAAATAGCTCAATTTCGTTTCTTTTTATGGCTGAGTAATATTCCATGGTATATATATGCCACATCTTCTTTATCCATTCATCCGATGATGGACACTTAGGTTGCTTCCATTTCCGGGCTTTTGTAAATAGAGCTGCAATGAACGTTTTGATACATGCCTCTTTTGGAATTATGGTTTTCTCAGGATATATGCCCAGTAGTGGGATTGCTGGGTCATATGGTAGTTCTATTTGTAACTTTTTAAGGAACCTCCATACTGTTCTCCACAGTGGCTGTACCAATTCACATTTCCACCAGCAGTGCAAGAGTGTTCCCTTTTCTCCACACCCTCTCCAGCATTTATTGTTTCTAGATTTTTTGATGATGGCCATTCTGACTGGTGTGAGATGATATCTCATTGTAGTTTTGATTTGCATTTCTCTAATGATTAATGATGTTGAGCATTCTTTCGTGTGTTTGTTGGCAGTCTGTATATCTTCTTTGGAAAAATGTCTATTTAGGTCTTCTTCCCATTTTTGGATTGGGTTGTTTGTTTTTTGTTATTGAGCTGCATGAGCTGCTTATAAATTTTGGAGATTAATCCTTTGTCAGTTGCTTCATTTGCAAATATTTTCTCCCATTCTGAGGGTTGTCTTTTGGTCTTGTTTATGGTTTCCTTTGCTGTGCAAAAGCTTTGAAGTTTCATTAGGTCCCATTTGAGTATTTTTGTTTTTATTTCCATTTCTCTAGGAGGTGGGTCAAAAAGGATCTTTCTGTGATTTACATTATAGAGTGTTCTGCCTATGTTTTCCTCTAATAGTTTGATAGTTTCTGGCCTTACATTTAGGTCTTTAATCCATTTTGAGTTTATTTTTGTGTATGGTGTTAGGGAGTGATCTAAGCTCATACTTCTACAAGTACCTGTCCAGTTTTCGCAGCACCACTTATTGACGAGGCTGTCCTTTCTTCACTGTACATTCCTGCTTCCTTTATCAAAGATAAGGTGACCATATGTGCATGGGTTTATCTCTGGGCTTTCTATCCTGTTCCATTGATCTTTCTGTTTTTGTGCCAGTACCATACTGTCTTGATCACTGTAGCTTTGTAGTATAGTCTGAAGTCAGGGAGCCTGATTCCTCCAGCTCCGATTTTTGTTCTCAAGATTGCTTTGGCTATTCGGGGTCTTTTGTGTTTCCATACAAATTGTGAAATTTTTTGTTCTAGTTCTGTGAAAAATGCCATTGGTAGTTTGATAGGGATTGCACTGGATCTGTACATTGCTTTGGGTAGTAGAGTCATTTTCACAATGTTGATTCTTCCAATCCAAGAACATGGTATATCGCTCCATCTATTTGTATCATCTTTAATTTCTTTCATCAGTGTCTTATAATTTTCTGCATACAGGTCTTTTGTCTCCTTAGGTAGGTTTATTCCCTAGATATTTTATTCTTTTTGTTGCAATGGTAAATGGGAGTGTTTTCTTGATTTCACTTTCAGATTTTTCATCCTTAGTGTATAGGAATGCCAGAGATTTCTGTGCATTAATTTTGTATCCTGCTACTTTACCAAATTCATTGATTAGCTCTAGTAGTTTTCTGGTAGCATCTTTTGGATTCTCTATGTATAGTATCATGTCATCTGCAAATAGTGACAGCTTTCCTTCTTCTTTTCCAATTTGGATTCCTTTTATTTCCTTTTCTTCTCTGATTGCTGTGGCTAAAACTTCCAAAACTATGTTGAATAAGAGTGGTGAGTGTGGGCAACCTTGTGTTTTTCCTGATCTTAGTGGAAATGCTTTCAGTTTTTCACCAATGAGGACGATGTTGGCTGTGGGTTTGTCATATATGGCCTTTATTATGTTGAGGAAAGTTCCCTCTATGCCTACTTTCTGCAGGGTTTTTATCATAAATGGGTGTTGAATTTTGTTGAAAGCTTTCTCTGCATTTATTGAGATGATCATATGTTTTTCTCTCCTTCAATTTGTTAATATAGTGTATCACGTTAATTGATTTGCATATATTGAAGAATCCTTGCATGCCTGGAATAAACCCCACTTGATCGTGGTTTATGATCCGTTTAATGTGCTGTTGGATTCTGTTTGCTAGTATTTTGTTGAGGATTTTTGCATCTATGTTCATCAGTGATATTGGCCTGTAGTTTTCTTTCGTTGTGACATCCTTGTCTGGTTTTGGTATCAGGGTGATGGTGGCCTCATAGAATGAGTTTGGGAGTGTTCCTCCCTCTGCTATATTTTGCAAGAGTTTGAGAAGGATAGGTGTTAGCTCTTCTCTAAATGTTTGACAGAATTTGCCTGTGAAGGCTTCTGGTCCTGGGCTTTTCTTTGTTGGAAGATTTTTAATCACAGTTTCAATTTCAGTGCTTGTGATTGGTCTGTTCATATTTTCTATTTCTTCCTGATTCATTCTTAGCAGATTGGGCATTTCTAAGAATTTGTCCATTTCTTCCAGGTTGTCCATTTTATTGGCATAGAGTTGCTTGTAGTTATCTCTCATGATCTTTTTTATTTCTGCAGTGTCAGTTGTTACTTCTCCTTTTTCATTTCTAATTCTATTGATTTGAGTCTTCTCCCTTTTTTTCTTGATGAGTCTGGCTAATGGTTTATCAATTTTGTTTATCTTCTCAAAGAACCAGCTTTTAGTTTTATTGATCTTTGCTATTGTTTCCTTCATTTTTTTCCCATTTATTTCTGATCTGATTTTTATGATTTCTTTCCTTCTGCTAACTTTGGGTTTATTTTTGTTCTTTTCTCTAATTGCTTTAGGTGTAAGGTTAGGTTGTTTATTTGAGATGTTTCCTGTTTCTTAAGGTAAGATTGTACTGCTATAAACTTCCATCTTAGAACTGCCTTTGCTGCATCCCATAGGTTTTGGGTCAACGTGTCTCCATTGTCATTTGTTTCTAGGTATTTTTTAATTTCCTCTTTGATTTCTTCAGTGATCAGTTCGTTATTAAGTAGTGTATTGTTTAGCCTCCATGTGTTTGTTTTCTTTACACATCTTTTCCTGTAATGGATATCTAGTCTCATAGTGTTGTGGTCAGAAAAGATACTTGGTACAATTTCAATTTTCTTAAATTTACCTAGGCTTGCTTTGTGACCCAAGATATGATCTATCCTGGACAATGTTCCATGAGCACTTGAGAAAAATGTGTATTCTGTTGTTTTTGGATGGCTTGTCCTACAAATATCAATTAAGTCCATTTTGTTTAATGTATCATTTAAAGCTTGTGTTTCCTTATTATTTTCATTTTGGATGATCTGTGCATTGGTGAAACTGGGTTGTTAAAGTCCCCTACTATGAATGTGTTACTGTTGATTCCCCCCCCTTTTTTTTTTTGCAGTACTGCGGCCTCTCCCGCTGCGGAGCACAGGCTCTGGACGCGCAGGCTCAGTGGCCATTGCTCACAGGCCCAGCTGCTCTGCGGCACGCGGGACCCTCCCGGATTGGGGCCCAAACCCTTGTCCCCTGCATCGGCAGGCGGACTCTCAACCACTGCACCACCAGGGAAGCCCCAATTTCCCCTTTTATGGCTGTTAGTATTTGCCTTATGTATTGAGGTGCTCCTATGTTGGGTGCATAAATATTTACAATTGTTATATCTTCTTCTTGGATTGATCATTATGTAGGGTCCTGCTTTGTCTCTTCTAATAGACTTTATTTTAAAGTCTATTTTGTATGATATGAGAATTGCTACTCCAGCTTTCTTTTGCTTTCCATTTGCATGGAATATCTTTTTCTGTCCCCTTACTTTCAGTCTGTATGTGTCTCTAGGTCTGAAGTGGGTTTCTTGTAGACAGCGCATATATGGGTCCTGTTTCTGTATCCATTCAGCCAATCTGTGTCTTTTGGTGGGAGCATTTAGTCCATTTACCTTTAAGGTAATTATCGATATGTAAGTTCCTATTCCCATTTTCTTAATTGTTTTGGGTTCGTTATTGTAGGTCTTTTCCTTCTCTTGTGTTTCTTGCCTAGAGAAGTTCCTTTAGCATTTGTTGTAAAGCTGGTTTGGCGGTGCTGAACCCTCTCAGCTTTTGCTTGTCTGTAAAGGTTTTAATTTCTCCATCAAATTTGAATGAGATCCTTGCTGGGTAGAGTAATTTTGGTTGCAGGTTTTTCTCCTTCATCACTTTAAATATGTCCTGCCAGTCCCTTCTGGCTTGCTTTGTTTCTGCTGAAAGATCAGCTGTTACCCTTATGGGGATTCCTTTGTGTGTTATTTGTTGTTTTTCCCTTGCTGATTTTAATATGTTTTCTTTGTATTTAATTTTGACAGTTTGATTAATATGTGTCTTGGCATATTTCTCCTTGGATTTATCCTGTATGGGACTCTCTGTTCTTCCTGGACTTGATTAACTATTTCCTTTCCCATATTAGGGAAGTTTTCAACTATAATCTCTTCAAATATTTTATCAGTCCCTTTCTTTTCCTCTTCTTCTTCTGGAACCCCTATAATTCGAATGTTGGTGCGTTTAATGTTGTCCCAGAGGTCTCTGAGACTGTCCTCAGTTCTTTTCATTCTTTTTTCTTTATTCTGCTCTGCAGTAGTTATTTCCACTATTTTATCTTCCAGGTCACTTATCCGTTCTTCTGCCTCAGTTATTCTGCTATTGATCTCATCTAAAGTATTTTTAATTTCATTTATTGTGTTGTTCATCATTGTTTGTTTCATCTTTAGTTCTTCTAGGTCCTTGTTAAATGTTTCTTGTTTTTTCTCCATTCTGTTTCCAAGATTATGGATCATCTTTACTATCAATATTCTGAATTCTTTCTCAGGTAGTCTGCCTATTTCCTCTTCATTTGTTAGGTCTGGTAGGTTTTTATCTTGTTTCTTCATCTGCGGTGTGTTTTTCTGTCTTCTCATTTTGCTTATCTTACTGTTTTTGGGGTCTCCTTTTTGCAGCCTGCATGTTCGTAGTTCCCGTTGTTTTTGGTGTCTGTCCCCAGTGGCTAAATTTGGTTCAGTGGGTTGGGTAGGCTTCCTGGTGGAGGGGACTAGTGCCTGTGATCTGGTGGATGAGTCTGGATCTTGTCTTTCTGGTGGGCAGGTCCACGTCTGGTGGTGTGTTTTGGGGTGCCTGTGTACTTATTATGATTTTTGGCAGCCTCTGCTAATGGGTGGGGTTGTGTTCCTGTCTTGCTAGTTATTTGGCATAGGATGTCCAGCACTGTAGCTTGCTGGTCGTTGAGTGAAGCTGGGTGCTGGTGTTGAGATGGAGATTTCTGGGAGATTTTCACCGTTTGATATTATGTGGAGCTGGGAGGTCTCTTGTGGACCAGTGTCCTGAAGTTGGCTCTTCCACCTCAGAGGCACAGCACTGACTCCTGGCTGCAGCACCAAGAGCCTTTCATTCACATGCCTCAGAATAAAAGGGAGAAAAAGTAGAAAGAAAGAAAGAAAGAAAGGAGGGAGAGAGGGAGGAAGGAGGGAAGGAAGGAAAGAAAGAAAGAAGATAAAATAAAGTAAGATAAAATAAAGTTATTAAAATAAAAAATAATTATTAAGAAAAAATTTTAAAGAAAAAAAAAGTGGGCAGATAGAACCCTAGGACAAGTGGTGAAAGCAAAGCTATACAGACAAAATCTCACACAGAAGCATACACATACACATTCACAAAAAGAGGGAAAGGGGAAAAAATCATAAATCTTGCTCTCACAGTCCACCTCCTTAATTTGGGATGATTCGTTGTCTATTCAGGTATTCTACAGATGCAGGGTACATCAAGTTGATTGTGGAGCTTTAATCCACTGCTTCTGAGGATGCTGGGAGGGATTTCCCTTTCTCTTCTTTGTTCTCACAGCTCCCGGGGCTCAGCTTTGGATTTGGCCCCGCCTCTGCATCTAAGTTGCCGGAGGGTGACTGTTCTTCACTCAGACAGGACGGGGTTAAAGGAGCAGCTGCTTAGGGGACTCTGGCTCACTCAGGCCGGGGGGAGGGAGGGGTACGGAGTGCGGGGCAAGCCTGCAGCGGCAGAGGCTGCCATGACATTGCACCAGCCTGAGGTACACTCTGCGTTCTCCTGGGGCAGTTGTCCCTGGATCCCGAGACCCTGGCAGTGGCGGGTTGCACAGGCTCCCCGGAAGGGAGGTGTGGATAGTGACCTGTGCTCGCACACAGGCTTCTTGGTGGCTGCACCAGCAGCCTTAGCATCTCATGCCCGTCTCTGGGGTCTGCGCTTTTAGCCGCGGCTCGTGCCCGTCTCTGGCGCTCCTTTAAGCAGCGCTCTTAATCCCCTCTCGTCGCACACCAGGAAACAAAGAGGGAAGAGAAAGTCTCTTGCCTCTTCGGCAGGTCCAGACGTTTCCCCGGACTCCCGGCTAGCCATGGCGCACTAACCCTCTGCAGGCTGTGTTCACGCCGCCAACCCCAGTGTTCTCCCGGAGCTCCGACTGAAGCCTGAGCTTCAGCTCCCAGCCTCGCCGGCCCCGGCGGGTGAGCAGACAAGCCTCTCGGGCTGGTGAGTGCCGGTTGGCACCGATCTTCTGTGCTGGAATCTCCCCGCATTGACCTCCGCACCCCTGTTGCTGTGCTCTCCTCCGTTGCTCCGAAGCTTCCCCCTCCGCCACCCACAGTCTCCGCCCGCGAAGGGGCTTCCTAGTGTGTGGAAACCTTTCCTCCTTCACAGCTGTCTCCCACTGGTGCACGTCCCGTCCCTATCCTTTTGTCTCTGTTTGTTCTTTTTTCTTTTGCCCTACCCAGGTACATGGGGACTTTCTTGCCTTTTTGGAGGTCTGAGGTCTTCTGCCAGCGTTTAGTAGGTGTTCTGTAGGAGTTATTCCACGTGCAGATGTATTTCTGTTGTATCTGTGGGGAGGCAGGTGATTTCCGCATTTTACTCTTCCGCCATCTTCCCCTCGTCTCCCAAGGGGCAGATTTTCAGTAAGCAATGTGTTTTGAAATATAGCTTTTGTGCTTAAGTTTCATATTTGACATTCTATTTTAAAGCAATATCCAGAAATACACACAAAGTTTCTCAGAGAAGCAAATTTACCTTCAGGTTCACTAGGAAACCTATATAAAATGGGACAGCTATTTTACAGACCTTTGACATTCTTCATTCATAGGTAAATAATTGCAAATCACTAAAGTGGACTTGAAGGAATTAAATATTGGTGTTTATGATCCTAAACTTTAGTCAACCATAGAAATTTAGAATATATTTAGAACACTAAATATTAATAAAAAGTTTTATAAAAAGTTTATGTAAAATACAAATTTCTGTTGTCTAGAATATCAGTATTTTTTCAAATGGTGCCACATAACTAAAATACCTCTACATATTTAAAGTTATATTCTAGACAGAATACTTAGTTGCAAAATGTTTATAAGTTCATCTAGTTTATATAGAATTTGGTGACATGAGTTTTTCAATGCCCCACGATCTGGATGAAAAACAACTCTGCTTAGTGTTAGTTTTTAACCAAAACTTTCTTAAACTTGCTGAAAGTGTGTTAATTTTTGGAATGTTCCCTTAGATATTAGGATGTCTATTTGGCTGACCAGAACTTTCTATCTCAATTCAATCTGACAATATACATAGACTCAGCCAACTTATAGTATTTTGTTTAATTTTAAAAAATTACCCTGGGACTGCTGTGGTTTTACAGTAAATGAAATGAAAATACAGTGATATGTGAGACAATGTAATTTAAAATTTAGTCCTTTGTGATATAGAGGAAAACAAGTTGTCAGTGAGTTTCATGTGTATTTTCCTTCCCCAGAATTATGTGTGATTTACAATTCATAAAAAGGTGTTTTAGGGAAGAATAATAATGCCTACAATGTGATCTCCATGTCTCTCTGGGATAGTTTTAGGAGACTGTACATTTTACTTACTAAGGTTGTATAGCAAGAGAGTACTTAGAAATCTCATCTCTCCTTGAAGCTGAAGGAATAGTGTATGTGCATAAAACAATATTTACTACAGTGCTGGGAGGTCTATAAATATCACTGTTTGGATGGCTGATTAGGTGGTCTCACTGCACTTTCTCTGCCTCCATGTATTTGTAGCTTTTTGCTTAAGTTATTTTGTCTTTTGATTCCATCTCCTTCAGAGGCGTTCCATAGTATGACTGCTCAGCACTTAAGGTTACCTCAGTGATAGGAAAGAGTTAATGTGATTGCATCCATGTTTAAATTACTTCCAGAGAATAACTCCAGCTTTGGAAAGACTAAACCCAACTTTGGAGATGCTAGAACCCAAGATGTAGGGTGAAGTTTTGAACTATTAAAAAGTAATGAACAATTGGATATTACCTTGATAAAAAAGAATAAGAAAGATTTCCCAAATCCTAGTTTCCCTCACAGTGTCCTATTACTCTAGTTTGAAATGACACTATTATAGAACTCATTCCCCATGAATGAAAGAATTATCCCTTATTAAAATGTAAATGCCTCGGAAAAGACAGTACAAGAATTGATCAATCATTTATACCTTAATGAGAAATAGTCACTCAAACCCTTTCCAGCACTACAGTTATCTGAAATTGAACATTGATAGGCTGGAGATGAGGCAGAAGCACTTTGGGAACCAGGAGTAAGGAGGAAAAAAATAAAAGGGAATTGAGAGAATGCTGAGACTAAATGGCATGATTTACAATGTTACAAATACATTGAATCACAGTTGACAAACAATTATTGGACGTAGTGTGCTGAGCTCATAAAAGACTGCTATTGGAAAACCTTTCAGTGGCATACTTGCACTTGAGGAAAAACATTTTATTCTCTCTGTCCTCTTCTTTGCCTAGAGGACTACCATTCATGGTGAAGGGTGCTGACATATCACTCCCATATGGGCATGGATCTGTATTTATGCAGTCAGTTTAGGTGTACCTGCTTTGAGAATACAAATATAAACACATCTTCTGAACTTATCAGCATAACACAAGAGACAATAGTCTTCACTTTTTAAATGTGCCCTGTATATGATTTAAATAGAATGGTTTTTAGATCATGCAAAATGTCTGTGGTTTACAAATATTTGGTGTAAATGTAAATTTTTGGAAAAATATCTATTTAGTAGGGCAACACACTTTCCAATCTTCTGCATTTATAATCTTTCTTATGTAAATTGCATGATACCATGCTTTGCATATCACTTTATATAGTTTATCAGTCTATCATTGTCATCATCATCATTATTATTATTTGTGTGTGTGTGTGTCCAGAGTTATATAGGAAAGTCACACATGAGCAAACAGGTGGTTCTCTGACTTCAAGGACAATTCTTGAAGGTACTTTAAGAAGAATTCTCTCTCTTCTTTCAGGATAATCTGTTATATTCCCACACAATCATGAAAGGCAGACTAAGATAATTATATTATGATTATTAAATATATATATATACCATATCATATGCAACATATTATGCATTGTATATATTGTATGTGAATCTATATAATATATATTATATATGAACACATGTTACTGGATTGCCACCAGCCATAACAAATTACAATAAAATGAATACATATATGAGAATATTATTAAGAAACTCTCTTAAGTCTGAGGCTTCAGAAACATGATTTTGATATTATAATAATAAAGTTCATAATAAAATTCATCTAATGATTTAATTTGAGGCAATTCAATTAGTACATTTTCACCCACAAATACTTTAAAAAGTTTATAATTAGTGTGACTACCAGAATGGCAATGCATATCTGGTTGTGTACTTGAATGTTCATGAGTAAGATCTTATCTTTATTTTGTCATATCTTATTAAAGCTATTTTCAAATAGAGTTTTGTATTAACTATGGTCATTTATTAACCCAACTAAGCAATATTCTTATAGGTATTTTGTTATAATTTTCTGATTAGCCATTTGTTGGATTGTTAGTCATTTTGTAATCTTCTTTACATTTTGTTTTTGACTCTATTATTTTTATTTAGCTTATTCTTGGGGTAAAACTGTAAGATAATAGGGCTCATGAGCAAATTAAGTGTATTTATCTGATGGTGAGAAATCATCTATTATCCCTGTCAATAAGTATGCAAAATTTTAAAAACTCATCAGTTAGCTTTGTAATGTCAAACCAGATTTAAATTAAGAGCAGAGAGAAGTAATACATTAATTATATGCTCATATTCTTCTGTTTCTTTTGTAAATCTGTCATCTATTGTTTTACTCCATTACTCAGAAACAAGAAACACCATCATGAATTTATGCTTTTTATTAAAGATAAAATTTCATGTAACTGTAAATCTGAAAATCTCACTATACAAAGTTCTTACTGATGTAATTTGGAGTTTTATCTCCAAAAAAAATTGTAGTTTTATTCATAACTGAAAATAATCAAAAGAAAACCTGAAAAGACAAATCACAACTGTCCAAATTTTACAGAATTTTTCTCTTTTCAACAGTCAGCATCAAAACTATGAAGTAAATTGCTTTTGAATACTTCTGTACCAGATGTCAGCCACCTTGCTTATCACTGAACAAGCCACATTTGAACTAAACAGCTCAGCATCGCATTGAGGGATGTGGTTGCTGATTGAACACAGGTGTAATGGTTGATATACTGTCACACAGTCTGACATTAACCTAAGATCTTTGTTGAAATAGCTATTACTGATGGCACAAAATGTAATTGCTAATTTTCTGCCTGAGTGGTTACATATTTTCTCTACATCTTAAGAGTTATTCATCCTTTTCCCACTGCCCATTCCTCAGAGTTTAAGGCAGATGTGTCAGTGGTCCATGGACCAGTAATTGAACCTGTCACTTGCAATCTACTGATTTCATTCTTCAGAAATGTGACTACTGTTTTATTCACTCTCCTGCTTATTTTTCTCTGGTATCAAATGTCTTACTTGAACCTAAGCTAACCAATATTCATAGTTTACCTTTAAGGGACTTTCTGGTCACTGAGCAAAGGGATTGTGAATGACTCAAATCTGACTGTATTTTAGTATTTCCAGTTTTAGATGCCTGGCTTTCAAATGAATTGTTTTTTTTATGAGCCTAATTCTAATCAATCAATCAATTGTACTGTGGGTATAGAAGTTGTGGAGTTATAGTGGAGAAAGGGCTAGGAAGCTGAGATAGATTTACCATTCCTATATGAATGAAAACCTTCTTAGAATGACTTACCATAACTCAGTCTACTTATACATCTTTCCAGAATTTTACTGAGTGCTAGTGCTTAGTGACTAAAGATCAACCAGTAGTTAGTTGGGTTGACAATAAATATGCCAAAATAAATTTAGTCATAATACATTTTCTACTTTAAATTTTAGTTTCTACTAAAATAATTAAGTCATGGTCCACAGTAAAATAAAAGGGAGATAATATGCAGCAAGCTTATGCTTAAATAGAGGATTTTCCATAAACAGAAATTGTGAGTTTTGTCAAAATTCTTTCAAAATTAACTCAGACTCAAAAGAACTATATGTTTCATAACACCTTACTTTAAATACTTATTTTATTTGCCAAAGATAGGAAAAATTTTCCTAAAGCTATGCCTGACTAATGAATAGACATGACTGTAAAGCTATTGGTTGAAATTTTAGATGGTGGATCTTGTCTCTTTAAGTGAAAAATCTTTTGATAAAATGATCAGTTTGGCTTAGTGGAAAAAAAAAACAGACTCTGGTTTAAAATTCTGCCTTTACTGTTTCGTTACCTAGGGTATATCACCTTCATCTTAGTGTCTCTATCTTTAAAAGGGGTAAAATAATCCTTGTTTTATGAGTTGATGTCAGTATTAGAAATATGTGGATAAATTACCTCAGGCAGCATCTGTCACATAACAGAGACTTGACACTATTGTCATGGGATCTGCTCTGAATCCTGAAGTTCTAGTAATAATGAGACAATTTACTAATGGAAGAGTCAGCTACCAGCATTAGGATCAAGGAGAATGCTTTCAAGATGAGATGAAAAAAGAAATGCAGAGCTCTGGGATGTAATTCTGATTGAGGAAATATAAGGCCAGGTATGCTTCTTATTGTGGTTTCAGTCATCTGGGACTGCTTGACCGTGGAAGGAGGTAGTGTGCATATACATGAGAGGTGCACTAAAATGCAATGTTTAGTGCATATGTTAAGATGCTCATTGACTGATTTTATACAAATGCTACATTATGAAGCAGAATTATTATTTGATGCCACAGTAATGGGGAAAGTGGCAAGCCTTAAGTTATAATCCACTTTAGTTTTTCAAAGTTGCATATTTATAAGATAAAATTTCTAAGTTAAAACTATAACTAATTTGCTTCAATTGAGTTTTCTTTGTATGTGATTTATGAAGCATTTTAATCTGGCCTCTAGATGTCATGTTCCAGGTTATAGAAGCAAAGGACATACAATGGATGGGTACACTTTGAAAAAGGATGGGCATTAAAGAACCCAGTCTGAGAGATGGAATATGGTTAAAATTGAAATTAAGAAGTAGAAATCATGAGCATTTGGGAAAGATAAGTTACAGAGCAAGCAAGCTGCAGGAACAGGGGTGTAATGCAGTTTTCTTTTTTATAAATGCTGTCTTGACCCAGTTTTTAGGTCCCGGTTAGAGGCTGGTCTGTTTCCCTTTGTGAGCAGCTGAGTAAATGCACATCCCAACCACTTCCCTTCTCACACTCTCTTTTCTAGGACCACTCTCTTTTCTCTTGTCTAAATATCAGACAAGGTGGGACAGTTCCTCCCTAACTCTTGGTCATTCAAATTAGCCAGTCCACAGGGAGTCTGCTAGAGCTAGCTTACTCCACCTGGCTTGCCATACAGAAGCTGCCCCCTTTAACTCCAGCTTGCTATTACTCTGTCCTCAGGTGCAACCCTCTGTGTGGCTCTGACTGGCAGCCTTCTCTGGTTTGGAGCTTTGCCTTTCATCTACCTGAATGGCATTGTGTTGTGTTCTGCCATCAAAAGAATCTTTAAGTCATATAGAATAAGGAATGTCAGGTAATAATGTGAGAGATAACAGATATCAAAGGTCAAGGTGTCAAGAATCCATCAGTTAAAACAAGAGCAAAGGAAAACAATTTTCAGAGTTTGATTTCCAGGAGAAGGTATGGTCTTACTTAGGTTGATCATGCCATAGAGTTTTATTTCTTTGCTTAGTAAAGAACTCATGATTCAAACTGCCAAACATTTAAATCTTATAAAATGAGTCATATTTTATGGCAAGACAAGAAAAATTTAAACATAAAAATTTGTTCTTTGCCCTTTGGCCTGCTCTCTCCCCACATTGTGCATTGTGTGTATCTGCATTATGCATCGACGAAACCTCCCCTATCAGCAAAAATATCTGTAAAGAACAACATTCTCCTAGCATCAATAAGACAACTCCTTAAAATTAACTTAAAATTGAATCTGGTTAAAATGGACTGAGGACTCAGACTGGATTGTGTAAACTGTCAAAAATACATCGTTTAATATATAGCCCTCTGTCTCAAAAACTTATATAACTGTGCCTTGACTTCTGATGCAAGGAACAGTTCTCAGAGCTTTCTGAGATGCTCTTCCCAGGTTATAATCCTCAAATTTGGCTCGAATAAAATTTTCCATTGTTTTCTTGGATTTACTGATGAATTTTTAGTCTACAGTCTCATCTCAGAAACTGCCAACATAATCCACTCACTGGCTGAAGGCAAAAAATAGGCATTTTTTTCTTAACAGCATACTTAATATAGAATAAACTGGGCATGTAGAAAGTGTACAATTTGACAAGTTTTGGCATATGGCTTTACCTTCAAATTCATCACCACAACCAAGATAATAAATACATGCATCACCCCAAAATCCTCTTCATTCCCCCTTCAGAGTCTCTCTCCCACTCTTTTTTCAACCTTTCTCCCCCAACCCTAATTCCTGCCTCCAGGCAACCTCTGAACTACTTCTGTCACTATAAATTGATTTGCATTTTCTAGAATCTTACATAAATAATACAGTATAAACTTTTATGTTGGACATCATTTATACAATATTATTATTTTAAAATGTATGCATATTGTTGCATGCATCAATTGTTCATATTTTGTTTTGATGAGTAGTAGTATTTTATGTGGCATAGCACAATTTTTTTATACATTCACCTTATGATGAATATTTAAGTTGTTTAGAATTTGGGGTTACTACCAAAAAAAAAGCTGCTGTGAACATTTGTGTATACATCTTTGTATGGACATAAATTTTCATTCTTTCATTTTAGGGTTAATACTTTAGCATAAAATAGTTGGAGCATATGAAAGCTGTATTTTCAAATTTTTAAGAAACTGTAAAACTCTTCCAAAGTGGTTCTAACATTTTACATTCCTACCAGCAGTCTTACGAGGTCCTGTTCCTCTACATCCTTGTCCGCACTTGATATGGTCAGGCTTTTTAATATAAGCCAATTTTATGAATATATAGTGGTATCTCATCATGGTTTTATTTTGCATTTTCTTAATGACTAAGGATGTTTAGCAGTTACATATGCATATTTGTGATTCGTACATATTCTTTGTTGAAGTTAGGAATTCACTAATAAATAAATTATGCCCAATTTATTTATGGAGTTTCTTGTTTTCTTATTGTTTAGTTTTGATTGTGTTTATTTCAATATAAATCTCTTATCAAGTATATCATTTGCAAGTACTTTGTCTTTTCCTCTTTCAATGAAGTCTTTGAAGAGCAGACATTTTAAATTTTGATGAAGTCCAAGGCAGTGTTCTTGATTCTTCTGGGAGTTCTACCTCTAAATTTATCTCTAAAATGTTCACTTTACGTTCCTATTGCTACCCTACTTTTTGTAGCAGCTCTCGTTCCTTTTCTTTATGATCACCATGTCCTCTTAAGTCTTTGCTTCCATATTTTACCCTCCATCATAGACAGAGTACTTTATCCAACTACTTTAAAAAATATAGTACAGATATTAATACTTCTCTGCTTAAGAATTTTTCAATAGTTTCCAATTGGGTTTTTAAAAGTTACAAGTATTTTTACACAGCCTATAATAAATGTCCTTCATGGTCTGGCCCCTGCCTGACTCTTACATTTTATTTTGTACCATAGTCTCTCTTGATCATTATATTTCATCGATAACACCCTCCTTTTTATCCATCTGACAAATACAGTTATTTTCTACTTGGGGGCTTTGCTCTTACACATTTCTTTGCCTGGGTTATTTGTCTGACTACTTGATTTGTCTGCTATCACTGACTGCAAATGAAAGCTTCTTGGTAGCATGGCTTAATTTTAAATTCTATGCTTCTTTTTTCCTCTCTTCCTAGACTTGTGACTGGGATAAAGTGAGCATTCATAAACAGTTGCTGAAAAAATATACAAATTTGTAAGTATACAAATTGTTTTGACAATCCTATACATCATTAATCCAGACATTAATATAATAATTTAATTTTCTTTTTATTATCGATGACCATCTTAGAGGATGTTATCATTACCATCAACAATGTGTACTTATTGAATAGATGAGATTGTGAGCAATACCACAGTTTTAACTAGCAAGGATTGATTGGATTCTTGTAGAATACAGAAGTAAAGACACATAAAGACTAGCAATAATGCAACTAAAATACGAACCAGGTTCTGGTCCATACTAATCAGACTTTGTCCATTCTCCATTTGTCCCTTCAAATCTTCAATCCACATTCTTGGCAACGTTCTGTTCCCTGGAGACTATCACATGCATCAGCTGTTCTTTTTTCCTCTTGGACATTATGCTTTGCAGGAAAATGGAGGTTGGATAGAAAGTCCTTTGGATCGTTTTTTCCCCCTTTATAGATACTTCCTCCTCAAACCCCTCAGACCTAGGATTGGTAAAGGTCTGCTATTTCTAGCTTCATACCTTGTTGGTTCCTCTTAACCCTGCTTACAACTTTAAATAGCCCCTTCTTTTAAACTCTCTTTGATCCTCCTTTTGAATATATTATCTATTTTTCTCTCAGACCTTGGTTTACATAAGATTTTTCAGTTACTAGAGATATAGTGATTCTTTGTTTTAGTTCCAGGTATGGGAAATGCTATTTTGGGACTGCTCAATCAACACAAACAAGGGACCATAAAAGCTATGCTAAGTATTTCCACAATTTTTAAAACATACTTATTAGACAGATTTCCTTCACTGTTGGATTTTATTTCATATATTTTTCCAAATGTGTGACAAGAATTGGAAATAGTAGGGAAATAGTAAGACACATTTTACTAGGTACCTATTTTAAAAAGTGAATTTGTTTGTATGTATGCTGCATAAAAATAAACTGTTACATAAGATTTATACAAGGTTGAATTACTCAGAATAGTAATGGAAGTTTCTTTTTTTGTATCAAGAGTTCTTGCTGATATAATGATGAGAGTGAGGAAGATATTTGTGTCTTACAATCTAGGACATATTCTTACCTAAGGTGAGAAAAGCTAATATCTGAAGGAAGCTGAAGAAAAAGATGATAGAATCTATGAGAAAATGTTCTAAGGTTGCATATCTCAACTGTCATGCCTGCCACTTTGTATGTTCTTAGAGCATCCTTTTCATAATATTAACTCAAAAAATGAAGGTAAAAGATCCAAATAGAATGATCTACATTTAAAAATGACTAATAAACAAGAATGATCCAAACGGAATTCACAGAGATTATAAATTCCCTTCCACACACATACACACACACAAAATAAAAGGAACATAGCATGGAGAAGAGAGTTGAAAATATACATAAGATACACCCTTAAACAAAGACATTTCAAAATATTTCTATTTTCTAAACACATAGAACACAACATGGACTCTAAAAAATTGATAAAAGTATATCACAAGAAATCGAGAATTGAAAAATAATGAGGTAAAGGGCTTAGTAGTTACAATGAATATTATAACAAACACTTTTTGTAAGTAAGAACTCTGTTGGAAACAATGGAATGTAAAATATATCCTATTGAAAATGAAATTGGTGACAAGAAGACCAGCTTGAGAAAAAATAAATCAAACAAATCAAGTATAAAGGAACAAAGACAAATAAGTAACTCTTGTTAATGATAACTAAGAATGTAAAATATAAAGAAATAATTGATATCACTGAGAAGGAAAGAAAATATATGAAGCAAATGAAAATTTTTCTAAAATACAATGAAAGAGATAACTATTTAAAGATAGAATAGATGAAAACTTTTATAAGTGAAGACCTAAATCTACAGAATGCAAGAACTTTTGTGGTATAAATGTAGATCTAACATAGTTCTATGTATAGATAGAGGTAAAATTTTAGATATATAGATCTATATTGTAAAAAATATCCAGCAAGAGAGAAAAACATTGAATAATAGTTTATCTGAAATATAATATACATATATATGAGTCAAAAACCTTAGAAGGACAAAAATTAAGCTCTTCTTAATTTCTTTTTTGCCGTAGTCATTGTCAGAGTACATGCTAGTAAAAACACAGTGCTTAGGAGAAACATGAAAGTCATGGTTCTTGAAAGTTATAACCAATGAAGTTGCTATTCAATGTAATAAATTTAAAACAAATGACATAATATTTATAAAAGCCATTTGAACATTAGCAGCTACTTATATTCAAATTAGAGCTCATATAATATATTATCCATTTGTCCTCCTTGAAAATATATTTGATGAGGAAATCCAGCTGTGGTAGGCTGATAAATGCTCCCAAAGATTTGTCTGTTTCCTAATTCCTGAAGACTATAAATATAACCTTATGGGTGTGTGTGTGTGTGTGTGTGTGTGTGTGGAAACATCTATGCAAATGTGATTAAATTAAAGATCTTGAATTAAGAAGAAAAACCTGAATTATCTGGATGAACCTAAATGTCATCCTTACAAGAAAGATGCAGAGGGAGAACACATACATACACCCACACACCCACACCCACACCCACACCCACACACACACACGGAAGAAAGCAATGTGAAGATGTAGTTGAGTGACACCTGGGGTGGTGGCTCCACTCTCCAGAACCAAGAAGGTCATGTTGGCCCAGGTCCTTGAATCTGTGCTCTCAGTGTCATTCTTCTTTTATTTCATCCCATCTCTGCTCCTTTCAATGAGCTGGCAGTGTTTCTGCTGATACAAAATTCTCAAAAACCTTGGTCATTCCTTATTTGTATTCTGTGGGTATTGTGGAAATCCACACCATTAGATACAAGGATTTTCCACAGATTCTTCCTGGACAAACACATCTCTATTCCTGGCTTCTGCTGAGGTGGACAATTGAATCCATAAGTTACGCAAAATCTCTTTTTCAAATGTTTGTCCAGTCACAGACTTAAGGCTATCTCTAGATCAAGGTATTCCAAATAGGCTGATAATTTTATAAATCATCAAGTGCAGACTCTGTTGCCTAGCAGTTTCTTCTTCAATTTATATTTCCTCTCACATTTTTCTATAAGCAGCAAGGGGAAATCAGGCCATGCCTTCCACACTTTGCTTGGAAATCCCCTCAGGAAAATATCCAAGTTCATCAGTTACAAATTCTACTTTTTACAAAACAGTAGAACATAATTCATCCAAGTTCTCTGCCACTATAACAAGGATCATCTTCTCTCCAGTCTCCAATCACATGTTCTTCATTTCCATCTGAGATCTCATCAGAAGAACTTTTAATATTCATTTTTCTAAGAACTCATCTAAGAACTTAAAATATTTATTTTTCTATGATTCTTTCACTATCATATATGTATTTTCTAAGATGATAGAAGCTTCCTCTATAGCCTTCTTTTTCTCCTGAGACTGCTAGAATCATTGTTAACATCCAAATTTCTATGAACAGTCTTCTCAAGGCTATCTAGGTTTTTTCCTATTATGCACCTCAAAACCCTTCCATTCATTACCGTTACCCAAATCCAAAACCACTTCCACATTTTCAGGTATTTGTATAGCTGCAACCTACTTTCAGTATCAAAATCTGTATTAATTTCTTAGGGCTGCCATAACAAAATACCATAAACTGGGTGACCCAATACAATGGGAATTTATTCTCTGACTGTCCTAGAGGCTAGAAGATATCAAAAAGTTGGCAAGGCCACACTCTCTCAAAATCTCTAGGAGAGAACCCTTTCTATGCCTGTGTCTTAGCTTCTGGTATTGCCAGAAATCCTTGGCATTCCTTGACTTGTAGTGTGTAATTTCAATCTCTGACTCTGTCATCATATGGTGTTCTCTCCCTGTATCTTCACATTGTCTTCTTATAAAGACACCAGTCATAGTGGACTAAGGGTCTACTCTACTCCAGTATAACCTTACCTTAACTAATTACATCTGCAGTGGCTCTATCTTCAAATAAGTCCCCATTCTGTTTTACTTAAGATTAACACTTCAACATGTCTTGTTTGGGGACACAGTTAAACCCATAAAAAGTACTGAAGCATGTGACAAAATGGATGAACTTCAAAAAAGTTATGTTAATGAAGAAAGCCAGACAAAAAAGTTCACATACAATATTCATATTATATTAAATATCCAGAATAAGTAACTCCATAGAGATAGAAAATATATTAGTGGTTGCCACAGACTGGGGGAATGAGGGAATAGGAGATAGCTCTTTAATTGGTATGTGGTTTCTTTTTAGAATGATGTAAATATTTTGGAACTTATATTAGTCCACTCAGGCTGCCATAACAAAAAACCACAGACTGGGTGGCTTAAACAATAGAAATTTATTTCTCACAGTTCTAGAGGCTGGAGGTCCAAGATCAAGATGCAGACAAGTGTTGGTTTCTAGTGAGGTTCTTCTCCTTGGCTTGCAGATGGCCACCTTCTCTCTCTGTCTTCACATGGCCTTTTCTCTGTGCATGCACACTCCTGGTATAACTTCTTTTTTTCATAAGGACACCAGTCCTATTGGATTTGGGCCACACCCTATGACCTCATTTAACCTTGAATACCTCCTTAAATGCTGCATCTCCAAATACAGTCACATTGAGGTTTATGGCTCCAACATATGAATTTGGTGGGACAATTCTGTCTATAAAAGAACTAGATAGAATGGTAGTTGCACAACAGTGTGAATAAACTAAATGCCACTTTGGTGTTCACTTTAGAATGGTTAATATTATATGAATATTGCCTCAATAAAAAAACTTAAAAGCACATTTAACTCATAACCTCTTCCATGACCTATATATAATTCTATTCACAGTTAAATTATGTTCAAGTATAACAAAGACTTGGTTGTATACTTTCAATTTATTAAAATAAATATAATGAATTTTATTCCATAAAATATTTAATAGCAACATCTAAACTAAATTCATATGGGATTTCATTTTAGGGACTGAAGAAAGTTTAACCTCAAATTGAAATACTGATCTATCAATGCTTAAACTAATATGCTCTTTGGTTTTGAAAACTACTATTCGAAAATAATTATGTGAAAGTAATTATATCCTAATTATTTATGTGGCAAGCCACCATTACTGCTTTTCATCAATTATTTGTTTAATTGTGTATCAATTGTTTATTAAAATAGGGTCAGTTATAAAATCTCACACAATCCAAGTAGCTAATTTTCTCTTAATATTTGGTCAAGTTTAAAGGTCAGTATTAAAAAATGAGTTTTCAATAGCAATCATTATGTATTCAGATTTTAACTATTATTAAGTAAGGAGTGACAAATTTAATTGAGATTATGATGGGTATATAACGATCTCTATCATTCAAGAATGTTCCCTTTATCTCCTCCTATAATCCATAACATTGTATCATATATAGTTATGTCTGATAAACATCCTGCTGTTTTTGAATACTTATTTATGTAACTCAAAGGTAAAATAGGGCTAATATTCCTTCTGTTTTAATGAATATGTATATTTTTTTACTTTACAGTCCAATTGTGTTGAAAGTAATGAACTCTTTCCGAAAGTGACAATTCAAACTAAATTATTGAATTGATCAACAGCACTACTTAAATTAACTATTATTGTCCCATTCCTGGAAATACTGAAAACATGCAGGTTTCAGCCTCCTTTCTTTACCCACAATAGTAACTCAAAGTTCTGAGGAAATATATAATTAACAGAGATTAATATTACAGAAAACATTAGTTTTCTGTGTCTTTGATAGCCACAGGGCATTCCCAGGGAAATTTCAGTATTCAAAAACAATTCTGGGTCATTCATAATAGCCAAAGATAAAATGGGAAGACATAGTCCCTTGATTCTAACCAGAGGCCTTTCTGTATATGCTAAATTGCAGATGAGGTATATAGCAGTTCGTCAGCCTTGAATGTGCCATTTCTAATACTTTCTAAATGCCTGCAAGGCACAATCTCACTGTCAATGCCCCAAACCAGTTCTGACACACAGGAAAAATCTAGTCTGAAAAGGAAAGAAAGAGGAGGGAGGGAGGGAGGAAGAGAGGGAGGGAGGGAGGGAGGAGAGGACAAACAAGGCAAAAAGCAGGAAGGATGAAAAATGTAGGATCAGTCTGTTAGGTTTACCTCCAGAATACCTGACTGTTCTTTTGTCATCTTTTAGTCTGTCTTCTCTCATATCTCAGCTGCTGAACTATGAAAAATATTTCCATAATTAGAATAGCACTTTTTTTCCAACAGAAAACAAATTAATCCTGCAACACTTATCTGATTTTTAACAAAATTTACCTGGAGGTAAGAAAAAAGGATAATAACAAAATCAATTCCACTTACCTCACTATATATTTTGATTTAAAGAGTGACTATTATCTATTCAATTCTTTTGAATGCCTACAGTCATTTCTTTCATATTTTCTTATGCTGTTAGATATGACATACATTTTAATCAACAGTTCTAAGATTCTCAAAGTCCCACATGACTGGATCATAACCAAAGATAAAACAGACAACCAAGGATTCAACCTCCATGCTTGAGACCTCTGGTCTTAACCTTAACTAACACAGAAGACTATGTACCCAAGTTCATCTTCATAATTTACCTCTATCCTCTGAAGCTAAGAGCAAAGTACTTATCTGAGACTAGCAGAACCTCCTTGACAAAAGAAGCCTTAGCAGTTGTCTTGGGCAGCTACTCTGGGATCCTCAATCACTGTTACAGCATGCTTTTTTCCTTGCCTCCCTACGGAATTCCATCATTTTTGATTTTTCTAAAGAAAAATTATTTCACTGTATTTACAAAGAAAAGATCAACCTGGTTTTGTAGTCCAGGCAAAATAAGTCTACATCAGACTTAGCGAGTATGCCATAATTTCTAATTAAAGAAAACTCAAGCTTTATGTAGTCATATCTTTGGTGCTTTAAGAAATCTTAGAGATTATCTACTGTGTTGTTTAAAAAATTTAGTACCATGAAAAACTTTATTAACTGATATCATTGAATTACAGGGGTCACAAACACAGTTACCAGATAATATCATAAGTGAATGAGTCTGGACAAATACTATACAATTAGGAGTGCTAAGAACTCTGGTGAACATGAAAGTTTATTCTTATTCTCTGTATTTTCTTTCTAAAAGTTGCTAATATTCAGCCCCATCTGATTGTTGTCATGCTGGATGTGGACTCAGTATCGCAAATCAACATTTTTTTAAGAAAAAAATGAATATATTAAATTTATATTAAATATCCTAAATACAAGCAAATATATCCTTAAAAAGCATAACCCGGAGGCAGATCCAACCAATTGATTATTGTGTTGTGAGCTCTATTTATTAGATGCCCAGCCAAAAAATGATCCCATGATTAAATATGCTATTGAAATTTTGGCATAAACAGTGTAAAAATGATTTCTTGGTCCCAAGACTTCAGAGTCTATAATATTTAAACGGAATTGTGAATTCTAAAAAAGAATATGATGTGTAGAAGATTTCAGGAGGCTAACATTTGTGAGCCCATTTTAGAACCGTCAAGCTTAGTTCAACATTTATGGATTGGCTGCTAGAGTTATTTTCCAGTTTTACAGACAGATTTTTAAAAGTGCTTGAGGAGCTTGCAGGCAAATAGGAGGAACATATGTCTAATGGGGTCTCAATATAATCTAATAAATGTTAAAAAATTATGTACTCTCCTAAGAAAGTAACATATTCTTCCTTGGAGGCTGGCTACCTTCTTGTGAGTATTAATCCATAAGTAAATCATGATCTACTCCTATTGAACATTCAACTCATGTAAAGAAATCCCCATATTCTGTTTTCAAGCTCACCAAATATTATTCTTATGAAATTTCTTTGTCAAGAGAAATAGCAAGTTAAATACCAGTTTAACTAGCAGTTGTGACTCTCATTGTAAATTAATATGTGGGTATACTGTTTTAAATATTAGTCTCTTGTGACTTTGCCAGAATATGTTAGTGTACTCAATTCTAATCTATCTATAATAAACAAATTAAATTTATAGGGCAATTCTGGGAACCAAAGCCTAAATGATAATTAACTGATGGTGTTAAATTTCAGTTTATGGGCAACTGCCTATCTAGCTAGACAGACAACATTACCCAGGTTTTTATGGACTCCTTGTGTTAGCCACTTTTGAAATACGTTTTAAAGCAAAATACCAGGATAAAGTACAAATAGAAATTTGGAATATTCTGAACACATAGTAGTTATTTATTGTAGCACCATGTATGAAAATTTATAGATTCTTGGAAGATTTGTAATGATAACATAAATTAGAACTTCCAAATAATAAATTTTAAATGATTGTAAAGTGAAAAAAAATTAACACATTTTATTTTATTGAACATTCAAGCAATTGGTGTTATACAGAACTAAGATGTTCTTAATAGTAATAAAAAAAGAAAAATACAGAAAATGTTATTTTAGTTTTCCAGTTTGGCTGTATAAAAATGGAAATAAATTTTATATAATTAAAATTAACTTCATAGAGTTAATGAATAAATACCAAATTTCTTCTTATCTTTCCCAGTAAAAATTACAGAAGTATTACAAATGGTTTTAAATATTAAACATTTTGCATAAAGAGGTATACTCTGATTAACATAGAATAATGAACAATTACATAAGTGTCTCTAGGAACTCAGCCTTCCAGTATCACCCTTAATTAATTGCGAGGTAAGTATTACAGCTTAATCTTAATGTATTTTGTGTGAGTTTATTAGACTATGGACTTCTATAAAATGTATAACAAAAATTTATTCATTTGCAAAGAAATTATTAAATGGTCATTATATGCAAGGGTTAGTATTAGGAATTAAGAAAACAAAAACAAAAGCAAATTTAAAAGTAAAAAACAGACAAGAAAAGAATAAAAAGCAGATGATCCCTCAATGAAAACAGATAAAATTTCATACAAATAGTCGACAGATAAGAAAGATTCCCGCTATTATTCAAGAATAGGTTGAAATATAAAATTGGCAACAGTTAGGTCCAAGGGAAGCAGTGACAGTTAAGGGTAAACCATGTTCAATGTTTAAGGAAATTAAGAGATATGGAAGGCTTTTAAACGGGAAAGAACTAATGAAATCACTGCTTCCAGCACAGTGAGTGAAATAGATGTGGCTGACTAAAGTAAAATGAATCATGTGTCCGGTTATTTCACTAATTCAGTTCTGAAGCTCATAAATTTTGTGAATTACAAGATTATAGTACACTAGTGTGCAAAATACTACCTGTAGAACAGATTTGGTCTGCCAATTGCCTTGTAAATAAAGTTTTATTGGAACACATCATAGACTTTGTTTATGTATTGTCTATGGCTATTTTCATACCACAAGAGCAGAGTTGAATAGGTGAGACAGAGATCATATCGCTCACAAACCTAAATTATTTACTTTCTTGCTCTTTCTAGAATATGTTTGCTGACCCTTGCTGTAGTTGATAACTACAGTTATATATATGATTGATGAGATTATATAAGGAGAATGTATGAGATCTGAAGAGCACTTGGAGTTGATCTCCAAGATGTTCCTAAATTAAAATGGCAAAGAAAAAACGTAACCAGAAGATAGAATGAAAAAGGGGGTCAAATATCTAGTAAGAAAAGTAGGAGTATGGTGCTATAGAAGGCAAGAATTTATAGTGACTTATGGAAGAAGAATGGTTAACAGTGCCAAATACTGTCTAAATTCAAATGAGGTGTAAAGAGAACTAAGAAAGAGTGATTGGTGTCTTAGATAAGAGTAGTTTCTATAGACTAAGAAACTAAGAAATGTGTAGTGCATGAAGAATAAAGGGAAGGTTGGAAAATAGAGAAAACCTGTACAAATATCTTTGAGGAGTATGTAGGATTAAAGGATGTTTTTGTAATATTTATTTTTATGCCAGAAACTAATGACAAAGAACTATGAGAGAGAGAGAGGAAAGGATTGAAAATTTAATAGTTTGATAAACCCTTTTGAATATGTGAAGGAATGGTATTCAGGAGACATGTATGGAAATGGAGGTGTGTTCCTTTGTATCTAGAGCATTTGGTAATATCTCCTCTGACACTTTTCTCATTCTTAGAAGGAAGTGTTAAGAAGGAAAGTCCTCCTTAAGACTGAAGGATGAGGCAAAAGAATTGGCATTCAAAGGTGTGAGAAAAACTTTTGATATACTGATGGGTAGAATGTGAATGAGAACAAACCATGAAAATGAAGACTAATTAGCAGCACTGAGGACTCAACTGAAGTTGAAGTCCCTGGATTCACAAAGACATTGTATACTTTCTTCTCGGTTTCTTTCATTAGTTTTCTGCAACCTGGATATAGGCATGGCTGCAGCATGGAGCCATTCATCCATGACTGGGATAAATTCTACTGTGTCACATGTTCTATGTTAGACATAGATATAATTTGGAAAAACCTCAAAATTTTAAGTCAAGGGTCATGTAGGAAGATGGGCATGTGTAACCTTTCCATCAACCTAAGTAGATTGTTCTAGAACCCATTCACTAGACAAGCACAGTTGATTTCCATGACAGGATAGTGACCCTGAGTCATTCTCATGTTTTCACTCTTTTAATGATGTCACCATGAGAAGTCCTGGCCCTAACATTTGCTGGGTTTTGAACAAGTATACTGGCAGAAGCCTATATATAATCCATGCTGTTTGTTGGCTATGTTCACTGGCTATTGAAGGAGAACCATTAGTGTTGAGACCAGGAAATACACATTAAAAATATCTCTGTACACAAAAATAGACACTGCACTCCTGATAGAAAAGCACTCTTATATACATTAAAATACAAAAAATTCTCTTGAGTTTCCGTGGATTAGGCAGAGATTATCAGACCAGACCTTAGACACTGAAACAGACTAGAGCATATTACCAGGAGATTCTGACTTATTTACATTTAGTTTCCTAGACACTTGCATTTTAATTCAAAATGCTCAAATGTAACTAGGATTTATGTTGTTGTGCATGTTTCTGATGCTTTGAGGCAAAATGTAGCATTAAGAAAACTGAAAAGTTTTTATAAAACATTTTTTCTCATGTTAAGTCTATTAGATCATTGCCATGATTACTGCAGGATAGTAAAGCTGAAGCTGTGTTATTTCGAGCCACATTATTTTAGTATACATTTTGCATGCAACCTATTTATAGGCTCTAGATATGCAAAATCTTTAAGGAAATTACATGTCTATGCTATTAATTTCAGCCTAATTTACTCTCCCAAATTATGTTTTCTTTTAATGAAAATGAACCAAAGTGTCAGGTTGTCTGGAGTTTGCCTTAATTGGTGGTTGTAGGGTCAGTTGTTATTTTTGTAATTTGTCATCAGCGACAAAGTAAAATTCAAAGAATATATTTGGAACACCAAGAGAAAGAGAATTAAAACATGTAAAAAGGAGGATGGTTTATTAAAATTCTAGACATTTATTTTAGATTTAAGCCTATAATCTATGCTTTTTCCTTGTTTTTACCTAGGTGGGTAAGTGTAAGTTTATATTTATTTTAAGGTAATTTTTCTATGAAATTCTGGTATTATACATTTGCTGATCTATCTAGATAATATTAACTCCTATATTATTAATCACACTGGTACCAATATCAATACTGGGGAACAGTGAGGTTAAATCGACAGACCGGGGTCAAGAGAAAAATTGTTAATAAAATTCACCCTTTCTGATCCTGTTCTAGGATCCCATATTGCACCTCACTCTCTAGATTCTTCATGGTTAGACACACATTATATTCAATCATTTGAAATTGTTCCATTTTGAAGTTAAGGGATGTGGAAGTACCAACAGACATTTTCATCATTCATAGGGACAACACAAACACTGAATGATAAACAATTGAATAATGTCTCAAAATATTCTGATTTTTACAAACACTATTATGACATGAAATGAATATTTAAAATTATGTTCCTAAAAACTTTTATGCTTTCATTTTAGACTACACTTGTAATTCAGCAGGAAAATCTAAAATAACTGTGAACAGAAACATTATTTTCAGGTGAACATAGGCCTACTTGAGTGTTCTAATTTTACCTTATATATGACAGAAAAATCAGATGCTGTAATCCCATCACCATGTAAATTGCATTTAAGTTTTAAACAGAAAGTTAAGGAGTTATTATAAATGACATCTAAATTAAATTTGGGGTTGTCTATTTTATCATTTGCAAAATAAATCAGAGTAAGCTAGTAAGATTTTTAAAAGACTTGATTGGTATGATTGTTTTGCTTTTTATTTCAGTGGTTGACTGTTTTTCAGACTCATTCAAGGGAATTGAGTTTCTCAGTCCAAAATGGATGGGAAAAATTGATCTCCAACAAGTACGTGTGGATACTGGGTATTACATTCTGAAAGTATTTCCACAGGTATTATTAATAGTCATTACTACAAAGGCCCTGAGTGCATCTCTCCTGCCCATTTTTCCCAGGACCTCTCCAAATTCCATCAAATAGAGGGGTCTTACAGGACTTTGACTTGCAGATGCCTTATATGACTGACTCTGTAACCATATTGTGTCCCTCATCCATCTGACAGGTGAGTCTCCCTTTCCTAAGTTTATAAGCATCCCCCACTCTGGGGTTGGGGACTGAATGTTAACTGGTATTGTGTATTGAATAACGGCAAAGTGGCCCTTAGTAAATTAAACAAAGTTTAGCTTCCCTGAGACTAACATGGGAAGTTTGGGATTTGGGAAATTTGAGCCCTATTCTCATGGTAAAACTATGTGTCTTGGGTAAGGAGGCTGTATATATATAGCAGAATACCTCCCAGTCCAAACTTAGAATGAGGGAGTGAAGATACCCTTCAAAAGGGACCACAAAATCTTAGACAAAGAATCTCAATAGTTAAGAAAAAACTGAATACAAGAATGACCTTCCCAAATTTCTCTAGTCTGGACTAGACTTCAGAGTCCAAAGGTCTCCCAAATATTAACAGATATTGAATATCTTTCCACCCTGTAAATGAGAGATCAGGCTTAGATTGATTTTTATGTGGGAAATACCTATTTTTTACACCAAGGGATATTGAACAAATTTATAAGATTGTTTTGTTCTGATTTAAAAAATTGCATATGCTCATTACCAAAAATTTGGAAAACTCCAAAAATTAAGACTAGAACAACAAAAATAGACTGGTAGGTTATTAGAGACAGTTGTTAGTTATTCCACACACACCCCCCATGTGGACATATAAGTTTTCATCTTCATTTTGATTCTTAGTATGTTTCTTTGCATTTTTCTTTCCCTTGAGATTTTAGTTATATAGGTAGGAAGAAGAAACGGACTCATGAGTATTCAGATGTCATTTCAATGTACAGTCTTTTTTTTTTTTTTTTTTTTTTGCGGTACACGGGCCTCTCACCGCTGTGGCCTCTCCGGACGCGCAGGCTCAGCAGCCATGGCGGCATGTGGGATCCTCCCGGACCGGGGCACGAACCCGCGTCCCCTGCATCGGCAGGTGGACTCCCGACCACTGCGCCACAAGGGAAGCCCAATGTACAGTCTTTTGAATGTATATTTATTTTGTTAATTAATATGTTCATATTTCTGTAACCTTGTTTTACGCTTTTTCCATATTTCCATTATTTTCTCTCAGTCTCTTTTTCCTCTCTTTTGCTTGCTTTCGTCTTTTTTAGAGAATAGGAAGTGTAAATCCTGTGGATTTTTGCGTATGAAATAGTGCCTTACTATTTCTTTATTTGTTTAATGTTTAAAGTGTGTCCAAACTCTATATATGCAAAGGCAATATTATATCTGTATTTTCAACTAATCTTATCTAATCACTTTTCCAGTTTTATTTATATCATAAATCAAGATGAAGGGTATATTATTATTAAAACTTTTTTAATACATTCTCTTTGTAATTATATATAAAACAGATTTTTGTACTTCATTACAACTGATTTTAATATTCATTAAAATGAATTCATTGTTTCCATAATTGTGTACCACTAATTTTATTAACTTTTTAATACTGAACTATATAAATACTTGAAATAAATTTAATAAATGTAAAAATAAAGTTTTCTATAAATTAAAGTCACAAGCTTTTCACTAGAAAAGCAATGTTATTCTTTATGTTTTGTTTTGTTTTGAGGGCCTACTAAATGCCAGGCACTGTTTTATTTATTTTTATGTTTTAAATTTTTTATTGAGACATAATTGACATATTAATTTTAGGGGTACAACAATGATTTGATATTTGTATAATTAGCAAAATAATCACCATAATAAGTCTAGTTAACATCCAATACCATGCATAGTTGCCAAATTTTCTTTTCTTTGTGATGAGAACTTCTAAGATTTAGGAACACTTAGGAACTTTCAAATATGGAATACAGTATTATAAACTTTAGTTACTATGCTGTACATTACATTCCCATGACTTATTTATTTTATAACTGGAAGTTTGTACCTTTTGATCCCCTTCACCCATTTTGTTCAGCCCCCACCCCCCACCCCTGAACTCATTTTTTTTTCATTTTTTTCTTTTATAAGTAAATTCATACAGTATTTGTCTTTCTCAGTCTGACTTATTTTACTTAACATAATGCTCTCCAGGTCCATCCTTTTTGTTGCACATGGCAAGATTTCATTCTTTTTTATGGCTGAATAATATTGCATCATGTGTACATACCACTTTTTATTTATCCATTCATCTGTAAATGGACAGTTAGGTTGTTCCATATCTTAGCTGTTGTAAACAACGCTGTGATGAACGTAGCAGTGAATATATCTTTAGGAGTTAGTATTTTTTTTTCTTCACATAAATACCCGGAGGAGGAAATATTGGATCAAAACGTAGTTCTGTTTTTAATTTTTTGAGGAACCTCCATTCTGGTTTTCATAGTGGCTGCACCAATTTACATACCTACCAACAGTGCACAAGGGTTTCCTTTCCTCCACATTCTAACAGATGTGAAGTGATATCTCATTGAGGTTTTGATTTGCATTTCCCTGATGATTAGAGATGTTGAGCATATTTTTTTGTACCTGTTGGTCATCTGTATGTTTTCTTTGGAAAAATGTCTATTGGGATCCCCTGCCCATTTTTAAATCAGATTGTTTATTCTTTTGATATTAAGTTGTATGTGTTCTTTGTATATTTTAGATATTAACCCCTTATCAGATATATGATTTGCAAATGTTTTCTTTCATTCAATAGGTTGCATTTTCATTTTGTTGATGGCTTCCTCTGCTGTGCAGAAGTTTGTTAGTTTGATGTAGTCCCACTTGTTTATTTTTGCTTTTGTTGCTTTTGCTTTTGTCAAATCTGAAAAATCATATTCAAGACTGATATCAAGGAGTTTACCACCTATGTCTTCTTCTAGGAGTTTTATGGTTTCTTCTAGGAGTTTTATGGCTTCAGGTGTTATATTCAAGTCTTTAATCCATTTTGGGTTAATTTTTGTGTATGGTTTATGGTAGTGGTATAGTTTCATTCTTTTGCATGGGGTTGTCCATTTTTCCCAACACCATTTATTGAAAAGACTGTTCTTTCCACATTGTATATTTTTGGCTACTTTGTCATAAATTAGTTGATCATATATTTGTGAATTTATTTCTGGGTTCTCTATTATTTTCCACTGACCTATGTGTCTGTTTTTTATGGCAATACCATACTGCTTTGGGCAATGTTATTCTTGTGCTTAAATATTTTATAAAGTTTGCAATTTAAGAAACTTAGTATCCTATCTGAAATGCTATTCTCTCTCTTCCTTCTCTTGTCTACATTTCATTTTTAAATAAATTTACTAATACCAACACAAATTCTTTGAAAATACTGACATTACCAATTATGAATAACAATTTACTTAGCTTTCTTTCTTCTTTCTTTCTTTCTTTCTTCCTTCCTTCCTTCCTTCCTTCCTTCCTTCCTTTCTTTCTTTCTTTCCTTCCTTCTTTCTTTCTTTCATTTAGATGTTTTTCCAACATGTAGGAACATTATAGAATATAAATCCCTTTCACTGTCTTGAAACGACTTTTTAAATGATTTATAGGATGAAGTTATTGAACCAAAAAAGTGTATCTAGTTCAAGATTCTTGATATACATGTCTAATTGCTTTCCAGAAAGTTATGTTTTAGAATCCCGGTATCTGTATGTAAGAATATGTGTTTCATCATGCCTTCTTAAAAGCAACAACAAAAAAAAGAGCCCTAAAAAATTATCTTCATTTTGCCTTACTTTTGAATGATTTTAATACTAGCAGGTTGAATATTTCATGTTTGCTAGCAATTTGTGTTTCTGTTCAGATTATCATCTGGCCATGGTCTTTGCCTGTTTTTGTATGACAAAATCTTTTATTGATTTTTTAGAGTTTAAAAAATACAAGTTAAGGGGCTTCCCTGGTGGCACAGTGGTTGAGAGTCCGCCTGCTGATGCAGGGGACATGGGTTTGTGTCCCGGTCCAGGAAGATCCCACATGCCGCAGAGCGGCTGGGCCCATGAGCCATGGCCGCTGAGCCTGTGTGTCTGGAGCCTGTGCTCCGCAACGGGAGAGGCCACAATAGTGAGAGGCCCGCGTACCGCAAAAAAAAACAAGTTAAGGATAAAAACACTTTTTTGGGACCAATACATGTGATTTTTTAAATCTGATCTTGCACATTATGGGACATGATGTAATTTCATGTGTTCTGTGAATAATTTAAAGTATGGATAGAGATAAAAATTCTTTCTTCTTGCCTGTTCACCTCCTAAATGGCAGTACTTCTTCATCATTCCTTGGAAGGTAGATAGTCCACCGAAAACAGGAAGATTTGTATTGATATTTCTAGTTTCAAAGGTATTTAAATTTCCATCTTATTATCTTTTTAATAAGCTTTTCAATGGGAAGTGAAAGAATCTGTAACCAAAATCTTACTTGAAATTTTATTTACTTCATTTAAATAATATGTGGTAGAGATATGTGAAAAGGAAATTCTAAAGTATATCAGAGATTAAATATGTTATCAAGTTATGGAAAACTAAAAATAAATTTTAAAAAGTAGTCTTAATATTCATTTATTTTTGTGATGATTCAGATAGAAGATACATTTTGGAAACTATTATATCTTAATTACTAAGAATTTTAATTAAAATATAAACAATTCTATACTTGTGGATTATTATTTAAAATTAAATGGCTATAATAGAAGATATTTAACTGCTATTATTTCTATATAGCCAAAATATACACAACTCTACAGGTTATATGTATCTTAATGTTGATAACTTTTTTCAATTATTAGTTAAATTAAGTTAAATGACTGGCTTTAAAACTTTATAATTTAACTTTTAATAATCTACTTAAGAAAAATATGAAGTTTTCCCAAATAATGTGTGTTTTGAATTTTGTAAAGCTTCTATTCTATTCATGTTAAAATATGATGCTGTTAAAACATATGTCTTTAATTCAAATTTTATGAAATCTTGATATGCTTCCAAATTTCTCCATGTATTGCATACAACATTACTAAGAAGCATTGATACACAGTACCTCTATTCATTTAATAAATATTTATTAGGGAGCTTTTATTATGCATACTATCTTTTTTCAATTTTATATATTCAAATAATGGTGGATCTTTAGAATTCAAAAATTTATAATTTATGGTATCATTTTACAGTAGGTACACATACACACATATTAATTTATTTTAAAATTAGTCTGTGGCAGTATGTTTCTCCTATCAGTAACTAGGATACATTGAGAAAAATGGAACCATTATTAACTAAAACTCAGGAGACCCTTTCCAGACCTTCTACTCAATAGCTGTGACCTTGATTTCTCACTAACCATTCAGAAATTCTATATGCTTAATCTTGGGGGCCACGTTTTTCTCTTTTAAAATATGAAAGTTTTAGGTTAAGTAACCTACAAAGTATCTGAACCTTTTATTACCTTTTGTCTGCATGAATAATTTGGAGTCAAAGCCAGCAGGGATCACTGTGAATATCTTATTCCCTTTGATCAGATAAAAGGTACATGTTTTAGCTTCAGAAATGGAACCAAATCAATGTCTACCATCTCCATAGATGTTTCTAGACACAAAATCACAGAATGTAGATAAAACACAACTCTCCTTCTGCCCTCTTAAGTAGGAGAGAAGAAAAAGGAGAAAAACAGGGATTCTTAAAGAGTGAGAAATAAGGGCATTGTTATCATTTCAAGCAGGATTATTTCCTCAAAGAGTCAGAGAAGTTGACTAGAAGTAGAAAGCCTAGAAAACAAGCCTTCTGACTTCTAGTTAGATATTGGCCCACTTTGTAGTATAACAATTTACTGAGTATAAACATATTTTTATAGTCTAAATTTAAAAATGATTGCTCAAGCTTTCTTCCTTTTATGCTAGGGTGAGGTCTCGAAGACAGTGAATTTGTTGTAAATGTTTACAGAGTCTTTTTTTTTTCCAGTGAGACCCAGACAAGTCACCTGAGTACTTTGGCTGGATTAATGCTTTCAAGAAGTAGGGAGTTGAGACAGAAAAAGTGAAGTGATTTGGACAGATACATAATGCTTAGTAAATATTTTTTAACTATTAATAATAAATGATTATCAAAATAAAAAAATTCAGAATTAACTTAATTGAAAGTTTATTTGTGTTGCAGAAATAATATGTGTCAGAACTTTATTCAAACCTAGGCCTTCAGACTCAAGAACCTATATTCTTAACACTGCATTAAGTTGGGTTCAATGATAGGTATCCCTCATAATAGTAGTTATTTTTATCATTATTTTCATGATCATGATGACTGTTAGATATGTCAGAAATACCTGAGACTGTATCATATCCCTGAGTTTACTGTAGTCTCGAATTCCTAGACCTCTTTCCTTGCATATCTCCTTGCATATCTACTTTACATTAAGATTTTCATTGATTGAACTACAGAAAGAGGATTCTTTTTGTCCCTGACTTATTCCCTGGAATTTCTACTGTTATTTCCTTTTTATTCTTACATGACAAATGTACTGCATGTTCAACTAGTGACTTATCAAAAGCTGTGCCCTTCAACACCGGTGATCCAGAAAATGTCTTACTTAAGAGGTAGCTTTATAATTCATTTATTTGTTTTATTTTTTCTATTTGTATATTATTTTGGATTTTTAGCATAACATACATCTGCAAATAAAAACAGTATTATCAGTTACTTTTCATTGCTTATATTTTTATTTTCTTTTGGTTGCTTGGTTGATTGATTGCCTTACATCATAGAACTCTAGTACACTGTTGAATAGAAAGGGTTGATAGCTGGCATCCTTCTCTTGTTCCTAACTTCAGGGAAAAGCTTTTAGTATTTCCCCATTAAACAGGATGTTTGCTATCACTTTATCATATTAAAGAGGTTTTCTTTGTTTTTAGTTTTCTAATTTTTACAATAAATGAATTTTGAATTTGAAAAAAAGAGGTAGCTATAAATTTATTTCCTTGCTTTTTATTGAAAAAATGTGTTTTCATTCTTGTTAGTTTTTCTATTTAACTGAATTCTATAATACTTATAGGGTAAAAATTGTTTTTTATTTTAGATACATCACATTCTCTCTATCATTAAAATGTGAATTATTTTGATAATTTCTATTGCTATTTTCTGGCTCACAGACTTGTTATTCTTCATACATGTCATTTAATTGACAGGTAAAAATCAACACAATGAACTCAGATTGTCGTTTGAATTTTCACTCCGGTTACATATTAGGAAGCTGATATTATCTGCCTTACTGTACCTAAGCCCTAGTTTCCTCACCTATAAAATGATAATAATGATACTTTCCTTACAATGGCATAAAAATAAATAGACAATATAAAAAAGTGAATTTTTTGGTTATTTTTGACAGATAGTACTTAGTAAATATTGGTTTCTTACTATTAATAATAAGTGATTAGCAAAATAAAGACATTTCAAAATTAATTTAATTGAAAGGTTATTAATACTGCCAGATGTGAAAGCAATTTTATAAAGTATTATTTATTCCTGGGAAAATAAGGGATCTTCTTTAATCTCTACATACGCTATTATTGCAGTGAGATCTCTTTATAAGTGACTTTTTACTAGCAGCAGTTTTGGTGAAGCTTTTCTTGACTCTAATTTTCTCTGAAAGATTCATGTGTTTTTTTTAAAGTTCCCGTGAACAAGTTTGCAACTGAAATTGAAAATTCGCCTGACCATATGTCATTTTAGATTTAGTTCCAGAAGAGGATAAGATAATCAGGATGAATAAGGAGTTGGCTACTGAAATGTCTGACCATAAACAAATGTGAAAATATAACAACAAAAAAATAATAAGCTGCATTAAAGTGCATGATTAGGCTTTGCAGCAAAATTTGAGACTCTCTTGAAACGGTTTCTAATTTCATTAGTGCACTTAGTTAACTTAAAGCCATTTTAAAAGATGTAAATTTCAGCTTCCAAGTCAACCTAAACATTTGTTGCAAAAAAGAGAACTCTAGTTCAAGGCAAGATTGTACCTTTAACCTCATCAACCTTTTTTTGTATAGGATGCCACTAGTCTTAAACTATATGTAGAAAAAACATTGATGCAATCTTTACTGCATCTAACATGTTCTGCCTTGTAATATCATAGTTATTTTTGTACATGCATTATTTCTCCAACTATCTAGCATGGCATTTTAAATATATTAATCATTATTATAAATAGCTGTATATTCTCCTCATGTGCATAAGAATGTGTAAACAAGGAGTGAAATTCTGAATAAGCCTTACCTTTGGAAGAAAAAGAACAAGACTCAAAATAAATGTCATTATTCTTTGGCAGAATAACTATAAATTCAGCTTCATATATAAGACATTGGATTATTTAGTTCATTTGTATTTATATTTTAATTAATCATCTTATAACAGGTTTTTAACTTGATATACATGTCTCAAGATTCTTTTTTCCTGTTTCAGAATTAATCAATTATTTTTTATTTGTAATGTTTCCCTCCGTGTTTTCAAATTGGTTTTAGTGGTTAACTTAGAGATTATATATGCATCCTTGCATTATGACAGTTATACAGATATTGAGAGTAATACAAGTGTAATGCAGGTACTTTTTTTTTTTTTTACCTTTATTCTCATGGATTCTACTCACTTCTTTTGTTTCATTCTTGCCATGAATTTTAACTTACGTATATTTGAGGCCATATAAAACACTACTGTTATTATTTTAAACAGTCAGTATCCGTTTATATTTACCCATGTATTTAAGCTTTACAATACTCTTTATGCACTTTATACTGTCCTTTATGCACTTTCATATTTTTATCTGGAATCATTTTACCTCTGCTGAAGAATGTGCTTAAATTTTGTTTCAACACTTTAAAGATGCAAATCCACTGTTTTCTGATTTCTTCCATATTATTTCTCCAATGAAGGTTTTTTCCTGACTGTTTTCAAGATTTTTCTCTTTGTCTTTGGTTCTTGGCTGTTATTCCAAAGTGACTAATGCTTGATTTTACAAGATGAATGCATAGATATAAGATCCATGCAAAGTGCAAATTGGGTCATTGGATTTGAATGTCATAGAATACAAAAAATTTGGTAATACTCGTTCACATTCCATATTATGACTATCCTTATAAAACTAATACTTGTCAATTTTTTATTTACTAAGGAAAAATATCCCCATTTATCTGAAAAGATTATTCTTATCCAATTCTCCTCCATTTTCTTACAACAAAATTGTTTAAGCCCAGATTTTATTCATATACTTCTACCAAAATAATATAACACATTGATTTTAGAAGCAGATATGATAATCCAGGTATCTTCTAATAAACCAGATATGAAAGATATTTACAAAAATGTGAAGCAATTATAGCAGTAATTATATTTTGTTTTGGAAAATATAGTTATAATTTGTAAATATATGTTCTGTTACATTAGCATAATGAATATATTGGTATTTTTTAAATGAATGTGTATTTTGAATATTTCTGCCTTAATTTCTAATACATTAAACATGTATACATATGCAATTCATGCAAAAAAAGTGCACTTTGGGGACTTCAATATTTTTAAGAACGTAAGGTTTGAAAAATACTCTTTTAGATGTGCCTGTATGTGGTCTTCTTTGTATTTATCTTGATTGGTATCCACAGAGCTTCTTGATACTGTTCATCTATTTTGGGAACTTCTCAGGCATTACCTATTCTAATATTGTTCTGCTCAATTCTGTTTTATCTTTTTCTATGATTCCAATTAAACTTGTTAGACCTTTTACTCTGATCTACATGTCTTCTATGGTCTTCGCTATTTATTACTTTTTCTCTGTTTGTCTCTGCTTCAGTTTGTAATTTTTTAATTGACTAATCTTCCATTTCAGTAAAATATTGTTGGCTATATATACTATTTTTATACCCATCTACTGAGTTCATAATCTGATGCATTATATTATTTACTTTTATAATTTCCATTTGAATCCTTTTCTTATATGAAGACATTCCTTTTTTACACAGTATGGTTAACTAAACTCTTGCATATTGGAACTGTGTCTTTGCATTGCCCAACTCTCTAGTCACTGGAACTGTGCAAAACAAGGACACATTGTTTCAGTTAGTACAGTGATGCAAAGTGAGGACTCTTGGTTTTCCAATAATCTCTGATATTTTATATATTTTCCTTTGTTTTCTTGAACACATTAATTATATTTATTTAAAATTTATTTCTTGTTAACTCTGTTAATTACAAGTAATACTCAGAATGTTATCATGTGATGAGATAATATGTTGCTCCACAAGGTAAATTTACTATATCACTGCTTAATTCAGTTGATTTTTTTTTTTAAATCAAGAATTTCAGTGACAGATGCAGCATATTAATTTACACTCTGCAAGCAGCTCTTTATCTTCTTGACCTTACTGATTTTTGTTACAAGTCATGATACCATTTCATGTATGGTATAAAAACCTTATAAGATTCTCCCATGCTGACTTTTGTGCTATAGTTATCATTCACTTTACTTCTACATATTTTATAAACCTCATAATGCACAGTTATTATTTTTACTTTTAACAGTAAATTAACTATAATATGATGTAAATAATAACAATGAACATATTTTGTGTTTTTCCAGGTTGTTTCCAATTTAAGTATCATTTATTTTGCCTAAAGAGCTTTAGTCAGCCTTCCTTATAATTCAAGTCTTCTGGTAATTAACTAAGCAACTTTTGTGTATCTGAAAGCTTTCAATTTACCTTCAGTTTGAAAGATATTTTCACTTTTTCTAGAATTTTAAGTCTATAGTTTCTTTTTTTCCTTCTTTTTTTTGAAGATATTTAAAGATATTTATCCACTGTATTTTGGTTTATGATTTTTCCAACAAAATTCTGCTGTCATGCTTTCCTTAGTTCCTCTGTAAATAAGTATCATTTTCTGTGGATGCTTTTAGGATTTTACTCTTTTTCATTGGTTTTAAATAATTTGATTATGAAATACCTTGTTTAATTCTTTTCACATTTAATATGCTGTTTCATTGAGTTTCTTAGTCCTATGGACTTATAATTTGCATCAATTTTTTTTCAAAAACAAGTTTTTAAGAAATAAACAACTTTTATATTTCAAAATTGTTTTTTCAAAGTTTTTATAACTCTTCTTTCCTCAGGGACTCCAATTACATGTATATTATCCCACTATAACCAAGTCAATTTTTCTTCTTTATCCCAAGTTTCATTTGGATAGTTTCTATTGCTATGTCTTCATCCTCATTAATTTTGTCTCACTCTTAATTCTTTTCTTAAAAGTCTCAAATGTTGTAGTCCACATCTCTAAAATTTTGATTTGGGTCTTTTTTATGTCTTCTATGTCTTTAACATATTCAACCTTTCCTTTAGCTTTCTGAATTTGTAGAATTAGGTTATAATAACTGTTTGACTCTCCCTGTCTACTACTTCTATGCTCTGTGAAATTTCTGGGATTATTTTAATTGATTTATTTTTCTCATTATGAGTCAGCTTTTGCTATTGCCTTACAAGCCTGGCAATTTTTGATTAGATATCAGATATTTTAATTTAATATCTGATATCTAATTTAATTAGCTCCCATTATTGGGAGCTAAATGTTTTTGTATTCTTTTTTTTTTAATAATTTATTTTATTGAAGTATAGTTGATTTATAATGTTGTATTAATTTCTGCCATACAGCAAAGTGATTATATATACATTCTTATTTTTTTTTAACATCTTTATTGGGGTATAATTGCTTTACAATGGTGTGTTAGTTTCTGCTTTATAACAAAGTGAATCAGTCATACATAAACATATGTTCCCATATGTCTTCCCTGTTGCGTCTCCCTCCCTCCCACCCTCCCCATCCCACCCCTCCAGGCTGTCACAAAGCACCGAGCCAATATCCCTGTGCCATGCGGCTGCTTCCCACTAGCTATCTACCTTACTGCGTTTGTTAGTGTGTATATGCCCATGACTCTCTCTCGCCCTGTCACAGCTCACCCTTCCCCCTCCCCATAACCTCAAGTCCATTCTCTAAGAGGTCTGCGTCTTTATTCCTGCTTTACCCCTAGGTTCTTCATGACATTTTTTTCTTAAATTCCATATATATGTGTTAGCATACGGTATTTGTCTTTTTCTTTCTGACTTACTTCACTCTGTATGACAGACTCTAGGTCTATCCACCTCATTACAAATAGCTCAATTTCGTTTCTTTTTATGGCTGAGTAATATTCCATTGTATATATGTGCCACATCTTCTTTATCCATTCATCCGATGACGGGCACTTAGGTTGTTTCCATCTCTGGGCTATTGTAAATAGAGCTGCAATGAACATTTTGGTACATGACTCTTTTTGAATTTTGGTTTTCTCAGGGTATATGCCCAGTAGTGGGATTGCTGGGTCATATGGTAGTTCTATTTGTAGTTTTTTAAGGAACCTCCATACTGTTCTCCATAGTGGCTGAACCAATTCACATTCCCACCAGCAGTGCAAGAGTGTTCCCTTTTCTCCACACCCTCTCCAGCATTTATTGTTTCTAGATTTTTTGATGATGGCCATTCTGACTGGTGTGAGATGATATCTCATTGTAGTTTTGATTTGCATTTCTCTAATGATTAATGATGTTGAGCATTCTTTCATGTGTTTGTTGGCAGTCTGTATATCTTCTTTGGAGAAATGTCTATTTAGGTCTTCTGCCCATTTTTGGATTGGGTTGTTTGTTTTCTTGTTATTGAGCTGCATGAGCTGCTTGTAAATTTTGGAGATTAATCCTTTGTCAGTTGCTTCATTTGCAAATATTTTCTCCCATTCTGAGGGTTGTCTTTTGGTCTTGTTTATGGTTTCCTTTGCTGTGCAAAAGCTTTGAAGTTTCATTAGGTCGCATTTGTTTATTTTTGTTTTTATTCCCATTACTCTAGGAGGTGGGTCAGAAAGGATCTTGCTTTGATTTATGTCATAGAGTGTTCTGCCTATGTTTTCCTCTAAGAGTTTGATAGTTTCTGGCCTTACATTTAGGTCTTTAATCCATTTTGAGCTTATTTTTGTGTATGGTGTTAGGGAGTGATCTAATCTCATACTTTTACATGTACCTGTCCAGTTTTCCCAGCACCACTTATTGAAGAGGCTGTCCTTTCTCCATTGTACATTACTGCCACCTTTATCAAAGATAAGGTGTCCATATGTGCATGGGTTTATCTCTGGGCTTTCTATCCTGTTCCATTGATCTATCTTTCTGTTTTTGTGCCAGTACCGTACCGTCTTGATGACTGTAGCTTTGTAGTATAGTCTGAGGTCAGGGAGCCTGATTCCTCCAGTTCCTTCTTTCGTTCTCAAGATTGCTTTGGCTATTCGGGGTCTTTTGTGTTTCCATACAAATTGTGAAATTTTTTGTTCTAGTTCTGTGAAAAATGCCAGTGGTAGTTTGATAGGGATTGCATTGAATCTATAGATTGCTTTGGGTAGTAGAGTCATTTTCACAATGTTGATTCTTCCAATCCAAGAACATGGTATATCTCTCCATCTATTTGTATCATCTTTAATTTCTTTCATCAGTGTCTTATAATTTTCTGCATACAGGTCTTTTGTCTCCTTAGGTAGGTTTATTCCTAGATATTTTATTCTTTTTGTTGCAATGGTAAATGGGAGTGTTTTCTTGATTTCACTTTCAGATTTTTCATCATTAGTATATAGGAATGCCAGAGATTTCTGTGCATTAATTTTGTATCCTGCCACTTTACCAAATTCATTGATTAGCTCTAGTAGTTTTCTGGTAGCATCTTTAGGGTTCTCTATGTATAGGATCATGTCATCTGCAAACAGTGACAGCTTTACTTCTTCTTTTCCAATTTGGATTCCTTTTATTTCCTTTTCTTCTCTGATTGCTGTGGCTAAAACTTCCAAAACAATGTTGAATAATAGTGGTGAGAGTGGACAACCTTGTCTTGTTCCTGATCTTAGTGGAAATGCTTTCAGTTTTTCACCATTGAGGATGATGTTTGCTGTGGGCTTGTCATATATGGCCTTTATTATGTTGAGGAAAGTTCCCTCTATGCCTACTTTCTGCAGGGTTTTTATCATAAATGGGTGTTGAATTTTGTCAAAAGCTTTCTCTGCATCTATTGAGATGATCATATGGTTTTTCTCCTTCAATTTGTTAATATGGTTTATCACATTGATAGATTTGCGTATATTGAAGAATCCTTGCATTCCTGGAATAAACCCCACTTGATCATGGTGTATGATCCTTTTAATGTGCTGTTGGATTCTGTTTGCTAGTATTTTGTTGAGGATTTTTGCATCTATGTTCATCAGTGATATTGGCCTGTAGTTTTCTTTCTTTGTGACATCCTTGTCTGGTTTTGGTATCAAGGTGATGGTGGCCTCGTAGAGGGAGTTAGGGAATGGTCCTCCCTCTGCTATATTTTGGAAGAGTTTGAGAAGGATAGGTGTTAGCTCTTCTCTAAATGTTTGATAGAATTCGCCTGTGAAGCCATCTGGTCCTGGGCTTTTCTTTGTTGGAAGATTTTAAATCACAGTTTCAATTTCAGTGCTTGTGATTGGTCTGTTCATATTTTCTATTTCTTCCTGATTCAGTCTTGGCAGCTTGTGCATTTCTAAGAATTTGTCCATTTCTTCCAGATTGTCCATTTTATTGGCATAGAGTTGCTTGTAGTAATCTCTCATGATCTCTTTTATCTCTGCAGTGTCAGTTGTTACCTCTCCTTTTTCATTTCTAATTCTATTGATTTGAGTCTTCTCCCTTTTTTTCTTGATGAGTCTGGCTAGTGGTTTATCTATTTTGTTTATCTTCTCAAAGAACCAGCTTTTAGTTTTATTGATCTTTGCTATTGTTTCCTTCATTTCTTTTTCATTTATTTCTGATCTGATTTTTATGATTTCTTTCCTTCTGCTAGCTTTGGGGTTTTTTTGTTCTTCTTTCTCTAATTGCTTGAGGTGCAAGGTTAGGTTGTTTATTCGAGATGTTTCCTGCTTCTTAAGGTGGGCTTGTATTGCTATAAACTTCCCCCTTAGAACTGCTTTTGCTGTATCCCACAGGTTTTGGGTCGTTGTGTCTCCATTGTCATTTGTTTCTAGGTATTTTTTGATTTCCTCTTTGATTTCTTCAGTGATCTCTTCATTATTAAGTAGTGTATTGTTTAGCCTCCATGTGTTTGTATTTTTTACAGATCTTTTCCTGTAATTGATATCTAGTCTCATGGCGTTGTGGTCAGAAAAGATACTTGATACAATTTCAATTTTCTTAAATTTACCAAGGCTTGATTTGTGACCCAAGATATGATCTATCCTGGAGAATGTTCCATGAGCACTTGAGAAAAATGTGTATTCTGTTGTTTTTGGATGGAGTGTCCTATAAATATCAATTAAGTCCATCTTGTTTAATGTATCATTTAAAGCTTGTGTTTCCTTATTTATTTTCATTTTGGATGATCTGTCCATGGGTGAAAGTGGGGTGTTAAAGTCCCCTACTATGAATGTGTTACTGTCGATTTCCCCTTTTATGGTTGTTAGTATTTGCCTTATGTATTGAGGTGCTCCTATGTTGGGTGCATAAGTATTTACAATTGTTATATCTTCTTCTTGGATCGATCCCTTGATCATTATGTAGTGTCCTTCTTTGTCTCTTTTAATAGTCCTTATTTTAAAGTCTATTTTGTCTGATATGAGAATTGCTACTCCAGCTTTCTTTTGGCTTCCATTTGCATGGAATATCTTTTTCCATCCCCTTACTTTCAGTCTGTATGTGTCTCTAGGTCTGAAGTGGGTCTCTTGTAGACAGCATATATAAGGGTCTTGTTTTTGTATCCATTCAGCTAATCTGTGTCTTTTGGTGGGAGCATTTAGTCCATTTACATTTAAGGTAATTATCGATATGTATGTTCCTATTCCCATTTTCTAAATTGTTTTGGGTTCGTTATTATAGGTCTTTTCCTTCTCTTGTGTTTCTTGCCTAGAGAAGTTCCTTTAGCATTTGTTGTAAAGCTGGTTTGGTGGTGCTGAACTCTCTCAGCTTTTGCTTGTCTGTAAAGGTTTTAATTTCTCCATCAAATCTGAATGAGATCCTTGCTGGGTAGAGTAGTCTTGGCTGCATGTTTTTCTCCTTCATCACTTTCAGTATGTCCTGCCACTCCCTTCTGGCTTGTAGGGTTTCTGCTGAGAGATCAGCTGTTAACCTTATGGGGATTCCCTTATGTGTTATTTGTTGTTTTTCCCTTGCTGCTTTTAATATGCTTTCTTTGTATTTAATTTTTGACAGTTTGATTAATATGTGTCTTGGCATATTTCTCCTTGTATTTATCCTGTATGGGACTCTCTGTGCTTCCTGGACTTGATTAACTATTTCCTTTCCCATATTAGGGAAGTTTTCAACTATAATCTCTTCAAATATTTTCTCAGTCCCTTTCTTTTTCTCTTCTTCTTCTGGGACCCCTATTATTCAAATGCTGGGAGAACATTAAACGCACCAACATTCGAATTATAGGGGTTCCAGAAGAAGAAGAGAAAAAGAAAGGGACTGAGAAAATATTTGAAGAGATTATAGTTGAAAACTTCCCTAATATGGGAAAGGAAATAGTTAATCAAGTCCAGGAAGCACAGAGAGTCCCATACAGGATAAATCCAAGGAGAAATACGCCAAGACACATATTAATCAAACTGTCAAAAATTAAATACAAAGAAAGCATATTAAAAGCAGCAAGGGAAAAACAACAAATAACACAAAAGGGAATCCCCATAAAGTTAACAGCTGATCTCTCAGCAGAAACTCTGCAAGCCAGAAGGGAGTGGCAGGACATACTGAAGGTGATGAAGGAGAAAAGCCTGCAACCAAAATTACTCTACCCAGCAAGGATCTCATTCAGATTTGATGGAGAAATTAAGACCTTTACAGACAAGCAAAAGCTGAGAGTTCAGCACCACCAAACCAGCTTTACAACAAATGCTAAAGGAACTTCTCTAGGCAAGAAACACAAGAGAAGGAAAAGACCTATAATAACGAACCCAAAACAATATAGAAAATGGGAATAGGAACATACATATCGATAATTACCTTAAATGTAAATGGACTAAATGCTCCCACCAAAAGACACAGATTGGCTGAATGGATACAAAAACAAGACCCATATATATGCTGTCTACAAGAGACCCACTTCAGACCTAGAGACACATACAGAATAAAAGTGAAGGGATGGAAAAAATATTCCATGCAAATGGAAATCAAAGAAAGCTGGAGTAGCAATTCTCATATCAGACAAAATAGACTTTAAAACGAAGACTATTACAAGAGACAAAGAAGGACACTGTATAATGATCAAGGGATCACTCCATGAAGAAGATATAACAATTGTAAATATTCAGGCCCCCAACATAGGAGCACCTCAATACATAAGGCAAATACCAACAGCCATAAAAGGGGAAATCAACAGTAACACGATCATAGTAGGGGATGTTAACACCCCACTTTCACCAATGGACAGATCATCCAAAATGAAAATAAATAAGGAAACACAAGCTTTAAATGATACATTAAACAAGATGGACTTAATTGATACTTATAGGACATTCCATCCAAAAACAACAGAATACACTTTCTTCTCAAGTGCTCATGGAATATTCTCCAGGATAGATCATATCTTAGGTCACAAATCAAGCCTTGGTAAATTTAAGAAAATTGAAATCATATCAAGAATCTTTTCTGATCACAACACTATGAGACTAGATATCAATTACAGTAAAAAATCTGTAAAAAATACAAACACATGGAGACTAAACAACACACTACTAAATAACCAAGAGATCACTGAAGAACTCAAAGAGGAAATCAAAAAATTCCTGGAAACAAATGACGTGAAAACATGATGACCCAAAGCCTATGGGATGCAGCAAAAGCAGTTCTAAGAGGGAAGTTTATAGCAATAAAATCCTACCTCAAGAAACGAGAAATATCTCAAATAAACAACCTAACCTTACACCTAAAGCAATTAGAAAAAGAACAAAAAAAAAACCCAAAGTTAGCAGAGGGAAAGAAATCATAACGATTAGATCAGAAATAAATGAAAAAGAAATGAAGGAAACGATAACAAAGATCAATAAAACTAAAAGCTGGTTCTTTGAGAAGTTAAACAAAATTGATAAACCATTAGCCAGACTCATCAAGAAAAAAAGGGAGAAGACTCAAATCAACACAATTAGAAATGAAAAAGGAGAAATAACAACTGACACTGCAGAAATACAAAGGATCATGAGAGATTACTATAAGCAACTATATGCCGATAAAAGGGACAACTTGGAAGAAATGGACAAATTCTTAGAAAAGCACAACCTTCTGAGACTGAACCAAGGAGAAATAGAAAATATAAACAGACCAATCACAAACACGGAAATTGAGATTGTGATTAAAAATCTTCCAACAAACAAAAGCCCAGGACCAGATGGATTCACAGGCTAATTCTATGAAATGTTTAGAGAAGAGCTAAAACTTATCCTTCTCAAAATCTTCCAAAATATAGCAGAGGGAGGAACACTCCCAGACACATTCTACGAGGCCAACATCACCCTGATACCAAAACTAGAAAAAGATGTTACAAAAAATGAAAACTGCAGGCCAGTATCACTGATGAACATAGGTGCAAAAATCCTCAACAAAATACTAGCATACAGAATCCAGCAGCACATTAAAAGGATCATACACCATGATCAAGTGGGGTTTATCCAAGAAATGCAAGGATTCTTCAATATAAGCAAATCAAACAATGTGATAAACCATATTAACAAACAGAAGGAGAAAAACCATATGATCATCTCAGTAGATGCAGAAAAAGCTTTTGACAAAATTCAACAACAATTATGATAAAAACCCTGCAGAAAGTAGGCATAGAGGGAATTTACGTCAGCATAATAAAGGCCATATATAACAAACCCACAGCCAACATTGTTCTCAATGGTGAAAAACTGAAACCATTTCCTCTAAAATCAGGAACAAGACAAGGTTGTCCACCCTCACCACTATTAGTAACATAGTTTTGGAAGTTTTAGCCACAGCAATCAGAGAAGAAAATGAAATAAAAGGAATCCAAATCAGAAAAGAAGTAAAGCTGTCACTGTTTGCAGATGACATGATACTATACATAGAGAATCCTAAAGATTCCACCAGAAAACTACTAGAGCTAATCAATGAATTTGGTAAAGTAGCAGGATACAAAATTAATGCACAGAATCTCTTGCATTCCTATACAGTAATGATGAAAAATCTGAAAGGGAAATTAAGGAAACACTCCCATGTACCATTGCAACATAAAGAATGAAATATCTCGGGATAAACCTACCTATGGAGACAAAAGACCTGTATGCAGAAAACTATAAGACACTGATGAAAGAAATTAAAGAGGATACAAACAGATGGAGTGATATACCATGTTCTTGGATTGGAAGAATCAACATTGTGAAAATGACTATACTACCCAAAGCAATCTACAAATTCAATGCAATCTCTATCAAACTACCAATCGCATTTTTCACAGAACTAGAACAAAATATTTCACAATTTGTACAGAGACACAAAAGACCCCGAATTGCCAAAGCAATCTTGAGAAAGAAAACCGGAGCTGGAGGAATCAGGCTCCCTGACTTCAGAGTATGATACATAGCTATGGTAATCAAGACAGTATGGTACTGGCACAAAAACAGACATATAGATCAATGGAATAGGATACAAAGCCCAGAGATAAACCCATGCACATATGGTCACCTTAGTTTTGATAAAGGAGGCAGGAATATACAATGGAGAAAAGAGAGCCTCTTCAATAAGTGGTGCTGGGAAAACTGGACAGCTACATGTAAAAGACTGAAATTAGAACACTTCCTAACACCATACAGAAAAATAAACTCAAAAAGGATTAAAACCTAAATGTAAGGCCAGACACTAAAACTCTGAGAGGAAAACATAGGCAGAACACTCTATGACATAAATCACAGCAAGATCCTTTTTGACCCACCTCCTACAGTAAGAAAATAAAAACAATAATAAACAAATGGTACTTAATGAAACTTAAAAGCTTTTGCACAGCAAAGGAAAACATAAACAAGATGAAAAGACAATCCTCAGAATGGGATGAAATATTTGCAAATGAAGCAACTGACAAAGGATTTATGTCCAAAATTTACAAGCAGCACATGCAGGTCAATATCAAAAAAACAAAAAACCGAATCCAAAAATTGGCACAAGACCTAAGTATACATTTCTCCAAAGAAGATATACAGATTGTCAACAAACACATGAAAGGATGCTCAACATCACTAATCATTATATAAATGCAAATCAAAACTACAATGAGGTATCACCTCACACTGGTTAGAATGGCCATCCTCATAAAATCTACAAACAATAAATGCTGGAGAGGGTGTGGAGAAAAGAGAACCCTCTTGCACTGTTGGTGGGAATGTAAATTGATACAGCCACTATGGAGATCAGTATGGAGGTTCCTTAAAACACTTAAAATAAAACTACCATATGACCCAGCAATCCCACTACTGGGCATATACCCTGAGAAAACCATAATTCAAAAAGAGTCATGTACCACAATGTTCATTGCAGCTCTATTTACAATAACCAGGACACGGAAACAACCTAAATGTCCATTGCCAGATGAATGGATAAAGAAGATGTGGCACATATATACAATGGAATATTACTCAGCCATAAAAAGAAACAAAATTGAGTTATTTGTAGTGAGGTGGATGAGCCTAGAGTCTGTCATACAGAGTGAAGTAAGTCAGAAAGAGAAAAACAAATACTGTATTCTAACACATATATATATGGACTCTAAAGAAGAAAAAATCGTTCTGAAGATCCTAGGGGCAGGACAAGAATAAAGACGCAGACGTAGAGAATACACTTGAGGACATGGGGAAGGGGAAGGGTAAGCTGGGACAAAGTGAGAGAGTGGCATGGACATACATACACTACCAATTATAAAACAGACAGCTAGTGGGAAGCAACAGCATAACACAGGGAGATCAGCTCACTGCTTTGTGTCCACATAGAGGGGTGGGATTCAGAGGGTGGGAGGGAGATGCAAGAGGGAGGGATATGGGGATATATGTATACGTATAGCTTATTCACTTTGTTATACAGCAGAAACTAACACACCATTGTAAACAATTATATTCCAATAAAGATGTTAAAATAAAAAAGAATTTTGTTTATGGTAATTTCATGTAAATAAATGATCAAACCTAATGACAATCTATGCTCCTATGTGTTTACTGTATATATTATTTTTCGTGAGGCAATTTTAAAATTCTTGTCTTGCATTATATATATAAGAAACGTGTAATCATTATGGTTATCAGTTGAAAACACATCCATCAGTAACAACTAGAAATTATTTCTTCACTGAATAGTAGCAGCTATTAAATAAAAAATGAAACAACAAGCACAAAAAGGCTAAGGATATTAAAAAGACTCTGGATGGGTAAAGATGCTTTTATTCGTTAGAAATTGAGATGTGAAAATAGCAACCTAAGAGGAAGACTTGGATAATATCCTTAAGGTTGAACACAATATAAGTTTAAAGCTTATATTATATATAAGCTTATATATAAGAGCAAGTTTTCATTTGCTCCTCATGCAGCTATGAGTAAAAACTTAAGAAAAAAATGGTGGAAAAAACCAAAAGAGATTTTATATATATATATTTACCCACAGACCATTAGTCCTTATTTATCTTTTGAAATGTGAAAATAGAAGGGTTTCTGGAAGATCAGCATATACTTTCAGTATTTTGAGCTAATAAACGTCTGAAAACCAAGTCATTTTCAATATCCACAAGAAATACAGTGAGTAATATTTTCCTTGCATATCAGTTGTAGTGTATTTACATCTTTAACATTGCCCAAAAGATAAATGAACCTAAGTTCATTAAAAAGTAGCTTATATAAAGATAACAATATTTTAAACTTGTGGCCAATCACTATTCTAGTTTTATACATTTAAAGGAACTCCATTAGCAAGATAGTAACTTATTAAACAAATGGACCTTGAATATAAACAGTAGTTTTGACTAATTTTATAGAAAAACCTACATCTAATAACAGAAAAAAAAATAATCCTTTTAGAACATTCTTTGAGCAATTAGCTTTATCATTCAACATTGTTTAAAACAATCCCTGGTCTTTACAAATTTATGCAAAATACATTCTATGTACAGCTGACTTAAAAATAACCATTTTTAGAAAGAATATTTAAGAAGATATAAAGGGTTACTATGGTTATTAGCTAAAGAAAGATAATTTGCCCCCTCCCTATTTTACTTTGCTGTTTCCGCAATCTGTGGGAATTAGAGTCTAAACTAATTGAATAAGTGAATATAAATAACAATGAATCAAACCCAGTATCAACCCCAGGATAGACAGGAAGGGCACACCAAGAGATGATGCAAGGTATCATCAATTCCCTTTCCTTGAAAAACAGTTTTAAAAGGATAGAGTCCAGTTGATGCAAATGAACAGCAAATATATCACCCTTGCAGTTGTTTCCTCCTTCTCTAGACATTGACAATTACCTTTTCTGCAACAATGTATTATTGTTGTTTTATTATTTGAAGTACTTCTTAAACTTCCCACTTTTTCTCCTTTTCTGTAAATTGTAATAGTGTATCATCTCTGTATTACTTTAATGATCTATTGAATCAACATTTGTCCATATCAATCAATCTATTCAATGATACTTGAGTACTTTAAGTAAAATCATATCTCCATGATATCCTCTTCAAAAATCTACAATGGTCATTTTCTAGCCTATCGAATCTTGACTTCTGTGTAGGAACCTCAAATTTAAAAAAATTTCCTTTGACTTATTTGGACCTATTTTCCAATGATTGTATTTTTATTCACAGCAAAAGACATAATTGTTTTTTAAAGAGTTTTTTTTTAACTAAAATTATTATTATTTTGCGGTACGCAGGCCTCTCACTGCTGTGGCCTCTCCTGTTGTGGAGCACAGGCTCTGGATGCGCAGGCTCAGCGACCATGGCTCATGGGCCCAGCTGCTCCGTGGCATGTGGGATCTTCCCGGACCGGGGCACGAACCCGTGTCCCCCGCATCGGCAGGCGGACTCTCAACCACTACGCCATCAGGTAAGCCCAATTATTTTTATTTTTTAATGTATCACAGGAGCATTAACTGAAAGCTTTATTGCTGTCCTGAATATATATGTAGACATCAGATGCTTAAGGATAATGCTTTAGGCCTTTTTGAAATTTCTATGAGAACAGGTATAAACTAAGCATAGAAGGTTAACAGTTAATAAAATAAAATTTTGTCATAAGTATTGGTATTAATTACAATTTGGAAAATGTCCCTACTTGTCCTGACACTGTATCTGTGATCTGTTATTGCTAGCACTTTAAAGAATGGATTCACTGGATTAAATGTGATAGATTTTTTTAAACTGAGGGCCATGGCAAGCATTAATCAGATTTGATGTATCGAAGTATGGAAAGTAGTAATAGTTTTTAAAATTTTTTGATGATGGCCTGTCAATTTATTGCCACTGCAAAAAGATCACTAAAGTGATATGAGAGACAGGAAATGTTAGAATCTTACGGATGATATACTCATTAATAAAATGTGATCTATTGAACATTGCAGGGTCATGATATGAGAGAAAAATATTGGTAGATCTATCAAGGAAGACAACAAGGTTTTAGTCATGAGCAATTAAGTAGGGCCTTGTAAATTATTCGGCAGTGCAGAAGTGACAGTAAGAGATTGAGGAACACCTAGACGTTAAAATTGACTAGCTCATAGGATATCCAAGAGCAGAAGGTCAACAAGCAAGGAGACAACTAGGTTTGCCAAACATTACTAATGTGAGATACAAATTTGAAAAAAAAATCATTTGAAGTCAAGTCACAAGTTATAAAGAAGGGTGAAATTCATAATTATGTGCATGGGAAAATTTCCAGGATTTTGTATAATATGATTAAAGGAGGTCAAAGAATAGTTCAGTATTATTCTGTTGACATAAAGCCAGAGTCCAAACCTAAATTACCTGTATTTATATTATGCTAGATATTAAAGAAGAAAAAGTATGGAATTGTTAGCTATCGTTTACTCTGGGGTAATTTTTAAATGAAATAACTTTTTTAAATTTAAAAATATGGAAAGGGTAAAGAGATCATTCACTTTTAATTCAGTATGCTTCTTTATTTTCTTGAAAAATAAAAGGATATAATTTACTTCAGCAAAAATTATTTATTTGAAAGAGGAAGACATAAAAAGTTTTAATTAAGTATAATACAAGTTTGAGAAATAGGTAAATGTATTATGAAGGCAAAGGAGAAAAATACTGAGGTAACTTACAGAAACAGCAAGAATTATAGTATAACCTTAGTCCATCTGGACTTATGAGATAGTTTTAAGTTTCATTAAGCTTTTATTGGAAGTATGACAACTGTCCCAGTCTATTTTCAGAAGCTTGTCTGTCCAGTTGCTCATGAATTTTATCAGGGCAAAAGAGCAGATAGTGTTCAAAATGACCAAAAGCTATTATTATTTTGTAGAAGATTGTAAATACCAAAAGTGACAACTTTCTGCCATGTCTATTGAACTAAACTTTATCTTCTTCCAATAGAATGCAATGCATTGTACCTCATTTACACATATTTATGTATTTATTCAAATATTTCTAATTTTTCTTATGATGCTTTCCCCCCAACCACCTTCACAATTATTTACTTTCTCATGCTCACCCCACAATCCATAATAATAATTTTGATCATGAATTTGATCAATACCAAAGTCCATAGAACTGATAATATCTTGTAATCTAAGCATGACAGAAATATTTCTGTACCATCAAAAAGAAATAGTGGCTTTGTTCTGATGGCTAAGCAAAAATTTAGAATTTATTTTTAATGTAGGTCCAAAACTGAGTTTGAGTTTTGAAAAATTATTGAATATTAATAGTTCAGTTTTTTCACATTTAAAATCAAAACATTTTTTTTTGTGCTCAGATGACTTTAACTGGTGATGAACTTGAAAAAGCAAAGAAGAATTTTCTGATAAGAAGATGATAGATAACTTGGTTTTAGAGAAAAACTTCATGGCCATGTGAAATAATAGTTTCTTCATTTTCTGACATTATTATTGCTTTATGTAATTTTTTAACAATAAAAAATGCTGCTTTGATTTTGACATTTTGAAATAGTTTAACAAAGTTTACTAAGCTTTAATACTTAGTCCTTTGTCAAGATATAGTACATACAAATTTAACAAAATTTTTCAGTTTGAAAACCATGCAGAAGTAAAAAGCCATTTCTAGAATAGGAAAACATTTCACTTTGTATGATGAATATAATACTATGATTTGGGGCTCAACTTGGATTCTATGATAGGAAACATAACTACATTAGCAATACTAGTTACTGCTTAACCAGTAAAACAAAAGGAAACACTACAATATTATAACATTCTACAAGCATTATATAAAATTCTGGTACTCATTTGTGACATTTTAGTAGACATCCTAATATTCTGTTATTGTTTTAATAGCTCACAGCCTGTGTCCTATTACTGACTTCTATGAACAGTGTGAGACAACTGGTTTTTTGCAATGCAGTTGTAGATCAAAGTGGTTTATCATATAAATTGCTATCCATAGGAGTAGATAATTCTGATGAGATTTACTTCACTTACTTTTAAGAAATAAAAAAGTATCCCTAGATTTCACAGAGCATAATTAAAATACTAATTGAAATACTGTGCTATATGTGTTCTGCATGTCATCTCATTTTTCAGAGTTCTGCCAGTATTTTACACATACCTTGCAAGCATATAATAATAGCAAGCAATGACTTTGTGATCTTTTTATCCAATGTTGTAGGCCAAATGTTTGGAATTTACCCTCTTTCTATTATAAAAGTAATTAAAAGTAAGTGAATGTAGAGTTTGTTTATTATGAAAATTGATAAAGGCATTAGCAAAAATTTGACAGAGATATTAGAATCCATAATGAAGCTTTTCTATGTGGTTTTATAGGTAGAATCAACTGTACCTAAATATTAACTCTTTCTTTCTGGCAACTTTCACTGTTTTAATCTTAAAATACACACAGTAGTTTCTGATTGTGTGAATTAATTCAAATTGACATTAACCGAAGATTAGCTTAGACAGTGAAATAATCAAATTTTTATAATTTTTGTTTTTAAACTTTAGTTTTCTGTCAGAAGAAAATGAAGAAAATAAATCTAAGATATAATGTTTGTAAAGAAATTTAACCCAGTCCAAATTGGTAAACTATTTTAAAGCATATACAATTAATATATACTGTTAGCCCTTTTTAGAGTTGTAGTCAGTAATGTAACTTTAGATTCCACTTATCATAATAAGTTGCAATTTTATAGTATAAATCAAAGAAGAATATTCTGTCTGTTGCACCAAGAAAATAACAGATTTATTTGGCTAGTAAAAGAATCTCCTGAATTTGCTATCAACCAAATATATGATATTTTATTATAAATGTTATGAAATTAAAGGGAACAGAAAATTATTAGTCCAATAAATAAGGATATGGTTTATCCTTATTTAAAGTTTTTACCTCATTCAGGACATGACATTATATATTACAAAATGTGTATTTGGTTTTCAGGTTTGTGTTGAGGATTAAACAAAAAACTGCACAGAATATAAAGTACATAAGTACTTATGTGGATAAAACATGTCCTTACTCATATTTCTACATTTTCTTTTTCTTTGTTTACTTGTTTTATTTTGTTTTCCTACTATGAAAATGGTCATACATTTGTATTCTCTAAACTGATGTTAGCACACATCTTTTTCCCCCTAAAAGTTTTCCCCACAAAATAGAATATGTTTTTCATTAGACCAATTGTGGATTAGTAGTTTTCAGAAGAATTACATGAATTTTAATGTGCATATATTTTTCTTTGTAATTTATAAATGAACTTTTCACATTCATCAACTTTCCATATTCACCTAACATAAACCATATTACCAGTTTTCAGTATTTTAATCTTCTGATATAGTATTAAAATATAGAAGATACAAGCAGTAAATCTTAATGTTTTATTTTCAAAATATGTTCCGCTTTTGCATTTGAATTTATTCTCAGTCTACTTAAAAGCAAATGTTAAAGCTCACGAGAGGATAGCTGTTATTTTCAGCTCCTCCTCAAACTATCCTTGCAGCCGATTGAAAACCAGGATGGAGGAAATTAACTGAATTTGATATAGTTCAGCTGAAGCTGAATTTTCCTTTATCTAATCTTAAGGGGATCAATAGCAGCAAATTCTTTTCCCTTAAACTTACGGACTTAAAACAACTTTGAAAAGCTAATAAATGACTAGGCAAAATGGGTTTTATTCAATAACCATGAAAGAAAATGTACCAAAATGACTCTCTATAGTTAATATTTGAATAAATAATATATTCAAGACATTTTTATTAAAATATTTTGTTAAACTTCTCATTTTAAGATCAGATGAAAGATATGCCTCTTGAAGGACTTTTACTTCGATGAACAATCTTATACTTCCACATTTACATAACATTGAAAATAAAATACATTAAATACATGGGGCACTAATTTTTATTAAAGAAGCAACAAGAATCAAAATATTTCTTTAAAATGTGACCAATCTAATTTAAAATAAGATAAATGGAAATTCAATCTATCTATGCAGTAAGCAGAATAATGCCCCTTGCCTCACAGATATCCATATTCTAATCTTCAGAATCTGAATATATTGTTTCATGACAAAGGGGAATTAAGGTTGCAGATAGAATTAAGCTTACTACTCAGCTGACTTTAAGATAGGCAGATTACCCAGGATTATCCAGATGGATCAAATTTAGTTGCAAGAGTATTTAAAGGTAGAAAAGAGAGGCAGGAGAGTGAGTCAAAAGAAGATGTGAGTGTTGAAGAAGGGCACGCAGAGATGTAACTGTTGTTACTCAAGATGGAGGAAGGGGACCATGCATTAAGGACTGTGGGCATCATCTCAAAGCTGGAAAGGACAAAGAAACAGATTATGCCCTAGAGACTCCAGAAAGGAATGTAACTCTTCTGACACCCTGATCTTCTTTTAGCCCAGTGAGACCCAGGCTGGACAGCTGAACTACAGAACTGTAAGTTGTTTTTCATTGTTTTTAAGCCACTCAGTTTTCGGAAGTTTGTTAAAACATCAATAGAAAACTAATGCAATACATCATACTTTTCGTATCAGAGCAAAAGGGCAAAATACACACACAGCATATGGGTTTACAAGGTATGTATGTATGTGTGTGTGTGTGTGTGTGTGTGAAGTTGACTTTAGTTGAGTCAATTTTACAATACTATTCCAAATTTCAAATATGCCTTTTGTCTTTATAATCCCATTTCTGGAAGCTTATTCTAAAGTTGTATTTACATGTATGGAAAATATGTGCACAAAAATGTTGATTTAAGACAATTTTTTAACTTAAAAATTTGAAATAATGAAATACAAATCAATAAATAATCGCTTCCTATGCCTCTGTGTTTGTGTGGGTGTTGCTTTCATAGACTGTAATAGCTATAGCTTCAAAGAAAGACATCTTGGCAGATGGAGACAACTGAGAGTTAATTACTTTCAAGAATAAATTTTTGCAAATTTGAATATTGTACCATGTGCATAAACAACTTATTAGAAATGGGTTGGTGAATTTAAAACTGAATGATATCATCTCATAAATTTCAGGGCTAATGGATGGTGATTTTTTAAAAAGGTTATAGAGGTTTGGGTGAGAGTTGGAAAATCTAGTCTTCTAATTCTGGCCCACATTTTGTTGGGGTTAAAGAGTTTTTGCTGACATCCTCACAGATTTTTCTTGAATCATGATAGATGAAATTGCAACAGTTTTCTTTGTCATAAGGTTAAGCAAAAAAACATAAAATGGGTAAACAACAAATAGAAGACTTTGTAGAACAGCAGATAACAATCTTGTTTGAAACATAAATAAGTCACTGGTACTTGAGCCCTTCAATAGGTAAGGTTTCAGGTGTATCAAGGTAAGCAATTAGACTAAAGATGCCCTTCTATAAAGGGCTTGTGCTGAGAATGAAGTGATTCTTCTCACCTGGGACTTGCAAAGGAGCTGATCATATGTGTAGCTCACTTTGAAGTGTGCTGTAGGTATGATGAGAAAAACCATCCATTTGTAATTGCTACTTTTAAAGGCAGGTGGGAGGAATGGGAACTCTCCCAAAAATCAGTTACACTTTTAAGAGAGCTGCGTTGGACTACTCCTATAGCATTTCCTCCAGTGAAAAAAGTTGTAACAAATAACCTCAGATAATTCCTAAAGTCAGCAATCCAAAGAGTGTTTATCAGGTTGAAAACTTGAAAGAGTTCTTTCAGTCTTTGTTCCAAATCCCCTAGGAAAAGAATATGGTGATGGCCATATGGGCCTCCTAGGAAATGTTTATCATGTGTTGCATAAGAACATTATGGGTCATAGGTCTGCTGCTATACATAGAGTGGAGAGGTACCACTGGGTCAAGACAAAATACAGTGGCTGGGCACTTGGTGGGATAGAGCTCAGACGAGCAGCTGTATTTTCTCTAAAATGAAAATGAGTCTAAGATTGAGAAGCTCAAGAAACAGAAAAAATAACCACAAAATGGAATAGGGTGCATGATGGTAAATCCTCTCATACAGATCATAACTGTCTTAATTTTAGTTCTTACTTGATTTTATATGATTTTTTTGCATAACATTAATCAATGTACCCAACAAGATAATAGAATAAAGATATTGAATTAGATGAATTATGAAAAGTAACAGTTTAAAGAAATAACTATTTTAATTTTAAATACAGTATAAAGTGCTTATATAGTATGAAGTCCTTAGAATCAGTTAGAAATGTTTGGACAATGCATAAACATCCTATATATTTCAAATTAACAACGATTGAAATTCATTAATACAAATATATCTAGTAAGTCAAAGTGCTTTTGTAGCTCTTAAAATTTTTGCCATGGTTACAAAAGATATGATTGCATATTGCTCTGAAAAATAAATAGAATAGCACAACAAACAAAATCAATGTAAAATTATATATATATATATATATATTTATATGATCTTGTATGTAAGCTTGATTCTGGAAAAACTTTTTTCTGAAAACTAAAGAGGACATTTTTTTAAAGCCATAAACTTTTCACATAAAGAGAGTTAGGAGAGCTGAACTCCTTCCTCATCTATGCAGCCTCGGTGCTTTCAAAAAAGCAATTTTATGTGTGTCACAAGGTCAACTGTGGACTCTAAAGTAGTAAATCCACATATTTCCAGCATAGTTTCATGGCAGAATTACATGCTTTCATAGGAGAAAAAGCAATGAAAAGGAGAAATAGCATCTGCTCAGCTTTAGGCCTGATTAGGGAAATTAGTTCCATCAACATATGTAAATGCCGATTACTTACCTAACAGAATCTTAGAGCAGTAAGGAAGCATAAATGTTAGCTGGTACAAACTTGTCTCGGTAGTCTGGGCTTGGATACTATTCTCCTAAGTGGTTTACTCAAAATCAACGAACTACAGACAAAACTGAAACTTGAATACATGTTTTGTTATTTCTTAATGGACTAAGCATCTCTAATTTGCCTGCTCGGTACCAACTTGTTTGAGGAACTGTCCCTATTCTATACGTGTTTCTGATTTTCTACCAATCACAGAACCTCAGATGCAAACAATGGTCTTAAGACTTAAGTTTTCACTTGGGGCATTTTTCTTTAGGGAAATTTTCTCAGTAGTGATTTATTGGGACAGTAGTCTATTTGAACTTAATCGTATTATGCAGCGTCTTGAAGAAACTTCTCATGAGTCACAGCTATTGAAAACTGAGTCGACATCTTTGCCTTTTTTTCTTGGTTTTGGGGTGAAATCTGAGTATAATCATTAAGGTTAAAATCAGGTATAGATTTTTCATAAATGCCTTTTGTCAGGTTAGGAAACTCTTTATTCCTGTTTTGCCTAGTGCTCTTTATCATTATTAGATGTTGACTTTTGCTAAAAACTTTTTTCTGCACATTTTGAGATAATCATATGGTTTTTAAGAATTTTTGTGTGTGTTCATGGAGGATATTTGTCTATAGTTTGTCAGGTTTTGGTATCAGGATAATTCTGATCTTACAGAAGTATTAGAAAATGTTTGCTTTATTTGATTTCCTGAAAAAGTTTGTTTGAATTTACTTCTCTAAATGTTTTGTAGAATGCATGGTGATTCTTCACTGCATGGTTCACTTTCCAATTCCTTTAAGTGTCAGCCCCCTAGCTTTTTTAATTGTTCTCAGTGGAAAAAGTAGTCTGAGTTACCTGGTCACCTGTTACAAAAGCATAAAAGAACTTGGTAGTGGCTCTTCTTTCTTGGTTGGAGATGCTGATGAAAGAAGTCAAATTGAAATTGACTCATCTCAGTACCTATAAAGGGAAGCAGAAATGCACAATATCCTCTTAGCTTTACCCCTAAAATGTGTCTAATTACCTGGATAAGTCAAGTGAAGGAGAAATATTCAAAATACTAAAGCACTGATTAATGATTACTAAAAATGCATAATATCACAGACATTTTAATCTATCAGTCACGGTAAAGACATGTAAGACAGACGATTATATAAATCGTGTCCTCTCTTTGCCCTTGGTTTTTCTAATGTAACCCTGAATTTATCTCATGCTTTTTTCTTCATACTTGCAACACTTCTGTTCTATATACTGTTGCTACACAACATATTATGGTGCTGTAAAACATTTTATTATACTCATGGATTTTTTTAAGGTCATCTATTGCATATAGCACATAGGAATGTCTTCTCTTAGATATACAATGTTTGGAGCTTCAACTGGAAATAATCAATAGGCAACTTATTTTGCTCATCTCAAGATACTGAAAACCTGCCCTTGTGGAACTTGGGCTCCAATTTGTCCCAGATCATTTGGGGAAAATATGTATTGAAGAGTCATAGGCAGTTCAAGGCCATGAAGAGTCATGGCCTTTGTGATCAGGTAATGATTTTCAAAAGGCTAATCCAGTGATGCACTTAATTAAAACCTTCAGTTTAAATGGCACTTTAATTTTAGGTTTTCAAGTTCTATATCATTGATCCATTGCCTTCCCCTTTAGAGGAGAGAAGTACATTACCCTATAAACTCCATTACACAGTGTTGTGAACAAGGAGTATCACTGATGGACCACTGGTTTTTGTCATCTCACCATTGCTAGGAAGGTGTTGAAACAACTATTCCAAAAGTAATCTGAATATATTTAATATGGTCTTGAAGACTGAATGCTAAAACTCTTTAGCTAAAAGTCTTAAAGAAACTTAACTGCTTATGCAGGGAATATTTTGTGATTACAGAGCCTTTGATAATCTACCAGGAGTTTATGTTGCTTAATGCATTTCGATAAAGCATAACTTTATTAAGGTTTGTTAGTGTGATTTTCTTTTTAGTAAGTATATGTCTTAGTCAATCCAAAATTTTCTCCAAGCAAATACCATTATAGTTATATTCAGTGACAAATATCTGTGTTTGTCTTTTCTGCATTTTGAAACAGAATAATTTTATGATAAATATCTTCAGTTAATGGATACTTCATTACTTCTACACATTGTAAATGCAAGTCTTGATAGGTTTATACTTTGACAGGCAAATTTCATTCCTTAGCATAGCTCAAGTTACTATTAAAATATAAATCTATAATATATATCTAGATACTTTTCAGAGAATATAACTTCAAATTTTCTATGTTATGCTTCTCAAAATGTCAAGATACAGAAGTCTACATAACCCTTCCTTAGAGATGTTGAAGAAACCATATAATTTCCATTTGGAGATGATTCACAGTGCAGCTACTGAGAAAAGTCATATCCTTTATTGACTCTTTTGACTATGACTAATAGAGTAAGAAGAAATTTGATGAAAGGGACCTATAAATTTGATTACCTAAAATAGAAGAGTATTTCAGTTTGCATCTTTAAACATTTGTAGGAGTTGTTCAAAATTTCAGTCATTTTTCAGTTTCTTGCATTATATTTATCTTATAAGCCCCTCTATATTAGAAAATTTAGTTGGCTATAATTTGAAAGACAGTAAAATAGAGTTAAATCCTTTAAGTTAACACATTAAAAGTCATACCTTGACACATAGTATATGTTTCGAGAAGCAATACTTGGACTACCCAAGCCTTTGGTCAAGATTTCCAAAATTATAGTAACAAGTACTTAAAAAGTAGTATTTGGAGATGACTTCCCTATTATGCAATTAATCTCCTCTTTGACAAGAGACCTCTCAGGGATCATTCATAGATTTAACCATTAAGTCCAAAGAGACCTACTGAGGACCATCACTTTTTAGTTGGTCATCCTGCTTCATAACAACAGCTCTGTCATGTGGCCAGAGTGAAATATGATTTTAGGTATGGGTTAGATAGGAGGGAGAAAGGAGTATGAATGTCTTGCAATGAAGTTTAGCCTAATGAACTTTAGTAAAAATGGGGGCTTTACATATGTTTCCTTGCTTAGTGGAGATGTCAGCTTTTGGCTATGAGCTCACAACATATTTCCAAAATTATTATTGTGATGTTGTTATTCTTTGTGAATATTGATAGTCCTGAAGTTCCTAGAGTCAGAGAGTAGGGGATATGAGTAAAGGCAAGACTCAGGTATTCATGGCGCCCTAAAAATATCAATTATGTAAAACTTTTTAATATTTTATTTTTAGATTATTTATATTTTTATATGAGTATCTAGATTAGTGTCTTTTTTTCCACTTCGTAAAAGGTGTAGTGAAGTGAAAACTGAATAGATTCTCTCAACTTCTAAGTTTTCAGGCCAGATGAACTAGAGTTTATATCTAACTAGTACTATTATCCAGGAGAAAAAAAGTATCCAGAAACATAAAGTATGAAAGGAGAGGTAAAAGATGTGGAGTTATACATCCCCCAAATCCAAAATTCCCTAACATGTTGAATAGAAAAGCTTATGAAGAATATACCCAAGCTGTTGCCAATTGTTACCTCTTATGAGGAAACTTAAATTAAGGGTTGGTGATTAAGGGTTTATGGCAGTGTTTGGTTTTGTTTTTCATCTTTTGCTGTTAGAATACCTTTACAGTGAAAATATGTGTATTCCTCCTGAGTTTAAAAAATGTAAAATATGAAATATAAATGTCTAGGAAAATAACAGCAATCATAACTATGAAAAGGATAGTGATCAGGACATTTTACATTCTTTAATTTTATACCCTTTTGTGTTTAATTTCTTTTTACAGCTAGAATGTGTTCATGCATGTTTGCAGCACTTAATTTTTAATTCTTTTCCACTTGACATTGACAACTCAAGTTTCTTTCCTTCCATCTCTTCCTGTTTTTTTCTGTTTCCTTTCTGTTCACCTGTTTGTTAGCCTAGTCCTCCACTGTTACCCATCTCATGGATTAATAATGCCAGTTGATGCTTAGATGTGAGTTATATCTTTCCACTTTTCTCAGGCACAATTAGGAATTAGGAATTCTCACATCTAAAAACATCTAAAAACATCTAAAAACATATCTGAGGAACTATTATAAATGGAAGAAAAGTCCATTTTTCTTAATAATTAACAATTTAACAAGAATGGTTTTTTGTATTTACCCTGTGAAAATACATTCTGAATGCAAATAGAATCGTAGATTTTGTTAGACATTTTACTTGCTGCTTCTGTTTGAAAATAACTCTGCACAAATGAGTTCATCAAGAGACCATTCTTCTTATTCAGATTTCAGCTAAACTGTCAACACTTTAGAGAATTCTTTTTTTTTTTTTAGAGAATTCTTCAAGAGACTAGGTAAAACATCTCTCTCTTCTCCCTCCCCAACCAAGATACTATTTATCACATTATCCCCTAAATCCTTAAAAACTCTAACCACTATTCCATTATCTCCTTAAAATAATACTTAAGCACCATAATAGTAAACAAAAATAAACAACCTCTTTGTTTATTCCTGCATCTCCATTATCTATAATGATATCTAATATCAAGTAGCTACCCTATAAATATTTTTGAATGAATACATTTTAATTATTGAATAAATACCAGCAAATGAGTAACAAATCTAATATTATTCTACTGGTGTACCGTGCCTTCACCTTGTCTAGATTATATTTGCTCAGAAAGAGAAGGGTAGGATTTCTTCCAATGCCAATGGAGATGATCCATGTTACGACTATTGCTGCGAATTTTCTCAGCCATATGGTTGGCAAATTCTGGTTTCCATAAGCTTGCAAGTGCTGCTGGTCTGTGTCTTTCTAATATTATGCTCATCCGGCTCCCTGCCTGGTCTATAGCAGTTGTTCAGGAAGGAAATTTCTGCATCCAGTTAACCCACACTGATAAAACATAGACAACAGGTAAAAAATTTTCAGTATCTCAAGTAGCCACTGTTTATTTCAAGCAACTAACTTTTAAACTTCTAAACTCTCTATTACAAACACATTTTCTATTCTGATAATTATTAGCCACAACATACATTTCTTTATATGCCACACTGAGCAAGAATGTTGGGCCAAGAAATTTTCTAAATATTTTCTTACTGAGATATTTCTCATGAAGATCACATAGTAAATAAATAGTATGATAAATAGACATAGGTATGCATGAAAATATAGAAACAGAGGTAGACAGCATACTAATTTTTAAGAAGCATAAATTAAAAGAGTAGGGCTCAAAAACAGTATTCATACAAAAAGGAACAGAAATTGAAACATAACAGTGGATAACACATGGGCTGGCTGTGCTGTAGGTTTGAAATAGGCAGTGGCAGCTGAAAGTTCTGTTCCTGATAAATGGAACTAGAAATGCTGCACATGATATGGGAAACTAACTCTAATCTTACTGCTTGAACCCTATGTCCAATCAAGGTGTATATCAATGAGTGAAAAACTACAGTTGATTTGACTTCAATTAAATTTTTAAAATTTTAAGATAATTATAGATTCAGCTACAGTTCTAAGAAATAATAGAGAACACATATATTCTTTCCCCCAACGAGAATATCTTGCAAAATTGTAGTGTAATATTACAACCAACATATTGGCATTAACATAATTAGAATACAAAATATATCTATGACTCCAAGGATCCCTTATGTTGTTCTTTTACAGCCACATCAGGCAAGCACTAAGCTGCTCTCTATCTCTACAATTTTGTCAGTTCAACAGATTAAAAAAAAATAATATGCTATCGAATATTTTAGGATTTACTTTTTCACACAGTATAATTCTCTGGAGAGTCATCTTATTTTTTGTGCATAACAATAATCTATTCCTTTTTATTGCTGAAATGTATGTAAGGGATGGATGTACCAGTTTGGTTAACCATTCATTCATTCATTGGAAGGCATCTGTGTGGTTTGCAGTTTGGGGACATAAATAAAGCTGCAAAAAAAAAAAAAACTTGGGTACAGGTTTAATTACTAAAGTAATTCTTCATTTCTTGGGGATAAGTGCCAAGGAGTGCATTGATTGTTTCTGGAATCTAGACACTAAATGACCCTAAAACTCAGTCAAAATCTTTTCCAGAGAGGATCTACCATTTTACCATCCCACCAGCAGTATAGAATGATCTGTTTTTTCCACACCCTTGGTAGCACTTGGTGTTTACACTTTTTAAATTTTTAAAAAAATTTTAGCCATTCAGTTAGGTATATACTGCTATCTCATTGTGGTATTTTAAATTGCATTTCCCTAATGACTATGTTGTTGAAGATCTTTTCATGTACTTATTTGTCATCTATATCCTCTTCAGTCAAAAGTCTCTTCATATATTTTGCCCATTTTTAATTGGAGTTCTTGTTCTTTTATTAAGTTTTATTGATACATTATTCACGTAGTCTAGATACTAGTCTTTGTCAAATACATAGTTTGAAATGTTTTCTCCCATTTTGTAGCTGTTTTTGTTTTTTCAGTTCATCAGTTTTTCCTTTTATATCTTGCACTTTGGTGCCAAATCTAAGACCTTTTTGCCTAGCCCTAGATTTCAAATATTTCCCATTTTTGCATGAAAATGAAGTAGTCTTATGTTTTACATTTTGGTCCATGAACAATTTTGTGTAACTTTTGTAAGGTGAGACTTAGGTTATGGTTCATTTTTTTTTTTAACCTGTGGAGGTACAATTCCTCCAGCACCTTTTACTTTTGAGACTATCTTTCATCTGTTGAATTGCTTTTATGTAGTTGGGCATATTTGTTTCAGTGTCTCTCTAGGCTTTTTATTTAATTCCATTGGTCTACCTCTACCTCTCCATCAATTTCACACAATCTTGATTATTATGAACATATGTCTTCAATTTGCATAAATTTGTATGAGCTATTCTAGTGCTGTTTGCTATTCCATATAATTTTGGAATAATCTTGTCTATGTCTGTAAAAATAAAATTTTGATTTTGAGAGCAGTTACTCTAAAACTTTATTACATTGGAGAAAATTGACAATTTTAAAATTAAGTTTTCCCATCCATGAAAATAGTGTGCCTTTTAATTTAGATCTTTGGACTTACTCATCAGTGTCATGATTTTTCAGCATACAATTCCTGTACATGTTTTTATATTCACACCAAAGTATTTCATAGGCATATGCAATAATAATGTATTTAATTTTGATGTACTTGTGGTTATTGCTAGTGTTTCAAAATAATTTTTTTGTATATCATGTATTCTGTGATCTGAATGGAATTGCTAATTAATTATGAATGTATATTCCTTGATTTTCTATGTAGACAATCATGTCATCTGAAAATAGGGCCAGGTTAATTTTTTCTTTTCTAAACTATGTGCCTTTTATCTCCCCTATTATGCTTCATTATACTCTCTAGAACTTCCAGCAGTATGTTGAATAAGAGGGCTGAGAGTGGACATCTTTGTTAATATGTTGGGTTATACTGATTTTCAAATGTTGTACCAGTCTTGCATTTCTAGTATAAACCACACTTGATCATGGTGTAGAATCCTTTTTATATATTGCTGAATTTTACTTGATAATATCTTGCTAAGGACTTTTGTGCCTAATTGATTGTGGATATAAGCCTGCATTGTTCCTTTTTGTTCTGTCTTTGATTTGGAATCGAGAAAATAGGGTCCAACAGTAAATTGGAAGTGTTTTCTCCTTCTATTTTCTACAAGGTAATATAGAGAATTGATGCTAATTCACTGAACATTTGGTAGAATTCTTCAGTGAAATTATGTGGGTTTGGGAATTTATTTGTGGGAGCTTTTAAATTATGAATTCAAATTCTTTAAAGGCTAATCACATTATCTGATTTTTATCAGATAATGTATTAAATATGTCCTGGTAATATGTTCTGTATTAAATATGTTCTGTATTAAATATGTTCTGTATTAAATATGTTCTGTATTAAATATGTTCTGTATTAAATATGTTCTGGTAATTTTATATTTTTCCAGGAAGTGGTTCATTGCATTTAAGTTATCAGATTTAGGTGTGTAAAATTGTTGATAATATTCCCTATTATACTTTTGCTGTTTATATTTCAGACCTGATATTGGTAATTTGTGTCTTTGTCAGTCTTGGTAGCAGTTTATCAATTTCATTGTTATTTCTGAGGACCAATTTTTTGCTTTGTTGAGTTTTCTAAATCTGTGTTCTCTTTTAAATTCCATTTATTTCTGCTACTTTATTTTCTTCCTTTTATGTTCTATATTTATTTTGGTCTTTTTAATCTAGATTGTTGATGTGGAACTTGAGAATAATATTGTAAGACCTTTCTCCTAGTCTAATATATCCTTTTACATATGACCAATTGCAAAAGATGCAATAAAATAGCAGAAAAAACACAAAATTCATGTGAGAAATCATATTATGGTAGATATAACAATCCCTTATAGAAATTTAAGTGAACAAAATACGTGTAAATGAATAAGATTATCTTAAAAGATTTTTAAAATATGCTGTTTACAAAAAACATACCTTTAAATATAAGAATGTAGAACATTGAAAATAAAATATAGAAAACACGTATCATGTAAAATTAATCAAGATAAAATTGATTAAAAAATATATAGACATTGTCCTTGATATGATGTGATTATAGTGATACTTTACCTCAATGGTTTACCTACCAAAAAAAGATAAATAACTTCATTCTAATCATGAGGAAAACATCAGACATATTCAAATGGAGGAAACCTACAAAATCATTACACAGTACACCCCAAAATCATCAAGATCATCAAAAACAATGAAAGCCTGAGAAACTATCAGTCAAGAGGGAACTAAGGAGATAAAATGCCTAATGTAATTTAATTCCTGGATGGGATCATGAAATAAAAAGGATACTAGGTAAAATTAAGGAAACCTAAATAAAATATGGAAATTACTTAATAATAGGTCAATATTGGTTCATAAGTTATAATAAAACTACCGTACTAATTAGTGTAAGATGCTAATAATAGGGGGAGCTTAGTGTAGAATTTATGGGCACTCTAAAGATGTATACAACATGGTTAACAGGTATATCCTTATTAACAATGATAAAACATGATTGTAACGTTGAAAAACTACTTTTTTAAAAAAGTGTAGAGGAGACATATCATTATAGTGTGTCTTAACAGACTCCCCCCAAAATAATTATGAATATAGTTTGAGATCACAGTGGAATATAAATAGAAATGTTCAAATTCCTAAAAATTTGGAAAGTGAATATTGTACAAAAAGATATCCTTTATATGAAAGAAATTACAATGTAAATTAGAAAATATTTTAACTGAAGGTATATTAATATGCCATAAAACTTTGTAGAATTCAACTTAAGATATGCTTATAGTGCAATTTACAGCCTCAAATGTGTATATTTGAAAGGAAAAAGACTGATTATCAATGATCTAATTAAAGAAAAATATAGAGGAAATAATGAAAATAAGAATGATAAGAAATTAGTGAAATAGAAAACAAATGAACAATAAGGAAATTAGCAAGCCAAAAGTTGATTTTTGGAAATATGTTGAATGATGGAGGGATAGAGAGAAAACAGATTACCAATATCAGTGATTTATAACAATGTAGCTTATTTGGTGTCAATTTAGCTTTTCAATTTTAGCTTTTAGGAATAATCCTGTTCCTACACACCTCTGCCCACTCATTTATGCTGATGTTGTCATAAATTGCATAAATTTTAATTTTAATGAATGTTTCTTTTAAATCATGTAGGAAATACAAAGTAGAGTTACAAACCAAAAATGCAATAATACTTGGTTTTATCTTTGCCTATGTATTTACCTTTACCAGTACATTTATTTCTTTATGCAGCTTTGAGTTTTTGTCTAGTGTCTCTTCATTTTAACCCCAAAAACGCCCTTTAATATTTATAGTAGGGAAAGTCCAATGTTAACAAACAAAAGCAAAGGGAGTTTATCTGGGAATGTCTTATTTTATCCCTCATTTTGAAGGATCTGCCACAAATAGAAATCTTCACTGGCAATTTTTTTCATTCTTAGTACTTTCAAGATGCTCTTTGTCTTTGACCTTTAGCAATTTGCTGATATCGTTCTTTGGTGTGGATCTTTTTGTGTTTTCATCCTACATGGAGTTTTTTGAATAGCTGATTTGTGTCGATTCATGCCTGCCATCAAACTTTGGACTCTTGGGCCATTTCTACAAATACTCTCTCAGTTTCTTTCTCTCAGTCTTATACTTCTGGGACTCTCATCATGTATGTTGGTCCTCTTGGTCATTTTCCAAGGATCCCTTAGGCTCTGTTCTCTGTTCACTTTTCTTTTCCTTTTTTTTTTCTCTTTCTGTTCTACAGACTAGATAATATCAATTGTCCTATATTCAAGTTTACTGATTCTTTCTCATGCCTATTTAAATCTACAGTTGAACTCTTTAGTGAAATTTTCATTTCAATTATTGTACTTTTTAACTCCAGAATTTCCATATGGTTCCTTTTCATAAATTTTATCTCTTGATATTCTCATTTTGTACAAAAATTATTTTCCTGGTTTCCTTTAGTTAGTTCTCAATGGTTTCCTTTAGCTCTTGAGAATATTTAAAATAGTTGATGTAAAGTTTTTGCCTGGTAAGTTCAATGTCTAAACTAACCTCTGGGATAGTTTTTGTAAAACTTGTTCCCTTTTTTTTAAAGGGGGGTGTACTGCTATGATTCTTTGAATTTGTTTTTTGTTGTTGAAAAATGGACATTTTCATATTACAGATTTTTGCCATTCTAACTAATAAGTTAACAAGATCTATAGAGACTACAGTTGAAGTCATTTAACTAGAAATATACAACTAAAGAATCACATTTAACAAATGGTGCAATTTATAATAATATCAATACATTTAAATGCCTAGGAATAAAGCTAACAAATGATATGCATGCTCTCTGTCCCAAACTATAAAACAGTATCATAACTCTCACCACTGTTATTCAACATCATTTTAGAAGTTTTAGCCACAGAAATCAGAGAAGAAAAAGAAATAAAAGAAATCCAAATTGGAAAAGAAGAAGGAAAGCTGTCACTGTTTGCAGATGACATGATACGAGACATAGAGAATCCTAAAGATGCTACCAGAAAACTTCTAGAGCTAATCAATGAATTTGGTAAGGTAGCAGGATACAAAATGCACAGAAATCTCTTGCATTCCTATACACTAATGGTGAAAAATCCGAAAGAGAAATTAAGGAAACACTCCCATTTACCACTGCAACAGAAAGAATAAAATATCTAGGGAAAATACCTACCTAAGGAGACAAAAGACCTGTATGTAGAAAATTATAAGACACTGATGAAAGAAATTAAAGATGATACCAACAGATGGAGAGATATTCCATGTTCTTAGATTGGAAGAATCAACATTGTGAAAATGACTATACTACCCAAAGCAATCTACCAATTCAGTGCAATCCCTATCAAACTACCAAAGGCATTTTTCACAGAACTAGAACAAAAAATTTCCCAATTTGTATGGAAACAGAGAAGAGCCCAAATAGCCAAAGCAATCTTGAGAAAGAAAACCAGAGCTGGAGGAATCAGGCTCCCAGACTTCAGACTATACTACAAAGCTACGGTAATCAAAACAGTATGGTACTGGCACAAAAACAGATATTATAGACCAATGGAACAGGATAGAAAACCCAGAGATAAACCCACACACATATGGTCACCTCATTTTTGATAAAGGAGGCAAGAATATACAATGGAGAAAAGACAGCCTCTTCAATAAGTGGTGCTGGGAAAACTGGAGAGCTACATGTAAAAGAATGAAATTAGAACACTCCCTAACACCACACACAAAAATAAACTCAAAATGGATTAAACACCTAAATATAAGGCCAGACACTATCAAATTCTTAGAGGAAAACATAGGCAGAACACTCTATGACATAAATCACAGCAAGATCCTTTTTGACCCACCTCCTAGAGAAATGGAAATAAAAACAAAAATAAACAAATGGGACCTAATGAAACTTCAAAGCTCTTGCACAGCAAAGGAAACTATAAACAAGACAAAAAGACAACCCTCAGAATGGGAGAAAATATTTTCAAAGAAGCAACTGACAAAGGATTAATCTCCAAAATTTATAAGCAGCCCATGCAGCTCAATAACAAAAAACCCAGTCAAAAAATGGGCAGAAGATTTAAATAGACATTTCTCCAAAGAAGATATACAGATTGTCAACAAACACACGAAAGGATGCTCAACATCACTAACCATTAGAGAAGCAGAAATCAAAAGTACAATGAGGTATCACCGCACACTGGTCAGAATGACCATGATCAAAAAATCTAGAAACAATAAATGCTGGAGAGGGTGTGGGGAAAAAGGAACACTCTTGCACTTTTGGTGGGAATGTAAGTTGATACAGCCACTATGGAGAACAGAATGGAGTTTCCTTACAAAACTAAAAATAGAACTACCATACGACCCAACAATCCCACTACTGAGCATATACCCTGAGAATACCATAATTCAAAAAGTCATGTACCACAATGTTCATTGCAGCCCTATTTACAATAGACAGGACATGGAAGTAACCTAAGTGTCTATCTACAGATTAATGGATAAAGAAGATGTGGCACATACATACAGTGGAATATTATTCAGCCATTAAAAGAAATGAAATTGAGTTATTTGTAGTGAGGTGGATGGACCTAGAGATTGTCATACAGAGTGAAGTAAGTCAGAAAGAGAAAAACAAATACTGTATGCTAACACATATATATGGAATCTAAAAAAAGGAAAAAAATGGTTCTGAAGAACTGGGGCAGGACAGGAATAAAGATGCAGACATAGATAATGGACTTGAGGACACGGGGAGGGGGAAGGGTAAGCTGGGACGGAGCGGGAGTGTGACATAGACATACATACACTACCAAATGTAAAATAGATAGCTAATGGGAAGGAGCCACTTAGCACAGGGAGATCAGCTGGGTGCTCTGTGACCACCTAGAGGGTTGGGATAGGGAGGGTGGGAGGGAGATGCAAGAGGGAGGAGATATGGGGATATATGTATATGTATATCTTATTCACTTTGTTATAAAGCCGAAACTAACACACCATTGTAAAGCAATTATACTCCAATAAAGATGTTAAAGAAATGAATAAATCAGTATCATAGAATTTTTTTAAATAAATGAGTAGACGACTACACCATTTTCTTACATTCAAGTTAATCCCAATCACAACCAAGTATTTTGTTTGTTTGCTTAAAAGAAACAAAATAACACCACTTCAAATTTGACAAAAAAGGATCTGAATAGTCATATATCTTCTATATGATAAAACTAATTAATTCTCAAAGTCTCCACAAAGAAATCTAGGAATAAAGTTTCCTGGGTTTGACCATTTGGTTTTATCCTTATCAATCCTCATTAAAGGAATGTTAACTATAAAAATTATAAAATAATTAAAACTTAATTATAAAATAAGACTGTGATATTAACACAATAGAAAATCAGTGAAAACAGAACAGTGTCCAATAACAAACCCATACATGCATACAAACTCAAAAATTATAACCAAGGTGACATTGCAGTACTGTAGCAATAGGATGGCTTTTTCAAAAAATGGTGTTTAGTGGATTATATATCCAGATGAGAAAATGTAACCCTTGAGCTCTACATTTTTCATACTGTGTTCTGAAAAGAGAAAGTTTTTATATTTATGATATTAAAGTGTCAGTGTTAAAGTTTGCTTGTCTGAGTAGCTGAAAAAGAAAGGGAAAATTTTATGCTTTATCTTAGTGTTTTTCTGTACCTATTATCCAATTGGGACTAAAGAACAATCACAGGAGGAATAAATACAGTAAGACCCCTACATACAAACGAGTTCCATTCTGAGAGTGATTTCATAAATCCAACAAAGTTAGCCTAGGTGCCCAACTAACACAATCGGCTATATAGTACTGTACTGTATTAAGTTTGTAATTCTCTTCACACAAATAATACATAAAAAACAAGCAAACACAAAAAAAGAAAACATTTTAATTTTACAGTACAGTACCTTGAAAAGTACAGTAGTACAGTACAACAGCTGGCACACAGGGGCTGGCATCAAGTGAACAGGCAAGAAGAGTTACTGACTGGAGGAGGGAGAGGAGGTGGGAGATGGTAGAGCTGAAGGATCGTCAGCACTAGGAGACAGAGGGCAATCTGCAATTTCACTCACCCCTAACGCTGATGGTGCAGGTTCTGATTCCTTGCTAGATTCAATTCTGTCTACCCTCTTGAAAAAAATGATCCAGTGATGTCTGGGTACCAGCTACATCACCGCTGCTTTTATGCTTGCTTCCGGACATCCTGGGCTTGAAATAAAGATACTGCACTACTGTGCTCTATACAGTACTGAACGGTAAAGTACACAAAAGTACAGCCACTTATAGAGGATGCACACACGTTATGATGTACGCCATGCACGTGAACTAATGTGATTGGACATGCGAATTCACGTTTGCATCTTTGAAAGTTGCAACTTGAAGGTTCGTATGTAGGGGACTTACTGTAGATGACTAAATGGGTCAATAGTCAAAATGTAGCATTAAGTTAATGTTGTCTTTACAAAATGAGCTTCATGCACTGAGTTCCAAAAGAATGCATGTAGAAATATATTTGCACTCTGGCATCTTATATATGAATCAGATTTAATAACTTATTTAACTTTCAAAACTGTTAAGATGAACTTTGTAATAGTACTTTCAACATAGCTGTAAAAACAAAGAACTTCAAAAAGCACCAGTCATTCTCTGCCCAATATATCATTTAATTTTAGCTGTGCATATTCAGAATTAAACAGTGAATACTAAAAGAAGGGGTCATCTTGATTCCTGTGCTTTTCATAGTTCACTCTTTCCTCTAGGTTCCCTTTGTGGTACATTCCACTGTCTTCCTAATGTGGTTCAAAATGATATAAAAAAGAAGCTACTGCTTCAGGAAGAATCTAGAGGAGGAATAGTCCATGTCATCTAACTGCGTTATTTGGTGTGCACTTACTTGTCCATAGGCTTTTCGTTTAAGTTAGTTTTGAAATGTGTGAAAAAATATTGAAGATGAAAATCTCTTTCTCATGACCTAACTTGATTTCCAACTATCACTTCTTCAAAATAGAGCATATAAAAAGATTCTACTAATATATATTCTATTTAATTATGGTAAATTTTCTTAAGGAACAGAATGTATGATTTAGTCCTCTCCGTTTTAATGAAAATATATCAAATGTCTAATTGATCTAGCAGAAATATGTTGGTGCTTTTTAGGTATTGATAACACTCTCTTCTGGCTCAATGCTGAAGCACACTTTAAAATGTTTCTGCTGTTTAGTGGTCGACAGGGGGATTATTTTGGGAGGGAAGAAGGAGGAGAATAAACTCTATAAATCTGTACTCACTTGGATGAATAGTAACAATAATGAAACAGGCAATATATTTTAGTGCAGTTATTTAACCTTAGGTTGTAATATTGATTACTGTTTTTCTTTTAAAAATGCCATATATGTGCATGCAACATATTTGCCAACAAATTTGGGAAAATTAATTTCTTACAAATAAACACTTTAAAGTTTTGATGGACAAAATATTTAAAATTGAAGATAAGTTTTGCGTTTGTATCATCAATATAATTTTATACTTTATTGTCAGAGAAATTTGGAAATTTTATCCTTGCCCATTTCAGTCACAGAAAATCATGTTCTAATTTTAAAATTTACTAAAATAATTTTCAATTTTAATTTAGTCATGTTATTCAGTGAAAAAGAATATCACTTAATTCAGGCCTATAGAGTTAATAACTTTCATGAGTCATTTATATTTTATGAAGCAGTCCAAGGCTATGCATGGCAATCTGTGGAAACAGAGTTAGCATATCATCTGGATTTAATGTTGAAGGGACTTTATTTCCTTTCTTTTGAAATACCTGCTGTTTGACAAGCTTTGAGGAATGTAATCATTATACACATTATGTAGCTATCTATTTCCATTGCCATAGGTGTGATGTGAAAATCTAAATAACTGAATAAAACTTTCAAGGCCGCACTAAACGTTAATATATTGCTAGTAGAGGAGGAGGTGGGGTACTTGAGCTTAGATCAGAGTGATACGTGATCTACCAGTAAGTGTGAGTTTCCCCAAACACTATTTTTTATGAATAAAAATATGTATAAACTGATAGTTAGAAAAGGTGAGTAAACTAACATCCAGTCAGAGGGTAATGATCACCCTGATCCTGGATAGGTAACTTAAACTGTGGTCCAAATAAAGTTCAAGCAAAGCTTCGAGGAACGTTTCCTTTAATTTACCCAGGAAAAATCTGCTTGTCAAGCATCAATTATCCTTTTATTTTTTAATGTTTTTAAATATAAATAAGGGATAATATGTCTTTTAATCCTTGCTTTGATGGCAAAAAATATGTGTACACGTTTCATCTTTCCAGAATTAAGGCAATGTTGAGGTTAGCTACTCATGTTTTTCTTTATTACACTCCTTTATGAGTAGCAGCCTGCATTATTGCTTATGGAGCTAATGATCTCAAAGTCATTTGGAGGAATTTTAAAACACAGAATGAAGCCCATTAGAGCTCAGTAGCTGTTCATTTTACACAACAATATAAGTACTGATGTTCCTAAGTGCGTAGACTATCTATATAGCATAACATAGAAGACATCAAACTAGAGGCACAAATGCATAATTATACTACCTAATTATATTTTTCTCTCTTCCTGAATTTAGAGTTTCTGTAGTCCCTTTAAGGTATATAATGAGTGTAACTGAGTTATTAGAAAGATACAATAATATAGTATCTTGATAAGACTCTTTTTCCTTTCCTTTTGTTTTTATAGTGATTAAACTGTGGATAGAAAACCCTTTAAGAATAGTCTATTAAATGAATGATTTTTATGTTGGGGTTTTGTGATAGATAATTACACTTTTCCTTTTTAAACACTGCCACAGTTAAGGAATTTTCATTTTAGGCATGTTTGATAATCAATGAACTATTAATTGCACCACTTCATATTTTTTCTCCAGTGCCACTTGGCTTGTTATATACTAAATCAGTAATTTATTGACATCAACATGTTTCACTTCTCATTTCAAAGTAGATTTTAAATGAATTATTTTTCTTTATTCTATTCCTTGAGATCAATAAATTAGTAGGTGAATTTTTTTTTTCTTACATTTGCTTTTATGTTAAAATCCTGTTCTTGAATTCAGCATATTGGGAAAATGTATGTCTCAGTTATATTAAGCCTCAAAATAACAAATATCATCAATCTTATTCTAATTTAAAGCATTCATGTTTAATTTAGTGTATATTAAATTCTTTCAGACCTTTTATATTGGCTATCTGAGTTATGCTTTCCAGAATTTATATTTAAAATCTTTTATTTGAAATGTTAAATTTAGCACCTGTAAAATATAATATAAGGAGGCATTTGGGTAAAGCACTAGAAATCATTACTATTTATTTAACCCTCTCTTCTAAATAATAAACATCAGGTGCTTGGTGAAATGTGTTTTTTAGATGTTCTGAGGTTTATACCCCTTTGTTCAATGTCAGTGAAAGACATTTATTTTCAGGTTTTGCAGAACAGTTTATGGTGCCAGTAAAACTACATATGCTGAACAATGAAATCATTTTTTGGTGCTTGATGGGAGTATAGTATCCGTTGACATCTGAATTCTACTTGTATTATCAAAGTATCTAATAGACAATCAAACACATCTTGATAAAATCAGTTTTTAGTCAACCGATCTTCTTAAAGATGAAAAGGACATCTCTGACAATGATAATGCATATTGTATCAACTCCTATGTTTTTACCAAAAATGTTAGCTTAAGATCTACTTAGAAGCTGTAAACTTCTGAAATGTAACAAATAAATTAAGAAGCAGAATTACCTAATGACTATTGAGGTTTAACCCATACACTAATTAAATGAGGGAAGCAAGAAGGTATACATATTTTGTAACATTTTTTTCTATGGTTTTAGAACTATGGGGAATAAGTGAAGCACATAGATAATGGAACTTGTATGTATGTGAACTTTTCATGGTACGTGATATCATTGATTTATGATTTTTATATTTTTTTCTACACTTACATCAAATTTTTTGAATTTTAAAATGTAATGTATTTTTAAAGTAAAATGTTTTATAATATTAGTTATAGGCTTACGTTTTACATTCCATTTGTAGTTTTCTAATTGGAAATCAATAGAAATAGAAATATTTTCTCAGGAATTTGGGATCTAAATAGATAAATGTGAGTAATACATATGTATTATTACTAATTTGGCATATTTGATTGAGTCAAGAATAATTAACAATAATTAACAAAGGTAACTGACTACTGATCTTTATAGCTATCTGTATTTCATTAAATCTAAAATTACATCTGTTATAAAATTCATCATCATCTTAGGTGTCACCAAAGAAGAAAAAACTAGAGTAAAACTGCTGATCAAACTAGAGTATGATGATTTCTTACCACATCAATGGTAAAGTCAATCTACATTTCAGAGAAAAGCAAATGTGGAAAAATAGGCATCTTTGAATCAAAGAAATTAACTGAAAACAAGTTAAGGGATTTCCTAAATTTTATGAAGAAATTGTAGGCTTGCTGTTTTTATCTGGGGGAAAAGTCATATGTTTTTATCATGTCTCTGACATAAAAGGAAAAGTAAAGGTCACTAGAATGCTCAGAGATACCCTGCTTTTTCATTTTCCCTTGGATCTTTTATTGTTTTTGTGTGTTCAATCTCCATTCATTTTACCTGTATCTCTGATTTTCACCTGTCTACGTAATACAGGTATATATCTTTAGAACTCTCCTCTAAAATATAAAGACCGGTTATAATGTTTTATCTTCTTTCCTTCTCAGAAATTAAGTATTTTACACTTAATCATTTGTTCCTTCTGATACCTTTTTCTCCTTTGAATTTTTTGACAGCATTTTTCTTTACCTCCCTGATTCTCCCTTTAGAGTCATCTAGCCAATAATTTTGTTTTTTGTTTTTTTTTCCCTCTTAATTGCTTTATTTGCTCTCATCACTTCAACAATAGTCTGCACTGGAAATGCCTAAATCTGCATTTCATTCCCAGACCCTATTTCCTCATTTTTCAAAATCTCTGTTCAGATACCCAGATATCTTATATTTAATACAAGGGAAAAAATGCATATTTTCCCTCCTTTGGAGCTTGTCCAGTCTTTCAAGGTGGAAATCTTGGAATGATGTTCAATTCATTCTTCTGCATCACCACTTACATTCATTTGTAGTGGATTCTATTTCATAATTATTTAAAACGTATCCCTTCCTCTAAATCCCTAATATAACTTATTAGTATTCAAATCCTGTCATTCCTCCACCTAGACCTGTATAAACAAAACAACAAAAAAGTTACTATTTCTTCATCAGAGAGCTCTTTTTACCTATGCCAGATTTCAGGTATCTTCTGCATTTTCCATCTTTCTCTCTCTTCCTCCAGTTCATTCTCAAGAATTTGTTGTGATATCTTCCACATCACTGAGCTCCTGCTCTGCCTCTTCTGCTTTTAAACACATTCATTTAATTTTTACTTCAATGTATTTTAGGATTTTGTATATTCAGTTTCTAGAGTTAATAGAAATTGTGTCTGTCCGGTGTTTTGGCTGGCTCTAGGTTTTAGAGTCTAGTTTCCTCCTGTGCTTGTTTTTGACCATTTGCTGAACATAATATTTGAAATATAATATGTTTATATAGATACTTTGAAGAATGCAGTAAAGTTATTTCCATTCAAAGGGGATTTATATTTGCTTCTGTGAGGCATCTGGTGCCTTTTTCAATTAAAGATCACATTAAGCCATTTTCAAGATTTGAATTTTTTGGTATTACCCAGGGAATTTGAACTGGGTTATGATTTTGCATGGGCCAGCTTTACCCTGAAGTTGCTATATTTGACCTTGTGTGTTTGAGGGAAAAGGTCTTATCTTTTATTCATCCCTTTGAATGTAAGCTGAGCTTTGATATTTTTTTGTTCTAGAACTCCTTCAAAATAAGTTTGTAATATGTGGAGAAGAGAAATACTCTTATGGTGAGAATGGTTCTCATGCCTGTCTGCATCTGGATTCTTGTTTCACTAAATATTAGGACTTGACAGCTTTTTCATGCTTCTGTGATTTAAAAAAAGACAAAAACACACTTTATCATTGTGTAGTATATTCAGCAGGAAGAGTAACACAAGTAATCTAGCCCACCAGAAACAGGAAACTGCTCATACTGTTACAGTACTCTGTTTCTATATTGATACTCTTTCTAGAACATAAATTGTTTAAGAATAAAATGCTTTGTCCTTTTTCATGCTTGCTTATCCCACTGAACCCAGATGAATGCTTCTAATAAGGCAATAGACAAAGTATCTCTATACCTCATTTAATGAACTTTGGAATCAAATACCACATGGTCATTAGATTTGTTATTGACATATACTACATGCTGTATTGGATATAATACTTAACCTAAGTCTCAGCTTATTCATCTATAAAATGGTATAACAGTGACAATCTATACTAAAATGAGACCCTGCAAGTAGTTAGTATTACTAAGAGTAAAGCACACAGATAAATGTTTTACCTGCATTATCAAATTTAATTAGACAGAGCCCTTAGTGTAGGTATAATTATGTTCCCCATTATAGACCTTAGGAAATCGAGTTTGAATGTAATTTGCTTGCCCAAGGTGCCACAGCTTGTAAGTAGCAGAACATGGAACAACAACCCAGATATGCCTCATTCTACAGTCAGTACTTTGAGCTGGACTCAGTATGTAATAGAAGGTCCTATTTATATTTGTATGAATGTATTATTTAATAGTTATTTTTATTACTGAAATTTTTTTCATGCATCTGCTGTGCATTGGAAAATAATTCACAACACACATTTAGACTTGACTAAATAGTTTTAGTCCAAAATATTTTACCTTTTCTATGAAGAAAATCAGGTAACAAGATCATTCCTGACTTTATTCTCCACTTTCATGTCCTCATTTCTAATACATATCCCCTTATTCTTTGGATTTAACAGTGTTTCATGTTATTTCCTCTTGTTTCTTTGCAGTCATTCCCTGGTGATCTCATTTACTAAGTGCGTTCCTTAGCAGTTTTCATATTCCTAAAATTGAAAAGAAATTACAATGCATATTTTAGACCTATTTGTATATAAATCATAGCAATTGTCAATTTATTTTCTAAGCTTTCCACCCTAAATAAACTTTCTCTATTATGGAATAACCACCAGATAATGAATATCATTAAAGTAAATAAGGATGATTCATAAATGTGAATGACTAATATGAGAAATTATCTAAAAGAACATGTCATGTCTATCTGCTCTAGGGAGAAAAAAAGTCAATTACATTATTTAAGGACATCATTAACCATAAGAAGAATCTGAATCTAGATTGCCATATAATGTAACAAATTTGTGTTTACAGAGCTATTTAAAGTAACATTTTCTAACTGAAACTTTCATTTTTTTCAAAATAGCTTCTACATAGATGAAGAAACTAAATCATTTCAGTAACTGACTGTAACTGACTGTGTTTGCATAGATGATTATTTTACCCAAACCTAGTAAAATCACATTATTTAATATATTTAGTAAATAATACATTCAGAAAAGCATTGAGGTAGAAGTGAGATATACCAGCCTAGTAATGGGAAAATTAAAAGAAGGAATTAAATTTCACATTGCAAGAGAGATGTACAGTAGTAGAAGCATTGCAGAAACCCTGGATAGCCTCATTTGTCATAAGCAGAAGTGACAAAAGGGACCAAAATTTAAATGGCATCTTAAAATACTGTCGGCAAAACTGTCTCAGTCTTGTATATCTCCCTGCTTCCCCATATCACATTCACAGATCAGTTGTTTACCACCAATTTGAAGCTGGAGAATTAGTCCTGAAAGAAGACTGCACTTGGTTAGGTGAGTCCGAGGCTTCCCGAAAAAGACTTTGCAACAGAGTAGAGCGTTCTTGTATTGGTATTGCTAATGGTAGTTGAGAGTGGAGTTGACATAACTTCATGATTGTTCTGCTTAAGCACACAGAGAAAGCTGCCAGTAGATATATCCACCCCTCAAAAAAGTAGACCTTTCAGTATCTTTATACATTAGAGAGGAAATTAAGTAACATTAAACTACTTTGATTCAAAACATCAAGCAAAACAATCAAGGATCTCAAGGCAAATGAGAAAAACCATCAACACTAAAAGAGGGTGCATGTATACTAATAGAACAGCTCATCATAGAGAAAACACATAATTCAGAACAGAAGAAAACTTTGAAAATCACATACTTAGTGTGTTGTGACATTCAAGAAAATAAGCATCCATAAAAGAGGCTACTATGATAATAAGTGTAATTGGGAAAAATATGCCTAAGGAAAAATTCACTAGACAGGGAGTAAGACAATAAATATCGCAGAATATAGAGAAAATAAACACTTTATAGTTATGGTGTTAAGGGCTATGAGGAATGAGGAAGATGAGATTTGATTTAAAAATCATATATATGCTATATTAATCCACATAGACCAAAGTGTATTTGATAAGCATACCAAATAGGAAGACTAGAGGAAACAAAGGAAAAGAAATAAATAACATATCTCAGACCAAAAAAAAAATTCAGTTATGTTATTGTTGTGAGAGAATTATTAAACACACAACTCTGATATTTAGACATCTTTGTGAGATTTCTGGATACCAAGTTTAAATAAAAACTTTCTGTGGAGTATAAGTTTGTTAGTAATTAAGATAAGAATCAAAATTATAACACTATCAGCATCACCGACACTGGAACACAATAAAACAAAGTCTTCACATATCAGGGATATTGTCAATATCACTTATGGATACAGACATAAAATTTAGAGGTTTGGGGGTAAGCAAATTAAATTAAAGGAATAGTCCAAAATTGATACGTGAAGACAACTTTAAGAAGAGTACAGAATAAGAGATGCCTTAGTAAATCTCCCTGATACCCTGATTATCCTGTGTTGAACGATGGTATCCACCTGAATTTGATATTTGCCATTTTGTATCATAATATTATTATTCTGAAAAACAAGAAGAAGGTACGACATTGAGGTTGAGAGAGTGGATACAGACAGGAATATTTAAAAAGCCTGTACTGATGACTTGGAATCTAAGGCACCTGATGATTTCTGTACTTTTTTTTCTCATTTCTGGATTAAGTAGAAGCATCTATGCATGCTGAACCACAGCTTATTCTGTTTTAGTGGCCGTTAGTGATCGCACTGGTCAAATCCATCATGTACAACAACCTAAAACAGGCTAGTTCTACTTTTTTTATAGAAAAAAAAAACTATTTTCTGGTAAGTCCATTCAACATAAATTCATGATTCAATATAAATTAACATCATCAACAAAATTAGCAAAAATCAGACGTTGACCTCTGCTTTTCTTCTTAATTATACAAATAACTCTTGGGGTGGGGGTAAATTTCTCATTGCTCATGTCAATATATTCAGTCCTTGAATCACTGAAGTTAACTTGGTCCACTGAAGTTTATTTATGTTTATTGCATGATCAGATTGTGGGCCCCAATCTATAACATCAAATTACTTAAATAAGAATTTTGGGAAGGTTTGTGCAATCTGCAAACGATTCTTACATATAAACTGGCAAAATGAAGTATCAAAGTGGGCTTCCATCCTGAAAAGTGTTTTACTCTGAGGTGGGGGTAAGAGGGAATAGGAATGCATGTAGATGTTGAGTGAATTTTTAGGTCATATACGTGAGAATATACAATGCTAACAAACTTGATTTGGGGAAGAGGTGTCACTACAGTTTGATGAGACCAAGTGAGACTTCACAATGAAAAGATTTCATAGGTATGAAGGGACAGAAAACCCTCATAAATTGTTATCCATCTTGGACTTGGTCCACTTGGGCATTATAAAGATAGATAGGAAGTGTGATTTTATTTACATCAATTACAAAATAATAAATGATCTAATGATGAAAATCATCTAAAATTCAAGCTTAAACAAAAATGATAAAAATATTTTTTCTTTTCACCATTAGCACAAAAATTTTTATAATATTTTGGTACAGGTGTAACATTTTTGTAAGCCAGTAAGCCAGGCATAATTAATTTTTAATGAGTGTTAGTAAAATCTGCTGAGTGCTATAATATACTATGTGTAATAATATGTGGTAGGGAAATAGGGGGACACAATGAAAGCATAAAGTGACAAGGTCCTTACTCTTCAATCAGTTCTTATGACTTCTATATTCCTTAGACACCTGGTACAAAATATAAAAAACAATTATACTGTAGCTTTCTAAGATTTGGGATCAGGAAGTATGAGTTCTTCAGCTTTGTTGTCCAAGATTGTTTTGGCTATTCAGGGTCTCTTGGAAATTCCATATGAACTTTAGATGGGTTTTTCAATGTCAGAACAAAACGTCATTGGTATTTTGATAGAGATTGCTTTTAATTTGTATTATTTGGGTAGTATTGACATCTTAACAATATTAAGTTTTCCAGTTCATGAACATGGGATATATTTCCATTTATTTATATCTTAATTTTTTTTCAGCAACGTTTTGTAGTTTTCATGGTACAAATCTTTGACTCCTTTGGTTAAGTTAATTCTTAAGTATTTTATTCTCTTTGACGTTACTGTAAATGGAATTATTTCCTTAATTTCTTTTTAAGGTTGTTCATAGTGTATAGAAATGCAAAATAACTTTGACTGCTAACCTTGTATCCCACTACTTTTCTGGATTTATTATTTCTAACTTTTTTGTGGAATTTTTAGGATTTTCTACTTACAAGATCTGTGAACAGAGATAGTTCTACTACTACTTTCCAATTTGGATGGCTTTTCTTCCCTTTTTTGCATAATTGTTTTGGGTAGTATATCCAGTACCATGTTCAAAAGAAATGACAAAAGCAGGCATTCTTGTCTTATTCCTAATCTTAGAGTGACAGTTTTTAGTCTTTCACAGTTGAGTGTGATAGATTCAAAACAGTGTGGTACTGGCAAGAAGACAAATATATAGACAAATAAAATAGAATACAGAGCCCAGAGATAAATGCTTACATATATGAATAAATGATTTTTGACAAGGGTGCCAAAATAGGTAAAAGACAGTCTTTTCAACAAATAGTAATGGGAAAACTGGATATCCACATGTGAAAGAATGAAATCAGACCCTTACTTAGTACTAAAATTAAAAGATTAACTCAAAATGTACCAAAGACATGAATGTATAGCTAATACTGTAAGACTCCTAAGAGAAAACAGAGATAAATCTTCATGATGGAAATTCAGAAGAATTTTAATTCTTTAATCTTGGAACATCTATAATTTAATTATATTTTCACATGTTGGCATCAACCAAGTTAATCAAAATAAAGTATTGAATTGCATGGGAAAATGAAGAATATAAGACTGTTAGAATCAGAAATTGCTATATGTTTTTCTCAGTTCATTTGGTCAAGATGTTTGTACTTAAGAGTATGCCAAAAGATATTTTTCCAACATTTTAGTATGTACATTGAAGATACAGCTGTTAGCTTGTAAATAAAACTTTGCAGAAACTCTTTATGATATTAGAATACTAGCATCATGAAACTAATTCATACTGATTTTTTTTAAATAAAGAATTAAGACCTATTTTTAAAATTTCTCTGTTTTCAATGCCTTTATTTACTAATCCACCAAAGACTTTGTTGTTTTGTCTGGTCTACCACATTCCTCTGCCCTTTATTTTCCACTCCACTGTCCTTAGGCAGACTTTCCTGTTCCACTGTGCTGAACATGTCTCATATACATTTTCCCTTACAATGCATAATCTGGACTGTGTCATGTCAAGGATGGAAAAGTGCTTTAGCCATATTTAACACTTGGTTCCCTACTGACATTTAGTGAAACTTATTTTGATGATTTTTTGTGTTTTTAAGCTCTTGGATAGATTTATTAAAATGTTTTATGCAATTTAATAGAATAACTTGTTCAGATATAAAAGGAGACTTTATATATTATAAACATCAATGAAATGTGAAAATTTCAAAATTATTTACTTCACTTAATGATTTCTATAGTGAATGTTATAATAAATACATTTTATACATAATATAAATTCATGATTGAAATGTAGGCTTAGAAATACCTTTATAAATCTACAAAACAAAACCGCTCATTTTATGGAAGTAAAGTTCCACATATACCCAAATCAAGGCAAATAACATGGGCAGGTGTAGAATGAGGTCTTTCTTCTAACTCATAACAGCAACCCTCATCCACTAATTTGCCAGATGAAGTGCTATACAATGTAAATTCTAAATATGGTTTACCTGAGTATAAAATAATGTCTCTCATTGACTTGTTATTCACTAAAATATTTTGAATATGTTTCCTGATAAGAGCAAATATATTTTGGCTAATTATAAAAGTATACAGTAGGTCTATACGATGTTGCTACTCATTTGTTTCTTTATATAGCTGTCCAAAGATGTTCAAAATGTGTGCTAAATTCCTTCAGTATGATACCATAGAGTAACTGTTAAAATTGTGTTTGAAGTTAGAAAGATTCTCTATAATGTGATATGGAGAATACTTGAATGACAATATATTTATTTGGTTCCTCTCTCCCATGCCCCTCCCCATACATACACACACACAAAATTACACTACAGTGTGGGAAGGAAATTGAGAGATAGAGGAGAAAGAAACTGAACTTATTGCTGGTACCAAGATTTTGATATATCAAAATACTCTACCTTTATTTGACATGTTCTGATTGTCACAATTAAAGTGCCAAATGCCTAATCATAGACACATAGCTCACCCTAAACATTTATACAACATTAAAGTTAAGTCCACTTTAGACCTAGCTTTGTGGCTAATTTTTAATATGACTATGAGCATGTAATATTGATATATGTCCATTTCCTTAAGTGTAAGAACAACATTTTCCCTTGTTTTCTTTCTAAATTCATTCAACTTGTTTCTTTTTTAAAAAATATGATATGGGCAGGGATTCTGTGGCTGCTGTCAACCTCAAAACATCACTATCAATATCATATTAGTGATATGTGCTTGGCTGTTAGAAGAGATGAGATATATATGATGTTTTGTTAATTCCAACTAGATAGATATTCATCTTAATTCTTATTTATTTTTAAACATAAAACATTCATTTAAAAACAAAACTATTACTAGATTTAAACTGCATTTGGGGAGCCCATATTCATTAATGGATTTAATTCATTTATTGCTCACTCATTCAATAAATATTATGTTTCTAATTCTAGGGCTTGTTATTTCCACTACTACTCTTATAATTTTTGTAGGTCTGTCATGGTTCCCCCAATTTCAAATACGTAAAACACTCAAGATCTTAATCATACTTTAAAATAATAAATTCCTTTACCCTTCCTACAGACATGAAGCAGAATTTATTGCCAGCTTTGATTTTTTTTATTTTTATTTATTTGATTGCCAGAATTTATTTTTGCCAGCTTAATTGTCATAGTTAGCAAGAAATAAGGGCTCAAAGACAGAAGAGTAAGTAATAGGAAATGCTTACATCATTTTGTGCCCAAATATTTTAAGTGTAAGTTAAAAGAAATTGTGCTCCTAACACGTTGTTTATTCCTTATCACTGACTCTGAGTTTGATAACATTCCTTTTATCTTTTTGTCTCCTTCCGGGTTTTTTACTTCAATTTAACATACTGTCTTGCAAACTACTTTGTGCTCTTGAAAGGTTTTGAAAAGCTTAGTGGTTTCCTATTGTTCTTAATTGCTTGAAATGCAGGAAAATGAGTAAAAGAAATCTTATTTCCCTTTGAGATGATTCCCTTTCCATTTAGAGATCTTTGCAGAAATTGTGCCATTTTTCTGCCTATTTATATGATTGTATTATCATCTAATGTTCAAGTGACTGCTTAGACAATGATAAACAATAGACTATAATCCAAGAATAAAACTACCTGGTTTTCTTCAGAACAAAATGAATATGCATATATATATATATATGTATTACAATAGACAGATATATAAATACATGCATCATATAAAACAATACACATAAACATATACATATATAGTATCAAAATCAGAATTATTAGTGTATTTTTCAAAGATTCTTTTCACAATGCAGTGGCCTTTGCATTATTCTTTCATATAGACAACACAGTCAGCATTCCTGGCATAGACTCTCAACCCTGGTGTAGACTCTCAACCCTAGAGAACTTTGCAAAAATTTCTCTATTACTTTGAAAGAATGGAAGCTATTGGATTACAATTAAATTTAGGTAGAAATTGAAAGATGATATTTCAAGTTCTCAATATCAAACTTTAGAGCCTAAATATGATAATCAAACACTGAATTAGATTTTCTGTTAGATTGGTATATATATTAGCAGAAAATCAGGTTGACATTTTATTAGTAGCTGCTCATCTCATCAGAACTATTTTACTCTACATTGCCTACATTCATTTTGCTCTCCTTCCAAGGGAGATCACACTATAGAAAACTAATATTTATGTTAGAACTGGCAACATACTTAAGGTAAAGAAAATGCACCCTGAAGGTTAGCAAATGTTTTTGGATAAAAGAATGTTCCAAGTAGTACCTTTAGTTATCAGAGCAATGTCATATGATTGTATATTATTTAGAATTCATTGATACTAATATTCTCCTTAACAAAGATTTCTTATTGAATTTTTGTACTTCAATATTTTTCCCATTACTGTATAAATCTTTATTTGATCTATATTTATATTCCACATATCAAAATATCTGTGACAATATGAATTATGAATTAGTTTATTAAGATAGAGGAAATGCATAAGATTCAGTATTCTGCAGGCATAATTTACTTAAAAATTTTCTCATTAATTTGAATTCAGTCAGTAACACGTATCAGATAAATCCACAATTATTTTTTAGATATTCATGTTAGATTTACTATATTCCCTTTTTTCTCTGCAACCCATCTCACCATATATCTTTCTCTTGAGTTAATCACAAGTATTTTCTCTTTCGGATTTTAGTAGTATAGCCACATATTCAATCACTTCCTTAGGGAATTTTGTTCAACTGAAATGGCTTACTGGATCCTATATTCTTGGATAGACTCTAATGCTGAGTATCTTAATTTATTCAGACATTTTAAAATGGAAATAGCCATCATAACCTTCGAATTCACATTTTCATCAAGACTGATTTTAGTTGGTGCTTGTCTATCAAAGGCTATTCTTTTTTCTTTTTTTCTTTTTTTGTTTTTTACAGGTTGTTGCTGACTAACAGCAGGTTCTCTCTATACTGCTTGTTCCTTAATTTATGGACCCTATTTATTCTCCAATTGTTTGCTGATATCAAGTTTTCTGCTTCCCCTTTTTCCTCCCTTTCCTTCTCTTCCTTTTCTTTCCTTGTTCTCTTCCTCTTTCTCCTCTTCAACCCCTTTTTTTCTAATTCTTTGTTAAAAACAGATGGATGTAACTTACCCATACTATTAACAGTCAACTTTCCAGGCTTTTTACCTAGGGCTGCATGATTATTAGGTATATGGCCTGTCTTAAATGTTATCCCAGGTAACATTTCACTGATAATCCTCTTTCAAAGCTCCAATCCATTTCTCTAGAGCTTGTCACCCATCCCCAAGCCACTGTCATGTATTTTAAGTTTGGGTTATGCAAACTCCTTAATGTGAGCAAGGTCAGTCAGGAAAGACTAAGCCCTGCAGCAATAACAAATAATTTCAACTTCTCAGTGGCACAGCCCAACAGCATTTTCTTTCCTACTCATGCAACTTAGTCATTATGGGATAGTAGGGGACCTCTGCTCATTGTAGTCACTGCAGAAGACCCAGGCTGAATAAAATTCTTTCTTAACACATGCTGCTATAGACCACCACAGCAGGGTGAAGATAGTAGGGATCTATTTCACACTGGCTCTAAACTTTATGCAACAAAGTGAGACTCCCTACTTCTCACATTTTATTGACCAAGGTAAGTAAGAGCCTAACTTTGAAAAGCTCAGGGAAGCATAATCCTTTTTGAATTGTTCTAATTATCTTGTTCATTTTTATACTATCAAAATTTCTCATTTGCTCTTTTTCTTTTACTAAAATACTATTGTTTGAACACATATAGTAATTTAAACCCATATTTCATTGTTGCCACAAAAATAATTTTTGAAAATCTTGTATATAGTTGGTATGTAGCTCTAAATAAATATACACCAAATTTATGAAGTTTACCAATATTTATTGATCACTTATATAGTGAGAGCCCTATACTAGTACTTAGAACAACTCTGTAATAGAAGTATATCACAACTGATATGGAACAAATATTTTTAGCCATGTGGTGCTTCAATTAGTTAATAGCCACAACCATGTCCATGTAATTTTACTGCTAGTTGTAAACAGTTTCCTACTTATTAGATTATGTCTATAATCAAAAGTGGAGCCAGCTAATGGTCTTACCTCCTTTACCTAATCTTTGAAATGCATAAATGTAACTATAAATTAAAAGCATAGAAGATTCTATATTTAGAAAAATACTATCTCACTATACGACATTAAACTAAAATCTGGTAGTCTGTTACCTCTTTAAATAAAATATCTCAATGAGAGTAAATAACAGGTACTGATGATACGGAGAATATTGTTTTGCAGTATTACTAAAAAGCATTATTTTTTGTTGCCCAAACTTTACAGAACACCAACTGCCTGCAATTCTGTCCTTTAATTGCCTGAGAATTATGTGTTCTGAATGTGTGGTAGTTTATGAATATGTTCATGATAGTTTAACATATATGTAATATAATATGTATTGTGTATGAGAGAGAAAATGAATTCACTTTAGAGTCTTACTATGATTTGATTATATTTGGAAGCTATAAATTGAAAAAAATGCTGGATTTTTGTAGTTTAGTCTATAATAACTGAATAATTCTTAAACTTTGTTTTCTCAATTCTGAGCCTTACACAGAAAATCAAACTATTCATGGTAGTGAAAAAATACTTGTAATCAGCTGTAAAATTAGTTTGTGATATTTCTTCTTAAGGCCAGTTTCTTAGAATATAAATATCCATGCATGCACTGGCTTGGGATCAAATACTACAGCATAGTATCAAAGGTAACTAAAAAACTATGTTAAGGATATTAATCATCTAGGAATAAGTCCTACTAAAAGTTACCAGGCTCTAGTTACATAATGGAACCAAGAAATGATCATTTATTAACTCTTTTCTTCTCCTCCATTATTTCGTGATACTTGATTTGTTGTCATAGTTTTAGTAGTAATTTGTACAGTTACACAGTAAGTGGACCATGCTTTGAATTCAGCCCAATCTCATAAATATACATTGATCAGTAAACCTATATAAGGCATAGTTCTTACCTGGTTTCTGAAACTAGACTTTCGATGTTACCCTGAGACTTGTGGTCAGGGTGAGAGATCAGGAAGTACGTGCACATTTTGTTAGTTGAATTTCTACCTTAGAAATGAATTACAATGGGAAAATTGCCTTTCACTACACTATTTAATGGGGTTCATCTCATACAGAGAATCTGGAAGATCACAAGTTATATGATATATCAAAGAAATAACTAAAAAAACCACTTTCTGGTCTCCACATAAGTGCGTGCAAAAGAGAGTAGAATGATACTTGCTGGAAAATTTCCCTAAATCCTTCTTCATAATCATAATGTACAATAAAGTTAACAAAAGCAAGAACAATAATTTATGTGTTGATGCCCAACTATAAAGTTTATATATTTCCTTATATTAAGATCAGGAAAGTACTATTATAGATGTTTTTATAACACTCTAAGAATTATGTCATTGTAGGGAAATTAATGAATTTTTAAAACATTGGTAAATAAAATTTATATTTGTAGTTATATATCTTATTCACTAACTTATATGCAAAAAGTCTGTCTTTACTTCATTTTGAGGTAATCATCATTGACTATAGCCCTCAAAGAGGTTTTTTTCAAAATATGTATTTGATTTATGCATATACTGCCTTGTTACTTAATAAGTCAGATACATTAGATACATTAAACAACAAGAACATTCTATTCATTTGTTTTAACAGGCTAACAAATTATTAAGTGTAGTATTTTAGGTGATATAGAACAAAGAGCACAACGAAATAATTTGGTGTCTTCAAGTTTACGAAAATTTAAATCAGTGTTTCTTGACTGATACATTTGAATTTTATAAAAATAAAAATGCAGTGATAGATTTGAAATAGGTATCAGTGACTTTGACAATAGGTGTTTTAGGACCATTCTCTATGATTAAGCTGCCATCGTTGCCTCAGATAATATGTACAAGTGTTACCAGAATTGGCTTGATGAAGACCAGACTGCAATTGAGCAATACAGTTAAAACATGATATAAAAAGGCAGAAGATAGGGGGAAGAAGCCGCATAGCACAGGGAGATCAGCTCGGTGCTTTGTGACCACCTAGAGGGGTGGGATAGGGAGTGTGGGAGGGAGGGAGATGCAAGAGGGAAGAGATATGGGGACATATGTATATGTATAACTGTTTCACTTTGTTATAAAGGAGAAACTAACACACCATTGTAAATCAATTGTGCTCCAATAAAGATGTTAAAAAAAAAGGCAGAAGTGTACATAACTAAAAGTACATATAGTAAGAGTAATGAAAATAACCATAACCTTACAGCATCAGAATACAAGTATTCCAAGTGAGATATTATTAAATTCCATTGGGAAACTTCCATGGTATTCATAAGGATAGATTGTGAAGCTTAAGAATTTTTTTATGTGTTAAATTTTCAAAGACAGGGAAATTTTATTAAAACTATCCTATATTTCATATTTAGAAATTGAACATGGCATTAGTAGAAGATCAAATTCTACATCAACTTCACTGCCACCTGTACACCTATACTGGTATAGAGTTTTAGGTTTAAACCTATAATGAATGGAAGGTTCTGAACCAGTTCATCAGGATACCCTTATTTAACATTAAATCAATATATTATGATCATTAGGTGTGAGAAAAAGGAGACCAATATTCAGTTTGCATATCTATCCAAGGTCTATACTTAGCTTATCTATGATTAAGGTGTATAATGTAAAGTTGTCCAATTGTTAAGAGATGAAATAAATTGGGAAAATGCACTGTGTGTAAAAAACACTACAACCAGTAAATGTGCCTGGGTTCAGATCCCAGCTCTGTTACTTAGTAGCTGTGTGACCTTGGGATAGCTAGCTAACCTCTATGCTAGAATAACCTGACCTGTAAATGGAAATAATAGCCACACCTAACTCATAAAGTAGTTAAGTGGATAAAGTGAGTTCATATTTGTAAAGCATGTATAGCAATTTTTGATACATTGAATAGAAAGAAATCCAAAGCCAAACTTTAACATAGCATAGTAAAGTAGGTTAGAAGTTGTAGAGTTCCTAGGTACTGTCCCTTGACCTGCCAGTGACAAGCTGAAGCACCTTTAATGGGTTGATACGTCATCTTATAATGAGTGAAAATGTTCTCTTGCCTTTCTTTTGCATAAAGGTGGTCAAAAAGTTTTGTAGGTTTTGCTTGCTAATTTGCTTAGGGCACCTTCTTTGGAAAAATTAAGAACCACCTGACCATCACCAGGGGGAACTAAGACTTTGAGACCACCTGCTACTTACTTTGACACATCAATGCCAACCTTTCGGAAAGTGTCTAAGCCATAGGGGGTAATGACCAGGTGTGCTGGCATATTTTGCCACTTCATTTCTGTGTTCAATTTAATTAAAGTGCAAGCAGACTATTTTAGAAGTTTTTAGTTTTTGCTAAATGAATTTCTTATATTAGGTTACACTGGTTTTTCTTGGAGAGAAGTTTTTTTAAAAAGGTTTGATTGGAGAACAATTTTCAGATATTCTTGCTTTTTGTTTTAATTTTAGAGCTTTGCTTTTAACTAGTAACTGACCTCCTCTCTTGGCACTCCCTCTATTATAATGCTTACCACTTAATATTTTAATTGTCTCTGTAATTTTAAATTCAATTCCTTAAAGATAAGGGCCATATTATTCTTTATATCTGTTTTGAATAGCCCCATAAACATGGCATAGGTGGAATATACTCCTGCCAGTCTGATAAAGGACAGAAAAATTAACTACTAGACCCACCATCAAAAATCAAGTTTATTGAGGACTGCTTCTATTAACAGAGGTCTAGTCCTACAGTGATTAACGATTTAACGATAATAATGAGACCTCATATCCAAATAGAATGCCCTTAGACTGACAAGCAAGTATACTCTATGTTCCCCTATATCGAAGTTAAGAGTTAGGTATTAGGTTTTCAAAGAGAAGACTAGAAAAAACACTGTGATTTGGGGATAAACATCTTTTGAGAGTTTCTCTTCAAATAAGGTTTCTAATGAGATTTTTCTTATTTTCCATGGGTGATTGAGACCATAGGCAAATGAAATCAGACAGACCTCTGCCTTCCAAAGGAACAAAGCTACTCAATTGAATACTGGCCCTAGTAACAAGTTCCGATAATAATCTCACATTTTATTTCATCCTTTTGAACTTTTTTTGACCATTTCTTTGTCTTTATTTTTTATACAATTTTAAAGGTTACTTTACATTTACGGTTATTACAAAATATTGGCTGTATTCCCTGTGTTGTACAATACATTCTTGAGCCCATCTTATACCCAATAGTTTGTGACTCCCACTCCTCCCATGCCTATATTTCTCCTCTCTCCCACGCCCCACTGAAAACCATTAGTTCTCTACATCTGTGAGTCTGCTTCTTTTTTGTTATATTTACTACTTTGTTGTATTTTTTAGATTCCATATATAAATGATATCATACAGTGTTTTTGAACGTTTTGGTTCAGTTCTCTGGTTTATATTTTTTCTCTTAGCTACCTTACCCTTATTTTTTTAAATAAAAATTCTGACTAACTCGTTTTCTAAATGATTGTAATTAAATGTAATGACACTAATAACAGACTATAAATCAAGATAATTTTCTGGATTTGAGAGTTGAATAATCCTACAATATGCCTACTTCATCACTAAATATTTACTGCATTCAAAGACAAGTCTGTTAACTTATTCAATTACTAAAATATATTAATTGTTGGATTCAATTAGGAGAGTGACGCCTGAATTTCTACATTAGTTCCAAGGTTCCTGTAAAGAAAGACTAGAATATATTTTTAACATATATTTTGTGAAATTATATCTAATTTAAAATAATACCACTTAATATGCACTCCTCAATATCTGATCCAGCACTGAACTCCATTACTCTCTTTACTTGGGAGATTTTGCTGATGAACATCATTTAATCTATTGAATCCTGCTAATTCTTTTTTCACTCATCCTGAGATTTATCTTATTCACTTGTGTATATTTATATGAGCTTATACTTTCTTCTTGTCAATTTTCTGGCATTTGTATTATTTATTTTGTCTCTAAGATCTGTCCAAATTCTTAGTATAATGTCTTCAAAGAGAATAATTCATGTTTGATTTTAAACTTTTAAATGTATTAAAAGCAAAAATATTTCCATTCAGTGATGAAAATAATCACCCCAATTTTACAGTTAAGACACTAAAAGAAGTAGCAATCCTTGAAAAAATTTCAAGTATCAAAAACTTGCTGAAACCTAAGATATATATTATATATAATGTATACAAAATATATCATGTTATCATCAGATATAGCATTTTATTAATAAGATTTCATATTTATCATTTGTAAATTTAAATAATGTTGCTATCAAGTTTAGAGATCAGAAATCATTTAGAATTTAGTAGAGACAGCAAGCATTTCACATTGTGACATAATGCCAAATATTCATACTCCTTACATGAAGGAAAAATATATAAAAAATAAATACAAAAAATGTTTTATTGAGATGATTAATTGCATGTGTTTCATGCTCCTTTCTCTCAAGTATAATTTTCAGAGGGAAATCTTATTATTCCTCACATAATAATTTTAAAATATAATAACTATAAATATATTTTGCATGATAAGCAAAAGAGAATGCAAAACAGTTCACATTTCTCTCATTTGAAATCTGGAGTGGAAGATAAAGGTCTTTATTCTTAAGATCTATCCCAGTGCCTGAAACAATTGAAATCCTTAAGAAATATATGTAAAATGGATTTTAAAAATAATATTTTAAGGAACTAGTTAACAAATCAGTTATGTACTCAATTCCTTAATTCAACACTAAACATATAAAAGTCAGTCTTTTGGGGGTACCTACTTCTTTTTCTCTAATCCTTTATTATAACGAATTCAATATATATCAGTACAACTTTCCAGAGGCCAGGTAAAAATGTATATAAAATTTCTTTTTCATCCAGCAGCTAGAGTTGTGGCTGTTGCAATCAAAATGTAACATTTTTTGCTTTTTCTAGAAACCAATATGTGTAAGGACTATAACTGAATATTTTAGAGCATGTTGTTTTTTAGGTCTTACATATTTCACAAAATATATAAATTGTCAATACAAATGTCTGTACTTCTGAAGTTTTAAACTTTATAATCAGAAAACATCTTTATCTGAGGAGATTGCATTTAAAGTGGTAGAAAATTGTTTTATGATTCCCAAATGTTTTTTTAACAAATATTTGGTGAGTAAAGAAGCCATCAAATAGCTCAATTAAAATAATTAGTGGATTTAATCAATGGATTCACAAACTAAACAAAGTTCTTAGCAATACCATCATCCAGTGAAATACATTTATTTAAATATTTGATTAGTGTTTAACACAGTTCATTATGTGCTTTAGCAATATTGAAATAATGTGCTTAATAGTCCTAGAATATAGCCTTGGGGCATAGTATACTATATTAAACTCTTAGTGGAGATGAACTTAGGGTATTGCAACTCTGCTTCAAATTGGAAGCTTAAGGAAAATTAATGAGGGACTTAGAGATATTAAGAGGAGAATAAATAAATAGTCACTCTGTAAATAAAAACTCATCCACTGGGTGAGCTCCTGGTTAATTTTTGGTCCTTGTTGTACCCATTGTATAATTAGAACATCTTTGTAGAATGTAGAAATATATTGGCATACATATTGTCTCACTCAAAGCAATTTAAAATTACTCTGAGAAAATATTTCCATGAATAATTTAGTAGTAACAACTTTTTTTTAATAGAGATAATGTTATCTTAAATACCCATGTAACTCATTTCCATTTCACATGGTTGTTTAGGAGATTATTTCTGATTATTCCATTTTGTCATGTGGCATGTGCCAATGAAATGTGACTACTTTATTACTCCTGGGTCCTCAGTGCCTAAGATAGTTTGTTTGTATATATATATAAAGAAATCAATAAATGTATTTTAAGTAAATAATATTTAAACAGACAAATCTACGACATCAGGCCAGGATGATATGGCTGTATGAAAAACAAGTATCATAACCTTTCAATAATATGAGATATTGAGACTATTGATACTTTAGTATTAATCCATTAGTCCTCTCCTTTTCACTATTCCTGTGTACATAAAGAGACAGCCCTATTCACTTCCAAATGATCAACATCCTCATTGTGAGGAAGAACAAACAAAAAACAAAACAAAAACAACAAAGGTAAAACATGATAGAGACCCCAAGAAGCTTTCTTCAGAACCCAGAGCTACGGAGAAGTAAGTCATTTAAAATGAGTAATTATTATTTTGACTTGCAAGGTCAAAATATACACTGAGAATTGATTTGATTGAAGATTGAAGATGTATAAGAAAATGCAAGAATAAGTGTAATATACATATAAATGTTCAAAGTAAAAACTAATGAAAGAAGCCACCAGCTGAAAATTGTTTTAAATTACAATTTTGTATTTGCCTTTTATATAGGTATTTCTATTTTAAATCAGGAAACTTGTTCACTTTTTCCAATTACTTATACTAGGCGTGTCCTTACTTTCTTCTTTTTCCTTTTTAAAAAGATTAACACACTCATTTTAAAAATGTTAAATAATGAACAATTTAATTTTTTAAGAATCAGTTTTTTTTGTTCCTGTCCTCTGCATTTTCTCCTATACCTATCCTCAGAAGCACCATTTTGGTAATTTAGTTATTTTCAATGAGATTTACACTTCTACATGTTGTGAAATACTAAGCACCTCTACTGCTACCTTCTCATTCATTAATTTTGGACTTAACATATTGACTTTAATTTTGGTATGTCAGGATATGAAACTAGTGAGGTAAATTGTTATTAAATGTAATACTCTTGCAAATACATATGAGTATTGTAGTTGACCCTGGAACAACATCAGGCAGTTGAAAATTCACCTGTAGGGCTTCCCTGGTGGCGCAGTGGTTGAGAGTCCGCCTGCTGATGCAGGGGACACGGGTTCGTGACCCGGTCTGGGAGGATCCCACATGCCGCGGAGCGGCTGGGCCCGTGAGCCATGGCCGCTGAGCCTGCGCGTCCGGAGCCTGTGCTCCGCAACGGGAGAGGCCACAGCGGTGAGAGGCCCGCATACCGCCAAAAAAAAAAAAAAAAATTCACCTATAACTTTACTGTCGGCCCTTCCTATCTGTGTTTTACATGTGCAGATTCAACCAATCATGGATTACTCATCCACTAATATGTGTCTATTGAAAAAAAAAATCTGTGTATTAGTGAATCCGGCTATTCAAACCCGTGTTTTTGAGAGTCAACTGTACAACGTATCATGGTTATGTTTTCAGCACTATTTTACAAAACCTTATATTTTGAAATCATAGATATACTTACACTGGAAGTTGCAAAGATAGTACAAAGAGGTTCCCTTGAACTCTTTACCCAATTTCCCCCAAAGTTACATCATACATATTTAGAGTGCAATATTGGAACCAGAAAAGTGAAATTGATAGAACGTGGGTTACATGTCTTTTATTACAATGCATAGCTTCCTGTAACACCATTGCAATCAAAATACAGCACTCGTCCATGATCCGAGTTCTCCCTATAGTGTCACACCAACTTTTCCATATACCTAACTCGTGGTAATCATTATTAATCTGTCTTCCACCTCTATAATTATGTCATTTGGGAATGTTATATAAATAGAAACATATAGTATGAAAACTTCTGAGATTTTTTTTTTTCACTCAGAAAAATGCTGTTGATGTTCACCCAAGCTGTTATGTGTAGCAATGGTTTATCCTTTTCATTGTTGAGTAGTGTTCCATGGTATGGATGTACAACTGGTAACCGTTAGCCTATTGAGAGATATTTTGATTGCTTCCAGTTTGGGGCTATTACAAATCAAACTGTTATAAACAATCAAGTAAATATTCCTGTGTGGACATAAGCCATCACTTCTCTAGTCTACGATTGCAATAGCTGGCATTTATGTTGTGTCCTTTTAGTTTTTAAAGGTATTGCCAAACTGTTTTCCAAAGTGGCTGTATCATTAAACATATTCACCATTTACCATGATCTATAAGGGATCCCTCTTCTTTACACCATTGCCAATATTTGGTATTGTCACTACTTTTTTTTTTTAATTTCAGCTCTTCTAATGGGTGCATAGTGATATTTCATCATGGTCTTAATTTGTATTTCCCTAATGACTAGAGATGTCAAACCTATTTTCACATGCTTATTTTCTACTAATATATCCTCTTCAGTGAAATGTCTCCTCCTGTATTTTGCCAATTTTCTAATTGTTTTTCTAATATTTTATATATATATTATGAGTCCTTTGTCATTTAGTTGGCAAATCTTTTTTCCCAGTCTGTAGCTTGTCTCTTAATAGCATATTTCAGAGAGAGAAAAGTTTTCATCATGATGTTTAGTTTATCAATTTGTTATTTTATGGATTGCGCTTTTGGTTTCATGTGTAAGAATTATTCACCATGCTCTAGTTCCGAAGATTTTTGCCTATATTATCTTCTAAAATTTTCACAGTTTTACATTTAAATCATTTTCAGTTAATTTTTGAATAGGCTGTGAGGTTTACATTGGGATTTGTATTTTTGCTTATGGATATCCAGTTGCTTCAGTACCATTTTTTTTTCAGTACCATTTTTTGAAAAAATATTAGCTTCCTCCATTGAATTATTTTTGTACCTTTGTCAAATAATAGTTGGTCATATCTTTGTGGGTTTAATTCTGGGTCCACTGTTCTGTTCTATGTTTCTATTCCTTCATAATATCACATAATTTTAATGAGTGATATATATCTTATGTCTTGAAATTAAGTAGAGTGATCGCGCCCACTTTACTCTTCTTCAGAACTGTTTTAGCTATTCTAGGGCTTGTGTCGTTCCATATAAATTTCAGAATAATCTCATCTAGTTATAAAAAATATTTTGGGGATTTTGATTAAAATTACCTTAAATTACATTAAAATTACCTTAAATCAATTTGAAAAGAAATGATGTCTTTACTATGTTAAATTGTCTAAGGGATGAATATGTTATGTCACTCATTTATTTAGGACTACTTTGCTTTCTTTCACCACTGTTTTATAGTTTTCAGCATAGTAGTGCTATACAGGGTTCTTTGATTTGCACCCAAGAATTACATTTTTTGGAATGTAAATATTATTGTAAGTTTCATTTTAATGTCTTTGTATTCATTGTTAGTATATAGAAATGCAATTGGTATGTGTATGATAGCAATGGTGAGAGCAGACATATTTGCCATGGTTCTAATCTCATAGGTAAAGCATTTAGTCTCTCATCATTAGTTATGATTATAGCTGTATATATTTTATAGATGTTACTTATCAAATTGGGGATGTTTCCTTCTATTTTTCTGAGAGTTTAATCACAAATTGGTATTGAATTTATCAAATGATCTTTATCAGTTCGTATGATCATGTGGTTTTTATTTATAGACTTTTAATATGATGAAATATATTGATTTTTCAATTATTAAACTAGCTTTAAGTTCCTGGAATGTATCTCAGTTGGTCATAGTATACAGTTTTTTTTTTTTTTTTTTTTTTTTTTGCCGTATGCGGGCCTCTCACTGCTGTGGCTTCTCCCGTTGCGGAGCACAGGTTCCGGATGCGCAGGCTCAGCGGCCATGGCTCAAGGGCCCAGCTGCTCCGTGGCATGTGGGATCCTCCTGGACCGGGGCACGAACCCGTGTCCCCTGCATTGGCAGGCGGACTCTCAACCACTGCGCCACCAGGGAAGCCCCTACAGTTCTTTATAGATATTGCTGGATTCTCTATGCTATTATTTCGTTAAGGATATTTGTGTCTATATTCATGAGAGAGATTGACCTGTAGTTTTCTATTTTTGTACTGTCTTTGTCTGGTTTAGGTAACAGGGTAATACTAGCTTCACAAAATGAATTGGGAACTATTCTCTCCTCAGTTTTCTGTAGAAGATAGAGTAGAATTAGTAGAAATTATTGAGTAGGATTAGTAGAAATTATTCCTTAAGTGTTTGTAGAATTCTCCCTGGAAACCATCTTGGCTTGGACATTACTTCATTAATTTTAATGAATGAGTTAAGATCATAGTCTTCATCTAAAATGCTTCTTAAAATGTTTTTTACCCAAACATTTCTATAATTAGACCAAGTTAAAGTTCAGAATGAACTACCACAAGAGAAAAATGAGAGAAAACTATGAAACTTCTGAGTTAGGTGATATTTCTTTTCAATAGGTGGGATAATACAATAACCTTATCCCAACCTCTATCTTCTCATATAAATATTGCCCCCATAGGAATCTATACTCATAATTCATTTTTTTAAAAAATAAACTATATTTTTGGAGAAATTTTAGGTTTATAGAAAAATTGGACAGAAAATAGGGTTCCCATATACCCCTCCATACATGGTTTGCCTTATTAAAGTCCATAGTTTACTTTAGGGTCCACTCCTTGTGTTGCACAGGTCTTGAACAAATGCAAATGTTGTGTATATATATTATTATAGTATATCATATAGAATAGTTTCATTACCTAAATATCACTTGTGCTCTACATATTCATTTCTCCCTCCCTCTCCCTGAATCCCTGGCAACCACTGATCTTGCATTAGTTGTTTTAGTGAGTTAATTGCTACAAAAACTCTGAAGTTATTATTAATGTTATTACAACCATTATCCTCATTTAATAGATAAGAAAACTTGCTGAAGGTCATGCCACTAATAAGTAGTAGAGTCAAGATTTAAAAGCAGAAAAATGTGACTATGGGACTCAAACTCTCAATCACTGTTGTACTGCATTATTAGCCACATGAATTAAAGTCCCAAGAGACAAATAATTTTTTTAAATTTGCTGGAATATTTTATTATCTCTTGGTTTCAATAATGACAGCTCAAGTGGAAGAGTGAAATGGAGTAGGTAAAGAATGGAATAGAATGAAAGGATTAAAATTTTTATCAATTTTAGTATATACATATTCCCACAGCCCAGGGTCACTGACTAAAATAAAAGGAGCCAATAACATGGATCGTACAATGATTTCCTCCCCCATGCCTTGCCATCACTCATATTTATAGCTATAGGTGTCAAAGGCTAAAATGTTCTATTGTGTCCATGTTTTTATCTCCCCTGTTGTCTTTGGGTTTCCCTAGGGTTTACTTCTTAAATAGGTTATGAGCCTTATAGTTCTTTGAGCTGTAATCCACTGATATTTTACAGGAGTCTGATGGATATATGGGAAAGGGGCAATTAATACAGTGTCTAGATAATTTTGAGCACTCAAAAATCTATTGTTAATGGTCATTTTGAGAGGAGAATAATTTCCTTACAGAGTGTATAGCATATATTTGAAAAATTCTTTGAATACCAAAAAATTCTCATCAATTAAAAGAAAATAGTCATTACTGCATGTTCTATATCTACATAGCCCTATATGTTCAAAATTTTCAAAAGGAAATGCTTTTAGATCTACTTTCAGAAGAATAGAGGCTATAAAGAAATTGCTCTGACCTAACAGATTCTTCACACTAACTTATAAACTTAGAGGTGCAAAGGAAGAGAATTGCGTTTTAATGGTCAAAGTGTTGTCACTCTAGATCTTTTTTATGCAAAGATCTCTTCACATAGTGCTAACAGTAAATGTACAGCCACATGGGTACTACCATGGTCCTGAGTGCTTGACAACTCCCAATCCCCTGTTCTTAGTGTGAGCACCTGTGTGTCTGAATTCCCACCAGCAGTGCACAAGGTTTCCTTTCTTTCCACATCCTCACCAACACTATTTTTTGTTGTTGTTTTTAATAGCCGTTCTAACAGTTGTGTAGTGGTATCTCATGGTTTTGATTTGAATTTTCCTGATGAGTAGTTATGTTGAGCACCTTTACAAGTACCTGCTTACCATCTTCTTTGGAAATGAAGTATGTCTTCTTTGGAAAAAATGTCTACTCAGATCCTGTACCTATTTTTAAATCAGATTGTTTTTGTTTTATTGAGTTGTATAAGTTCTTGGTATATTTTGAATATTAACCCTTTATCAGAAATGTGATTTGCAAATATTTTCTCACATTCAGTATGTTGCCTTTTCATTTGTAGATGGTTTCCTTTGTTCTGCAGAAGCTTTTTAGTTTGATATAGTCCAACTTGTTTGATTTTGTTGTTGTTGCTTTTGCTCTTGGTGTCAAATACAAAAAATTATTGTGAAGACCATTGTCAAGGAGCGTTCCACCTATGTTTTCTTCTAGGTGTTTTATGGTTTCAGGTCTTACATTCAAGTCTTTAATCAGTTTTGACTTAATATTTGTGTGTGATATAAGACAGTGTTCCAGTTTCATTTTTTTGCATGTGACTGTGCAGTTTCCCCAACACCATTTTTTGAAATAACTGCCCTTTCTACATTGTATATTCTTAGCTCCATTATCATAAATTAATGGAACGTATATATGTGGGTTTATTTCTGGGATTCTATTCTGTTCCATTAATCTATGTGTCTGTTTTTATTTCAATACCATGCTGTTTTGATTACTGTAGAATTGTATATACTTTGAAGTCAGGGAGCATGATGTCTCTAGTTTTGTTTTTCTTTCTCAAAATTGCTTTGGCAATTTGAGGTCTTTTGTGGTTCTATAAAATTTTATGGGGCTTCCCTGGTGGCACAGTGGTTGAGAGTCTGCCTGCCAATGCAGGGGACACGGGTTCGTGCCCCAGTCTGGGAAGATTCCACATGCCGCGGAGCGGCTGGGCCCGTGAGCCATGGCCACTGAGCCTGCGTGTCGGGAGCCTGTGCTCTACAACAGGAGAGGCCACAATAGTGAGAGGCCCACGTACCACACACACACAAAAAAATTATGATTTTTCTATTTCTGTGAAAAATGCCAGCAGAATTTTGATAGGGATTACATTAAAGCTGTAGATTGCTTTAGGTAGCATGGACATTTTAACAATATTAAGTCTTCCAATCCAGGAGCTTGGAATATGTTTCCATTTATTTGTGTCCTCTTCAGTTTCTTTCATCAATGTCTTAAAGTTTTCAGTGTACAAGTCTTTTACCTCCGTGGTTAAATTTATTCAGAGATACTTTATTTTTCATGCTATTGTGAATGGGATTGTTTCATTCATCTCTCTTATTGTTTATTATTACTGTAGAGAAATGCAACAGATTTTTGTATATTGATTTTTTATTCCTGCAAGTGTACTAAATTTACTTGTTCTAATAGTTTTTTTGTGGTGGAATCTTAGGGTTTTCTAGATAGAATATCATGTCGTCTGATAATAGTAAAGAGTTGCACTTCTCCCTTTCCAATTTGGAAGACTTCTATTTCTTATTCTTGAATAATTGCTCTAAATAAGACTGCCAATACTATGCTGAGCAAAAGTGCTGTGAGTGGGCCTCCTTATCTTGTTCCTGATCTTGGAGGAAAAGTTGTCTGCTTTTCAACATGGAATATGATGTTGGATTTGGACTTGTCATATATGGCCTTACTATGTTGAAGTATGTTCCCAATAGACAAGCATCAATTTTTGCATCAAGAATATTGGCCTGTAATTTTCTTTTCTTGTGGTATTCTGGCTGGTTTTAGTGTCAGAGGAATGCTCTCTTTGTAAACTAAGTTTGAAAGTGTTTCCTCATCTTCTATTTTTTTTGGAAGAGCTTAAGAAGGATTGGTATTAATTCTTTAAATATTTGGTAGAATTCATCCGTAAAGCTGTCTGATCCTAGACTTTTTTGTTGTTATTAGGAGGATTTGATTACTCAGTCTATTTACTAGTAAGTACTTGGCTCATATATTCTATTTCTTCTTCTTCTATTTTTTCAAGTCTTTGTAGGTAGTATGTTTCTAGGAATTTATCCATTTTTTCTAGATTGTCTAATTTGTTGACAGATAAATTTTTCATAGTAGTCTCTTAAATTTCTTTGTATTTCTGTAATATCAGTTTTGACACCTCCTCTTGATTTCTGCTTTTCCTCTCTTTTTTCTTGGTGGGTCTAGCTAAATTTTTGTCAGTTTTCTTTATTTTTTTTTTAAAGAACCAGCTCTTTGATTCATTGATCTTTTCTCTGGACATTTTAGTTGCAATTTCACTGATTCCCCTGAGATCTTTGTTATTTACTTCCTTCTACTAACTTTGGACTTCATTTGTTCTTCTTTTTTTAGTACCTGGATGTGTAAAGTTAGGTTGTTTATTTTAAATCTTGTTTTTTGATGTAGATATTTATCATTAAGACCTTTCCTCTTCAAACTCCTCTTGCTGCATCCCATAAGTTTTGATAGGTTGTATTTCTATTTTCATTTGTCTCAAGGCACATTTTTATTTCTCTTTTGTTTATTCTTTGACCCATAGGTTGTTCAGTAGCATGTTGTTGAATCTCCACATACTTGTGAATTTTCCAGTTTTGTTCTTGTAAATAATTGATTTCTTGTTTCATATTATTGTGGTTGGAAAAAATGCTTGATATAATTTTAGTGTTCTTAAATTTATTAAGACTTGGTTTTTGGCCTATTATATGATCTACAATATCATGGAAAATATTCAATATGCACTTGAGAAGAAGGTATATTCTCTTGCTATTGGATGGAATGTTCCGTATACATTTATTAAGTTTATTTGATCCAATGTTTTCTTTTTTTTTTTTTTGCTGTACATGGGCCCCTCACTGTTGTGGCCTCTCCCATTGTGGAGCACAGGCTCTGGATGCGCAGGCTCAGCGGCCATGGCTCATGGGCCCAGCCGCTCTGCGGCATGTGGGATCTTCCCAGACCGGGGCACGAACCCATATCCCCTGCATCGGCAGGTAGACTCACAACCACTGTGCCACCAGGGAAGCCCCAATGTTTTCTTAAGGTGGATGCTACTATTTATTTTCTTTCATTTTTTTTAAGCTGAGGTATTGTTAATGTAAAATATTATATTAGTTTCAGGTGTGCAATATAGTGATTCACAATTTTTAAAGGTTATATTCCTCTTATAGTTATTATAAAATATTGACTTTATTCCTTGTGTTGTATTACATATCTTTGTAACTTAATTATTTTACACATAGTAGTTTGTACTTCTTAATTCCCTACCCCTATTTTGCTCCCTTCCTTCTCCCCCACTCTACTGGTAACTACTAATTTGTTCTCAATATCTGTGAGTCTGTTTTTTTTTATTGTTGTTTTTATATTCGCTAGTGTATTTTATTTTTTAGATTCCACATATAAGTGATACCATACAGTATTTGTTCTTCTCTGTCTTGCTTCAATAAGCATAGTACCCTCCAAGTCATCCACATTGTTACAAATTGCAAAATGTTACTCTTCCTCATGGCTAAGTAGTATTTCATCATATTAAATATATAATTATATATAAATATATAATTATATATAAATATAATATATAAATATATAATTAAATATTTAAATAATTAAAATGTATTTAATTATTTTTAAACTCTTCAATACTTTTAATAACACAAAACAGGTTTTATGGCTTAATGTCTCCCTGAATTTCTTTTTTTACCAGGTTTATTGAGAAATAATTGATATATATCACTGTATAAGTTTAAGGTGTACAACATGATAGATTAATTTACATATATTGTGCAATAATTACCACAACAGTTTTAGTTAACATCCATTATCTCCTACAGATAGAATTTAAAAAATATTCTCCTGAAAATGAGAGCTGTTGGGATCTATACTCTTAACAACTTTATGGTATATCATATAACAGTGTTAATTATAGTAATCATGTTTTACATTACATCCCTAGTACTTATAACTGGAAGTTTCTACATTTTGACCACCTTCTTCCAATTCCCCTCTCCCTCCAACCCCCACCTATAGTAACCACAAATCTGCTTTCTTTTTCTATGAGTTTGGTGGGTGGTTTTTGTTTTTAGATTCCACATAAAAGTAAGATCATACAGTATTTGTTCTTCTCTGATGTATTTCTCTTAGCATAATGCTTTCAAGGTTCATCCATGTTCTAACAAATGGTATGATTTCCTAGGTTTTTATGGCTAAATAATATTCCTTTGTATATGTGTGTATGTATATGTATACGTATATATATGTGTGTGTGTGTATGTATATATGTGTGTGTATGTGTATACCACTTTTATGCATTCATCCATCAATGTACAGTGAGGTTTTTTCCATATCTTGGCTATTGTAAATAATGCTGCAGTTAACACGAGGGTACGTATATCATTCTGGATTAGTGTTTTTGTTCAGAAAATTCCCCAGAAGAGGAATTGCTGAATCATATGGTAATTCTATTTTTAGTTTTTTGAAGTACCTGCATATTGTGTCCCATTGTGGCTGTATCAATTTACAAGCCCACCAGCAGTGCACAAGGGTTCCCTTTTCTCCATATCCATACCAGTATTTGCTTTTTGGGTCTTTCTGTTGTTGACCATTCTAAGAAACATGAAGTGATAACTCATTGTGGTTTTAATTTGCATTTCCCCAATGGCTAGTGGTGCTGAGCATATTTTTATGCACTCGTTGGCCATTTGTATATTTTCTTTGTAAAACTCTGTGTTCAAATTTTTTCATATTAATTGGATTATCTGGGTTTTATGTGCCAGTAAGTTGTATGAGTTCTTTATATATGTTGAATATTAAACATTTAACAGATACATGGTTTGCAAATATTTTTTTCCCATTTCATATGTTGTCCTTTCATTTATTGGTTTATTTGGCTGTGCTGAAGCTTTTTAGTAATTTATTTTTACAACCTTTTTAACTCAGTTTCTTTTTTCAGTTCCTTAAAGGATAGATTTTGGTTGTTTATTTGACACTTTCTTGCTTGATGTTGGCATTTCTTGCTATGAACCTCCCGCTTAGAACAACTTTTTGCTGCATCCCATAAATTCTTGTATGTTGTGTTTCTATTTTCATTTGTCTCAAGGGAGTATTTTAATTTGCCCTTTAATTTCTTCATCAATCCATTGGTTGTTCAAGAATCTGTTGTTTAATTTTCATGTATTCATGAATTTTCCAATTTTTCTGTTACTGATTTCTAGTTTTATGTTATTGTGGTCAGAGAAAATACTTGGTATGATTTTGTTGACCTAAACAATAGACTGCCACATATTTTCCCAACAAAGATGTTTTTTGGGGGATCAGTAGATAATTGCAATTTGAGATCTGCTACCATGGAGAGCCACTTGCAAATTTCTGGCACAGCAAGGAAAGGAGAACACTTACAGAGGATAAAATGAAGTTTGGAGGGCTGTAGTAAACAAAGAGTTCATGACTCTTGATTGACTGTGTCCTTGCCAGGAGAGAAGAGGTGTCTTCTTCCTTTTGGGCTCTGCTTTCATTGCAGAGCATGAAGCACCCCCTTCTGGTCTCCAACTGTATTTAATTGAGGTTTCTGTTATTCATTTTTTACAATTTCAGCCTTCTTGAATTTACTAATTCTTGTTTTGTGGTGTAACATATAGTCTGACCTAGAAAATGCTGCCTGTGCTCTTGAGAAAAATATGTATTCTGCTGTTCTTAGATAGGATGTTCTGTGTATGTCTGTTAAGTCATTTTGGTCTATAGTGTTGTTTATATCTGCTCTTTCCTTATTGATATTCCTGTCTGGATCAATCTATCCATTGTTGACAGTGGGGTATTAAAGTCCCCAACTATTATCATATTGCTGTTTATTTTTCCTTTTAGCTATGATAATTTTGCTTTATAAATTTAGGTGCTCCAATATTGGCTGCATAAATATTTATAATTTTAATGTTGTCCTGGAGAATTGACCTCTTTATCATCATATAATGACTTTGTTTCTTTTTTACCTTTTTTTTTTTTTTTTTTGCGGTACGTGGGCCTCTCACCACTGTGGCCTCTCCCATTGTGGAGCACAGGCTCTGGACGCACAGGCTCAGTGGCCATGGCTCACAGGCCCAGCCGCTCCGCAGCACGCGGGATCCTCCCAGACCAGGGAACAAACCCGCGTCCCCTGCATCGGCAGGCAGACTCTCAACCACTGCACCACCAGGGAAGCCCTTACCATTTTTTATTCAATTCTATATTACCTGATGTGAGTATAGCTACCCATGCTTTTTTTTTTTTTTTTTTTTTTGTGGTTACCACTTACTTAAAATGTCTTTTTCTTTTTTTTACTCTTGGTCTATTTGTGTCTTTAAGGATAAAGTGACTCTCCTGTAGGCAGTGTATTGCTGGATCTTTTTTTTTTTTTTTCAGGCATTCTATACTGTATTATTTGATCTATTTACATTTAAAGAAATTATTGATAAGTAAGAACTGACTATTGACATTTTGTTCATTGTTTTCTGGTTGTTTTGTAGATCCACTGTTCCTTGTCTCTTATCCTGCTGTCTTTTTTCATGTTTTGATGTGTTTTGGCATCAGTACACTTTGACCTCTTTACCGTGTTCTTTTGCGTAATTGCTACAGTGTTTTCTATTGTAGTTACTGTGGTGCTTATATAAAATATCTTAAAATTATAATATTTTAAGCTGATAACAACTTAAGTTTAATAGAATTTCTAAATTTTGCATTTTACTTCTCCTTCCACTCACATTTGGGTTGTTGCTCTAACAAGTTACATATTTTTATATTTTATAGCCAATAACAGATTATTGTAGCTATGGCTATTTTTATGCATTCCTTTCTTTTTGAATTTTAGAGTTGTAAATGAATTATGTACCACTATCACCAAAGTATGGAATCTAACTTTGACTGATTTACCATTATCAGTGAGTTTTATACTACCTTTTAATGTTTTTAAGATGTTAGTGTCCTTTTACTTCCACTAAAAGAACTCTCTTTTGCATTTCTTGTTAGGTGGTTTAGTGGTAATGAACGACCTCAGCTTTGTTTGTTTGGGAAAGTCTTTATCTCTCCTTTTATGAAGGACAGTTTTACCTAGAATAGAGGTGACAATTTTTTCTTTAATATTTTGAAAATGTCATACCATTCTTTTCTTGCTTGAAAAGTTTCTGTTGAGAAATCTGTCAGTGGTCTTATGAGGCTTCCTATGTCATGACTCTTCTCTTTTATCTTGCTGCTTTTAAAATTATTTCTTTGTCTTTTCAAAATTTAATTTTAATGTTTCTTTGTATAGCACCATTCAAGTTCAACCTGTTTCATGTCCTTTTTGCCTCATGGATCCGGATGTTTATTTCTCTCTTTGTTCAGGAGGTTTTCAACCATTATTGCTTTAAATATACATTCTGTCTCTTTATCTTCTTCTGATTTCTTTTCATTGTGTCCTATAAGTCCCCTACGGTTTCTTTGTTCTTTTTCATTCTTAATTTTCTTTGTGATCCTCTTGGATAATATCTAATGTCTTATCTTCCAGGTCCCTGATTCTTTCTTCTGCATGATTGGGTCTGCTTTTGAAAGTCTCTGTTGAATTCTTCAGTTCAATTATTGTAATTTGTAACTCTAGGATGTTTCTTTGTTTGTTTTTTGATAATTTCTATTGCGATGTTGAACTTCTAGTTTTGTTCATGCATTTTTTTCCCTAATTTTGTTTAGTTACCTGCCTCTGTATTCTTGGTGTTCACTGAACTTCTCTAAGGTGATTACTCTGAATTCTTTGTCTGAAGACAAAGTTCATAGGTCTCCATTTCTTTAGGATGAGTTATTAGAGCTTTATTATTTTCCTTTGTTGATGTCATATTTACCTGGTTCTTTGTGATCCTTGATTCCCTATCTGCTCACCTGAGTAATCAATCGGGTTCCTCTTCCAGACTTCACAGGTTTGCTTTAGTAGAGGCCATCTTCACCCATCAGCTCAGTTTAGGTTTCTGGGCATGTCTGTTGGTAATGTCCAGATCCCACCTGCCCAAGGACACTACCAACAGACACATCCAGACACCCAAACTGAATTTTTATCAACAGTCTTTCTGATATTTATATCCTCAAACCCATTAAATTTTTTTCTCTGAACCTTGAAGCAAAAGTCTCAGTCAATAATGTTGTCTAAAATGTCCAGAATGACCATCTGTTTGTTAATACCTTCTGAATATTCTTCATGTTTTCAGGATTTAAAATGAAGTTTTTATATTATGATAGTCTTTCTATTGATTTAAAATTGACAAGCAGATAGTAAATATATTTCTAAGAATCTGAATTAACAGGTTAAAATTTTAAAAAGCACTAAAGTTTTGTGGCATCTTTTGTTTTTTAGAATTTAGGTTTATTTTTATTCAGCAAATTTATTTTCTAAAATCACATTTCAGAAAGCTAGAGCTTTGAATGACATGTCCAATTCAAATCACTTCTCAAACTTGAATTAGAGTTCTACCAGTTTGTTAGCATTCTATTCTCACCATCATCGTCTACTGTTTTCTTTTCCAAAGTTTGACAATAAGATGCAAAAAAGTGTCATGCTATCAAATATGAAGTAGATATTTTCCCCATGAGGAATAACTTTCTACAACAGGTCAAACAGTTGTCTGAAAAACATTTAAATTTATGAACTCTTCATACATTTACATGACAATGGGTCACAATATAAATTCATGTATCCTTGTTATGTAAATTGAGAATAAGTAACAAGATATAACTAAAATTGTATCTCAAAAATGACATTTAAAACCTAGAGTGTTTTTTTCTTTGTTCTTGCTGTTACTCTTAGTCTGCACTTAAAATAATAACTGTTAAAAAGTTTATGACACCAACACTGTATTCAAAAAGGAAACTAAATTCATGCAGAAACAGAATTGTACTCTGTCAAACATTAAACCTAATCAGTTTCCTCAGTAATGAATCTATAAATTCTAAGGATAAAGATAGCATTGTGTAGGAAAAAAGAAAATGGATTAGAATCTCTTAGGAGATAAATTTGACAATACCTGGATGAGTACTTTAAAAAAGCCTTTTGGTTCATCTTTCCTTCATTTAAAAAAAGGAATCAAATTATGTTATTTGTTAGGTCCTTGAAAAGATTATTATATTCAGTCTTGCTCTGTATCAAATAACTTGTAGAAGTTTTAAAAATAGAAATATGTATGCCTCTCCAGAAAAATGGGAACTGTAGTGATGGGATATAGGCATCATATTTCTAATTATTAAATTATGTATATGTATATAAATAAAATATATATCTGATGGATAGTTATATCTATATGTTTATTGTAAAGGTGTTGTTTAATCAATTTGGCTATTAATAGTTTTCAGTTTATTTTTACAAGAAACTACCTTTAGAGGTGCTTCTGAGGTGTTTCCTTGCTTATAATCAAATATGTCCAATATGTGATTCCCCCACATAACCATATGTTTACTGGCAAATAGTCACAAGAATAGTTTATACTACATATGGTCAATGATATACCATCTATCTGCATTTAAGCACTCTGCAAGAAAGGTACATTGAAATAAGAAGCAAAAATATATCAACAGCATGACTGACAAAACTTGTAGTTTAAGAATGCTATAAAATCTTTTATGTTCCACTGGAGAATGTAGTAATGAAAAGAAGACTGAGACTCAAAATGTTAAGCTGTTGGCCTACCAGCCACTTGAAAAAATTACAGACAAAGGTAAATATATCTGTAAAATATATATTTTATGAAAACCAGTTATTTCAAGATGGAAAATAAAATCAACAGTATTTATGCTAATTAATAAATAATCTGTGTAGCAGTGGTCTTGTGGTATTTAGATCTGTTGTAGAGACTCATGATTATGGTTTCTTTCATGCTAAAAACCACCCATTTTTTATTTTAATGAGTTGCATACTTCAATCATCTACTTTAGGATGTAAATTGAGACTAATGCACACAGACTTCCACCACTGGCTATTAATGAAGCAACAAGAAATAAATTAATCCTCCCCCATATACTACTGTAAAACTTGGGTAAAAGAAAACAACAGTTTTCAAACTGAGTATTGAAGAACTGTGATCCCTGTCAGAAGTGAAACAAACAAGATGTACCCTACAATAACCCTGGAATTCTGCATGGAGATAATTTGTGACTATGATAAGAAGGAGTAAAAGAAATAATAAGCCTGAAAGTCTGGCTGGTTTAGGGAAATTGGATTTTGGAGATGGTGAAGGCTGAGGAAGCTGGAAGTTTTGAGTCATTTCTCATGAGAGGTAGGAGTTATGCAGAAGAAGAAATCCCAAGGATTCTATATAGCAGTTTTTTGAATCTTTCCTAAGTACTAGGTTAGTCATGCTATGGTGAAACTTCACAGTACAGACCTTAAAAGGATGGCAGATTTTTAGGTGAGCAATTTCCAAAACTCACACACATCAGGTAGCTAGTAAATTCTGACTATCTAGAGTGAAAACTCCTTGTTGAACACATTAGGTATTCAGTGGAGGTTTCAGAGGAGTCATGCCTTAGTTGAAAATTTGAATTATTAATGAAATGATGGAATAAGGAATTGTAGGGACCAACTCAACTTCTTGCTGGAACAACGTCCAATAATCTTTAAAGAATAACCACAAAATAGAGACAATGAACAACACAATATTCATAATGTCTGGCAACACATTGTCTAGCATATAATAAAAATTACTAGATTTTCCAAGGAGCAGGAATATGTGACCTAAAAAGGGCAAAACTCAATTAATAAAAGCAGACCCAGAAACGACAGAAGTTATAGAATTATTAGACAAGGATCTTAAAATAGAAACTATAAAATATTCAATAATTTGAAGGAAAGATTAAACATAAGACAGAAAATTAAGGTATAAGATATAACCAACTGAAATCTCAAGCTATTAATTTAAATATATCAAATTATAAATTCACTGGATAGGATTAACAGATTTTGCACTACAGTATTTCTAAATATTTCTAAAATGAATATTTCTAAATATTTCTAAAATGAATACATAATAATAGAATCTTTCCTAAGGAAAGCATTGAGAGAAAAAAATCTTTAACAAACTCACTGCATACAGAACAATTCAAGCTGTCTACTGTGTGTAATCAGAGTCCCAGAGGAAGGAACTATAGAAAAATATTTGAATAAATAGTGACAAAATGTTTTCCATGTTTGATTACAAGTTAAAATACTAAAAATTCAAGAATATTATAGGAGCTACTCAAAAGAAGGAAAAAGATGAAACTAAGATACACCATAATCAAATGGGTTTAAACATGTGACAAAGAAAATCTTAAAAGTGCAACAATGAGGAACACAGATAGGCAAAAACAGCTGATTTCTCTGAAACTATGCAAGCATAAGGACAATAACTTCTTTAAAGTATTAAGGTGTTGTGGGTGGAAGGGAGGGCATGAACTTAAAATTCTATACCCAGAAAAGGTACTTTTCAAAAATGAATGTGAGAGACTTCCCTAGTGGTGCAGTGGTTAAGAATCCACCTGCCAATGCAGGGGACATGGGTTCGATCCCTGGTCCAGGAAGATCCCACATGCCACAGAGCAACTAAACCTGTGCACCACAACTACTGAGCCTGTGCTGTGGAGCCTGTGAGCCACAACTACTGAAGCCCACAGACCTAGATCCCATGCTCCACAACAAGAGAAGCCACTGCAATGAGAAGCCTGCACACTGCAATGAAGAGTAGCCCCCACTCTCCACAAGTAGAGGAAGCCCACGGACAGCAACAAAGACCCAGTGCAGCCAAACATAAATAATAAATTAATTAATTTTAAAAAAATGAATGTGAAACAGAGACACCCAGCAGAGTTGCAGGTAGAAATTAGGGTACATGAAGAGATAAAATGAAGACTGATAGGGATCATAAATATATGGTAAATGTAAATTATATATTTCTATTTTATTTCATAAAACCTAATTGACTGTCAAAAGAAAAAAATATTAATGATATACAGTGAGATTTCTAACGTGTAGTAAATCAAATGTTGACAATACTGTAAAGGTAAGTACATAGAACACTATTGTAAGTTTCTGATATTATGTGTAAAGTAATATATGTCAAAGAAGAATTTTATGAAAAATGCATTATAAAACTGATCACAAAAAATAAGTAATGATAACATTTAACTTATTCAAAAATTTAAGAGAACAAAGGAAAAATAGAAAGCATACAGCAATATAATAGACTTAAATCCTATCAAGTCCAAACTTGTATTAATTACAAATGATCCAATTAACCATTAACCCTACAAGTAAAAGACAAAGATTGTCATACTACATAAAAAAGGAAGCCAGGACTATTTGTGGTCCTCAAAAAAAAAATTAATTAATTAAAAAAATAAATTACATGTATAGATAGTTTAATATAGAAGGAAATAAATATATGCACCCTGAAAGCATTAAGCATATGAAAGCTTTAACTATAATATCATACAAACTGGACTTCAGAACAAGGAATGTTATTAGGGAAAGTTTATGATCATTGGATTTGATTCATCAAGAAGACATAACTGTTTTAAATATCTGTGAATCAACCAACAGTTTTATAACACATGACAGAAAATTTGACAGAAAAGAAGAAACAGAAAACACTTCTCTCCTAGAAATTAAGCAGTACATAGAAAATCATGATGGGTTAGGAAGACTGCAACATTAGTGACCAACTTACCCTATTTGACACTTGTAGATCAATGCCCCCAACAACAAAACAGGATACACATCTTTTCAAGGACATATGCTTCAAAGTATTTTATATTTCTGATAATTTCTATTTGTCCATAAGATATTAGGTTTGTTACTCAATTTTCAAGTATTTGTGGATTTTTCTGATACCTTTATATTTATTTCTAATTTAATTTCATATGGTTAGAACATATACTCTGCATAATTGAAATTTGTGTTATGTCACAGCATATGGTCTATGTTGGTGCTTGTAACCTGTGATGGGCAAGGACTTAATTGGAAATGTCACAAGGGAGCTTTCTTAGGCTTATTAAAATGGTTTTAATTATATTGGTAGTTATACAAATGTGTACATATAATCAAACTCATCAAATTATAATAATAGTGGATGCATTTAATTGTATAAATTATACCTCAATAGTTCAGTAAAGGAAAACAAGATACATACATTTTCCACCATCAATTTTATTTTAGTTTAGAGACAATAAAATGTCTGTGAGGCATGTTAGCAAAACATACACTCCCGAATTTGCCACTAAACATGAACAGTAGTAAATACATTTAAGCATATGGAAAGAAGTACACTTTCATAACTCAACAGGGAATGAAAATTAAGACTGTAGAGAATAACTATATTATACCCACTAGAATTGCAAAAATAGGTAAAATGTTTGATCATTTTGAGTGTTGTTGAGGAATTAGAGCACCAGATACAATTACTATAGGAAGTTAAACAGCCTCTTTTAATGTACATTCTCAAATTATCTGGTTGAACACGCACAAACTGCTGGTTATCCAACTTTCAGATATATAAACCAGGGATGTGTACAAAAATGTGCTCAGAAACATAACTTGTAATAACAAAACACTGGAACAGAGATCAATCCAAACATGTATTCAACAGACAATGGATGGTTATACTGTCATATATTTACACACAAAAAAATATGATTCAAGAATAAAAATAAACTTCAACTGAATTAACATGAAATTTAGAGGCAAATGTGACTCAAAAAAGTGTTGCAAAAGAGTTAACGTATGACTTTCATAAATCATATGAAAAATGATTTTATCGTTTTTATTATTTGTATTCTAAAATACAGATAATAAAAATATCTATATGTTTAAAAACCAAGATCTTGTAAAGATTATAGGTTAAGCTTAATACATAGCCAAGGTTGAAAATTATTTTTCTAGAATTAACAGGTAATATTTTTTAAAATTCTGTAATTCCTTATCATCATATTTTCCTTGGAAAATTCAATTTTGAAGTTTTGTTTGTTAATTTTCTAACACATTTCAGAAAGTGACTGGTGTTATAAAATTAATAAATGGACTTGGGCAACATGGATATCTATCTAAGAATAGGAAGGAGAGTAGCAATTAATGTTACTTTGCAGGAAAGAAAAGCAATTTTCCATTCTTAAGAACATAGAAGTAGATGAATATTTTCCAAAGAATTAAATATGGCACTCAAAGCCATGATCAATCATAATCTCTTTATTTTGTTTTAGATATTTTAATGTTTCTTGGAGTATAGTTGATTTACAGTGTTGTGCTAGTTTCTGCTAAACAGCAAAGTGAATCAGTTACACGTAAACATATATCCAGTCTTTTTTAGATTATTTTCCCATATAGGTCATTACAGAGTATTGAGGAGAGTTCCTTGTGCTATACAGTAGTTCCTTATTAGTTATCTATTTTATATATAGTAGTGTATATATGTCAATCCCCAATCCCCCAAAATATCCCTCCTCCCCTTGCCCCCTGGTAACCATAAGATTGTTTTCTTCGTCTGTGACTCTATTTCTGTTTTGTAAATAAGTTCATTCGTACCCGTTTTTTTAGATTCTACATATAAGCAATATCATATAATATTTGTCCTTCTCTGTCCAACTTACTTCCTTCAGTATGACAATCTCTAGATCCATCCATGTTGCTGCAAATGGCATTATTTCATTCTTTTTATAATGGAGTAGTATTCCTTTGTGTGTGTATATATATATGTATATTATACATATATATATACACACATATATATGTGTGTATATATATATGTATATTATACATATATATATATACACATATATATGTGTGTATATATATATACACATCCCATCTTCTTTATCCATTCCTCTGTCGATGGACACTTAAGATGCTTCCATGTCTTGGTTATTTTTTAATAGTGCTGCAATGAACATTGGTGTGCGTGTATCTTTTCAAATTAGAGTTTTCATGATTTTTAGATATATGCCCAGGAGTGGGATTGCTGGATCATATGGTAGCTCTATTTATAGTTTTTTAAGGAACTCCTCCATACTGTTCTCCATAGTGGCTGTACCAATTTACATTCCCACCAACAGTGTAGGAGGGTTCTCTTTTCTCCACATCCTCTCCAGCACTTATTTGTAGGTTTTTTTTGATGATGGCCATTCTGACTGGTGTGAGGTGATACCTCACTGTAGTTTTGATTAGCATTTCTCTGATAATTAGTGATGTTGAGCATTTTTCATGTGCCTCCTGGTCATCTGTATGTCTTCTTTGGAGAAGTATCTATTTAGATCTTCTGCCCATTTTTCAATTGGATTGTTTTTTCTTTTTTGATACTGAGCTACATGAACTGTTTGTATATTTTGGAGATTAATCCCTTGTCAGTTGCTTCGGTTGCAAATATTTTCTCCCATTCCATGGGCTGTCTTTTTGTTTTTTTTATGGTTTCCCTTGCTGTGCAAAAGCTTTTAAGTTTAACTAGATAGCATTTGTTTATTTTTGTTATTTTCATTACTCAAGGAGGTGGATCAAAAAAGATCTTGCCGCTATTTATGTCAGAGAATGTTCTGCCTATGTTTCCCTCTAAGAGTCTTATAGTATCTCATCTTATATTTAGGCCTTTAATCCATTTTGATTTTATTTTTTTGTATATGGTGTTAGTGAGTGTTCCAATTTCATTCTTTTAAGGGTAGCTATCTACTTTTCCCAGCACCACTTACTGAATAGACTGTCTTTTCTCCATTGTATAATACAGTCTTGCCTCCTTTGTCATAGATTAGTTGAACAGAGGTGCATGGCATAATCTCTTTAACATAAAGATCCCATCCATCAAATTCTTTTCAAGTATCTAAACTTTGGATCATCTCGTGTCAGGACACTGCTGGGACTAGAAGTTGGCAGGAAAAAGCTGTCTGTCCAGGAAACAACCCCTGGTGTGCAGGAGGCAATTGAAACTGAATTCTACTCTACTTGAAATCAAATTTGCTAAACCTCAATGTCTTTTAAAGAATTGTGTACACCCTAATTAGTAAAATCTAATCATTAGAATGTCTTTGACTCATAAATAATTGACTATGAAAGATTTATCACATGTCCTTTTGTTGTTGATCACTGTTCACATTACTGTAGTGTCTGACAGGACTCTAATGGTGTCGTAAATTCCTGAAAGAATTAATGAACTCTCATGTCTAGCTTACTATCATATCTTGCTTAATATTTGGTTAAGAAAAGCATACTCTAGTAGATTGTCCATTTAGTTCCATAAAAATAACTAAATGATTAAAGGACATTATTTCACACCTGTAATATGCCTTACTTTATAATTCGTATCTTTTAACATGCTTAGAATATAGCTTTAGGCTTTGCTGAAACACTTTTAAAAATCTTCAGTAGCTAATGATGTTAAATGTGCATTTGTGTCAAACACAGAAAAATTCATTTTATTTTCCTTGTAAAATATTTTGTTAGCAATACTGAATTATGGTAATTATCTTGGACAGTCTTAAGATTTTCTCATAACTGCACATGTAAACAAACTAAGGATGACATATATTTTTCTATATCCTCTAAGAAACAAGTATTTTTCTGATATATAAAACATTTCTAACTCAATATAATCCTTCCAGAATGAAGCAATTATTACCACTATTAAAATCATGAAGTAGTATTGAAACTCCTATTGAGGAAACTAAATATACGAACTTGAGTACTTATCCACTTGATTACTCAGATTGACTATTCTTAGGCCACTTGCCAAGAAAGGAATTGTAAAGCCAAATGTTAAATTTGAATCATAATCATAAAAGGGAGAGATGCCCTGTTATCCAGTTACCCAGAGAGCAGTGTGAGTACACTGCTGTTTTATGGAGACCTTTAAATGTTCTGAAGATCCTTTCCAACTTCGTAATTACTTAATCAATTCCTAATAAGTAAAATATTTAACTAGTATAGCCAATGGCATAGAATAGTTTAAGCTATCATTAGCATATTTTCCTTGGTATGAAAGAAAAATTTAGAAGTACGTTTTGAGGAAAAGTCAGAGCAAATGCTATCACCCAAAGATAAAGAAGGAATCCAGAAGCTTGGATAGAATTTTAACAAAGACCTTACAGACAGTATTTACTTATAATGCATATTGAAATGCATTATTTGATGTACATTGATCCTTGCTCATAACAGTATCTCCTTATTTATTTTAAAAAGAACAACCATTCCTTTGTAATTCATAGTTATTGCAACACAGGGTTAATGAGCAATAATTTAGAATCACTGTTATGTAACTGAGAAAATATAAGTATCTCTCAGCTCTCCAAGACATCATAATATTTTCAATTCTACACTTAAATGACCTCACCCAAAGTGCTTTCCAAATGTGCCTATCCTGTTGGTCTGAATTGCGGGAATACCAATAAATGCTCTTTTCCTGTATATAATTTACTTTAAGCAGAGGAACTATTATAGCTGCCATCTGTTTTGGCTACTTCTCATCTTTTTTTGGCATATGAACAATGGTTTAGTGAACAAGTGAATCATGGACTTATTTAATACTCTAGACAGTGCTATAAAAACTCACTGTCACAGTGAAAATATACACAAATTATTGTTCAACAACATTTATTGGGGACCAAAGTTGCAATGGATGTTATCTTTCTCTTCTATTTGACACTCTTATTTTATTAATTCTGACCAGATAAATTGAAGTTTTTACAGTAAATTTTCTCCAAGAAATTGCCTGGTATTTAAACCTTTTAGAATTAAATCAAGGAAAAGAGGGAGGAAAAATGTAACTTCTTTTGAAAAGGGTTCATAAAGCATAACTACATTATATTAAATGAAAAGATACCATCAGAACTCACAGTACTTTGATCGATTAAATTCTAAATTTGTTTATATTTATTTAAATTTTAGAAAAAATTTCCTTTCATCATAATTAAAAAATTAACTAATAATACGGTATTCGTTTCCTGTGGCTGCTATAATAAATTATCAAAAAACTGAGTGGCTTAAAACAAAAATTTATTTTTTCCTCCCAGTTTTGGAGGCCAGAAACCAAGGTGTCATCAGGGCCGTGATACTTCTCAAAGTTCAAGAGGAGATCCCATTCTTTGCCTCATTTAAATTTTGGTGGCTGTCACATTCATTAGTTTGTGGCTGCATTAATCCAATCTCTACCACTCTCTTCACAGGACCTTCTCTTCTGTCTGAGTCTTTTCCTCGCCCTTCTCTTAAAAGGGTACTTTTAATTGAGTTTAGGGTTCACCCAGGAAGATTTCATCTCAAGATGCTTAGCGAAATTATCTGCAAAGACCCTTTTTACAAATAAGGTAATATTAACAGGTTTCAGGGATGAGGATGTGGGCATTTCTTTTGGGGGGGCCACCATTCAAACTACTATAGATAGTATCTGCCAAAACTTAAATATCAGAATAGCATATGATAAACTCTCTAAGTTTAGGAGTCTAGTTTATGAAGAAGTAACAGAAAAGAGGAAAAAAAGGCCATTTCTTAGAGCCTGCCAACACTCCATAGAGTCCATCTTCATTGCTCTTCCCTATAAAACATTGTTTCTGATATTCAAATCTTTATCTCAGTTTGATACTATTTGCCACTGCCCAAAGGTATGATATATCCTTATCTCGCACCACTTTTTCCTCAACTGAAAGGGGTTGATCAAGTGTACCACTTGAGGCTTACAAACTGGGGGATTTCCCCCAATCCTGTTTTTTTGTTTGTTTATTGTTTTTCTTTTTTAAGGGCTGCACTTGATTAGAACTGCTGTGCCAAAGCTGTGCTTGGTGCTTGTTCATGTACCCATAACCAAGTCAAGCATTTTAAAAAATTCTAATTGCTGTCCATAGGGAACTTCCCATGTTGCTATGGCTGTAGTTGAGGGAAAAGCCTATTGATGCCTTTCTTTAAGTTCAAATTTAGGAATAAAAGGAACCAAAAGATTTATTGTTTGGGCATAATTATGAAGTTTGTGCTGGAATATTTGGTGAAATTAAAGCTATTTTTTTAAAAACATAATTTAATGATACAAATAATATCCTGGCAGGTTTTTTTTTTTTGCTTTCATGTCCTTTAAATAGTGCAAAAAATGGAAAAGAAGGAAACATACTGCAATTTATAATTTAATAAGTTTGACCAAGAATCAATGGTAGACTTACGGAAGTAATTTACAGCTGGATTTGGAATTCTCCACCCTTATTTCTGGGGATATTTGGATGCATGGATTTAACTCTTAGCTAAGATAAGGGTATTGGAGTTGATGATGTGCTACTTCAAGTCCAAAACTCACCTGGTAACCCCAAGGGACAACTGGTTTATTGATGGTTTCTGGGTGGAAAACATGATTAGAAGGCAGTAAGATCATGCTAGGAATATCTGCCTTGAGCAGATTACTAGAAGACCTTACCATCTAATCTTTTTTATACTTCATAATTTTTGTGACCTGTTGAAGAATTCTCTTGCCTTCCAAGATTGTAAAGATACTCTTCTATGTTTTCATGTAGAAGATGTATTGTTTTACTTTTGAAATGCATATCACTTCATCTGGAATTCATTTTTGTGTAGTATGAAATAAAGGCAAAGTTTCCCATATGGATACCAAATTTTCGCAGAACTCTTTATTGTAAAGCCTACCTGTTCTGCAAAGCACTATAGGGTCACTGTTTGATAAGTCCAGTGAAATATATCTGTGGGACTGTTTCTGCACTCTTTATTGTATTCCATTATTCTGTTTTATTTTCATTCACAGTATCTTAATTAATGTAACTTTATAATAGATCAGTAGGTAAAGTTTCCAGCTCTTTTTAAAATCAATATTGTCTAGATTTTTCCTATATTATTGCATTGCCATGTATACTTTTTAAGTTGACATATAATTGACATGTAACATTGTTAGTTTCAGGTGTACAACAAAATGATACAATATTTGTGTATATTGTCACATAATCACAAAAATCTAGTTAACATCCATCATCATGCATAGTTATAAATTTTTTCTTGTAATAAGAGCTAACATCTTTCAAATATCTAATACAGTATTAACTATAGTTACATGGTATACATTATATTCCCATGACATTTATTTTACAACTGGAAGTTTTGTCTTTTAACCATTTTTATTCATTTTGCCTACCCCCACTCTCCCACGCCCTCACCCCCCAACCCCGGCAACCATCAATCTGTTCTCTGTATCTGTGAGAACATTTTTTGTTTGTTCTGTACATTCCACAAGTAAGTGGAATCACTTAGAATTTGTCTTTTTCTATGACCTAACTCACTTACCATAATGCCCCCAAGTTCCTTTCATTTTGTCACAAATCGCAAGATTTATTTAAATCACTGAATAATATTCCTGTGTGTGGGATATATAAAGATACCAATTTTTTTAATATATTCATCCATCAGTGGACACTTAGGTTTCTTCCATGTTTTGGCAATTGTAAATAATGCTGCAATGAACATGTGGGTGCATATATCTTTTCAAGTTAGTATTTTAATTTTCTTTGGATAAAACCCAGAAGTGAAGTTGCTGGATCATATGGTAGTTCTACTCTTAGGTTTTTTTTTTTTTTTCTTTTTCTTTGCGGTACGCAGGCCTCTCACTGCTCACAACAGGTATTTTCATATACCTGTTGGCTATCTGTATGACTTCTTTGGAAAAATGTCCTTTAAGTTTGTCTTCCCATTTTTACTCAGATTATTTTTGTGCTATTGACTTGTATGGCTTAATATATTTTGGATATTAACCCCTTATTAGAAATGTATTTTCTTCTAGGAGTTTTATCATTTCAGGTCTTAGACCTTATTTAATCCATTTGAGTTATTTTTGTGTATGGTGTAAGATAGTAGTCCAGTTTCATTCTTTCACATGTTACTGTTATTTTATTTTATGTATGCCTCATGTAATCACAAAGCAATAACCTATAGCAGAAGCATGAAAGATATAGGAGTATAAGCATAACACTTCAGTAAACTATCATATTACAAAGGAAGAGAGCAAGAAGAAAGGAACAGAGAAATTATGAAGCAACCAGAAACAATTAAAAAATAGCAATAATTATGTACCTGTCGATAAACTTTAATGTAAATGGACTAAATTCAATCAAAATACATAGACCCATCTGTATGCTGCCAACAATAAACTCACTTCAGATGTTGAATGTTGTCACATGTTTTTTCTGAGTCTTTTGAGATAATATGATTTTTTTATCCTTAATTTTGTTAACATTGTATATCACATTGATTTGTGGACATTGAACCATCCTTGCATCCATGGAATAAATTCATCTTGATCATGGTGTATAATCCTTTTAATGTAGTTTTGGATTCAGTTTGCCAATATGGTGTTGAGGATTTTTGCATCTATGTTCAGCAAGGATTTTGGCCTGTGATTTTCTTATCTTGTGTTGTCCTTGTCTGGTTTTGGTATCAGGGTAATCATGACCTCATAAAGTGAACTTGGAAGTGTTTCCTAATTTATTTTTGGAAGAGTTTGAGAAGCATTGGTATTAATTCTTCTTTGAATATTTGGTAGAATTCACCAGTAAAGTCATCTAGTCGTGGACTTTTTGTTGTTGTTGTTGTTGTTTTTGCGGTACGCAGGACTCTCACTGTCGTGGCCTCTCCCGTTGCGGAGTACAGGCTCCGGACGCGCAGGCTCAGCGGCCATGGCTCATGGGCGCAGCCCCTCCATGGCATGTGGGATCTTCCTGGACCGGGACACGAACCCATGTACCCTGCATCGGCAGGCGGACTCTCAACCACTGCGCCACCAGGGAAGCCCTGTTGTTCTTGTTGGGAGGTTTTTTGATTACTGATTACCTCCTTACTAGTGATTGGTCTGTTCAAATATTCTCTTCATGTTTCAGTTTTGGTAAGTTGAATGTTTCTACGAATTTATACATTTCTTCTAGGTTATCTAATTTGTTGGTGGATAAATTTTCATAGTAGTCTCTTATATTCCTTTGTATTTCTGTGGTATCAGTTGTAACATCTCCTCTTTCATTTCTGATTTGTTTATTTGAGTCCTCTCCTTTTTCTTTGTGTATCTAGCTAAAGGTTTGTTAATTTTGTTTATTTTTTAAAGAACCAGATCTTAGTTTCATTGATCTTTTCTATTAACGTTTTAGTCTGTATTTCATTGATTCCATTCTGATCTTCATATTTTACTTACTTCTACCAATTTTACAGTTCATTTGTTGTTCTTTCTCTATTTCCTTGATATGCAAAGTTAGGTTGTTTATTTTAGATCTTTGTTTCTTGGTGCAGACATTTATCCCTATGAACTTTCCTCTTCAAACTGCTCTTGCTACATCCCATAAGGTTAGGTAGGTTGTATTTCCATTTTCATTTGTCTCAAGGTAATTTTGTATTTCTCTTTTAGTTTCTTTGAGTCATTGTGTGTATGATAGCATGCAGTTCAATCTCCATATATTTGTGAATTTTCCAGTTTTCTTTATTTTATACAGTGGGTGGTCAAAAAAATGATTGATATGATTTCGTTTTCTTAAGTGTATTAAGACTTCTTTTCTGACCTAACATATGATCAGTCCTGGGAATACTTCATATGTGCTTGAGTAGAATATGTATTCTGTTGCATTTTGGTAGAATGTTATATATATATTTCTGTTAAATCCACCTGTACTACCACGTTGTTTAAAGTCAATGTTTCCTTACTGATTTTCTGTATAGGTCCTCTATCCACTGATGTTAATGGGGAATAAAAGCCCCCTACTATTATTGTATTGCTGTCTACTTCATCCTTTACGTATGTTCATACTTTGTATGTCTAGGTATTTCTATACTGAGTGCATCAATACTTAAACAATGTTATATTCTCTTGTTTGATTGACCCCTTTATCATTATGTGATGATCTTTGTCTCTCATGAGAGTCTTTGTCTTAAACTTTATTTTGTCTGGTATATCTACCCCAACTTTCTTTTGGTTTCTGTTTGTATGGAATACCCTTTTCTATCCCTTCACTGTCAGTCTATGTTTGTCCTTATATCTGAAGTGAATTTCTTGTAGGCAGCAAACAGATGAGTCTAGTCTTTTGATTGGAGAATTTAGTCCATTTACATTGAAGTTTATTGATAGGTATGTTACTATTGTCATTTTGTTGTTTTGTGTTGTTTTATAATTCCTCTGTTTCTTTTTTCTCTTTCTTTGTGATTTGATTATTTTCTTAATTGATATTCATAGACTCCATCTTTTGTGTGTCCTCTCTAGATTTTTGCTTTGTGGTTAACAAGAGCCTTTCATAAAATAACTTACTTTATAGCAATCTATTTTAAGTTGCTAACAACTTAAGTTTGAACGTATTCTAAAACCCAGCATTTTTAGAATTGCCATATCTTTAAAACCAGCTTGTCAGAATCTTTCTTATAAACAACATGTTATTTTGATTATAATGAGACAACTCTATACAGAATTAATATCTTTATATTATTGAGTTTTTCAATCCATTAACATTCCCTATCTCTCCATTTATCTAGTTCTCTTTTTTTTGGGGGGGGGTACCAAATTACTTTATTTGAAGGAATGGTACTAAGGAAAGGACTTGTAGATGTTTTGGTACAACTTACAGAAAAGGTAAAGTTAACCCAAACATGCATGCACTGCCTTGGTGACAAGGGAGGTCACCCCTGTGGCTACGGGAAGCCAGCCTAAGGCTTAGCTCTCATTATCACTATTTCCCAGGGTGTGCTTATCAAAGAGATACTGTGCCATGCCAGATTCGGGGGCCCCCATCGTGCGCAAGTTGGTTACATGGTCACCCAATTCTTTAATGGATTTCACCTGCTCATTCAGATAATGAGTCTCAATGAAGTCACACAAATGGGGGTCATTTTTCTCAGTGGCCAGTTTGTGCAGTTCCAGTAGTGACTGATTCACACTTTTTTCCAAGTGTAGCACACATTCCATTGCATTCAGCCCATTCTTCCAGTCATCACAGTCTGGTTTCTTGATATCCTGAAGGAAGATTCAGCCACCCCGTTGATTCTGCAGCTTCATCAGTTTCTCAGCATGTTCCCTCTCCTCACAAGATTGGTGAAGAAAGTATTTGGCAAAGTTCTTCAAAGCCACATCATCGCGGTCAAAATAGTACGAAATGGACAGGTAGACGTAGGAGGTGTAGAGCTCCAGGTTGATCTGGCGGTTGATGGTGTTCTCTGAGTCCTGGTGGTAGTTCTGGCACACCTGCGAGGGGGACACGGTCGTCACGGCGGGCGGCTGAGGTGAAGTGGTGGCAGTGGCTGCGTGGCGCTGTAACGGCGGCAGGGACCTTGGGGCGGTCAGAGGGCACTGTGAGGTGGTGGCGAGGGCTGGCTCTGAGAGTCTGGCCAGAGCGGGGGACGAGCGCCGGGTTCCGTCCAAGCACTGTTGAAGCAGGAAACCATGGCTACTCTCCACGAGGACTGTCTAGTTCTCTTTTTAATATTTCTTAACTTAGAATAACTACAAAACATTGTTCTGTACATCATGTTTTCTTAGCTTGATATTTTATTTTTGTATGCTATTAAATGGTATCGTTTTATACCCAAAATTTTTGTAGTTATATAGAAGTATAAATATATCTAGATAGCTAACAAGATAAGTATATAGATAGGCATACATATAAATACTTGTATACACCAAGCTTTTTTATTTACAAAATTGTCATTTATAAACAGCAAATTATTATTTTTTTCTTGCCTTGTTTTACTGACAATATATCCAACACAATCTTGTGTGTTTTATTGAGTATAACTTTTTTATTCTGGATTTCAGAAAGATTTCAGTACTTTATTCTTTACTGAATCTATTTTTGCTCTTGTTTTTTAAGTGAACATTCTTTATGAGATTAAGATAAATCTTCCAAATTTTCTTAGCATCTTTGAATGTTTGTGAATTATAGTAAATGATATTTTTGCAACTACATATACACTTTTCAATAGATACCATATGTATGATTTTCTACCTTATTAATATGGTGAATTACATTGCTTGATGTTTCTGTATTGTGTTTCTTGGAAGCAAATTATGTTGAGATATATTTAAGTTAAGTAGATAGATGATAGGTGGGTAGATAGATAAAGATAGATTTGATATGTTAATATTTTTTGAAATTTTACATCTATATTTATGTGAAAGGTTAGCCTATAATTTTCTTATTTTGTAATATCATTGTCCAGTAACTAAGTTATATTGTACACATAGAAAACTTTGCTGAGTAGTTTGTGTATAATCAGTATTATTTCTTCCTTAACTGTCTGGAAATTATGTAGGTGACACCAACTTGACCTGGCAATCTCATTAAGTAAATTTTGGTACACATTCTGATATATTTATTAAATATAGTAATATTCTGTTTGTCAGTTTTGGTAAATTGTGTTTTCCTAAAATATTGTTAAATTCATCTGAAATACAAAATATTTGGTGTAAAGTTTATCATAATTATTTTTATTTTCCTTTTTATTAATGCCCATAAAATTAGTAGTTTTCATGCATCTTTTCTCTTTTTTGCTTGATTAATTTTGTTTTTTGGTTTATAATTTAGCTTTTAAGAATAACTAAAGTGCCTTTGTTGATTTTCTTTATGGTATGATTGTTTTTTTATTTCATTGAATCCTACTCCCACATTTTTATTGTTCTTTTTTAATTAAAATAAAAATGAAAGTCAATGAGAATATGATAAATCAACTTGGAAGAATGCTGTGAAACAAAACTAAACATTTATGTAATGAATATGGATCATTTGACTTACTTTCTAATTTTAGTCCAGATGTAGTATTGTTTTCACAAGTTTACAAATGATAAGAATTAGAAAGAGAAAACTTAAGTAAATTAACTGTAGGTTGCAGAGATAGGGTTGGAGGTGAAACTAGCATTTAAATCAAGGTTTTCCAGAATTGAAAGTCCATTATTGTCTCATATTACTATACTGCTCTGGCAAGTGTTTTGTGAAGTTACACTTATAGATCTTGAATAGGTGTCCAGAGTTTGTCTACCATCTATCATTTAACCCTTTGCTTTCACTAGCTAAAATTTCACACCTTATCCTCCTCACATATTTTTTGTATATTGCAATATTCCTTCTTTTCTTTCCTTTTCCTCCTTTTTCTCACACAATTTTATTTTTATTTCCTTCCTTAGTTTTCAGCCAAATGTGTAACTCCAGACTATAAATGCATAGCAATAAGATAGAATATATTTTGAAAACCATTCTTCCATTTCTTTTTTTTTTTTTAATGCACCTGGATTAGGTTAGCCAAAGTTTGTGGATTTATTTGCTCAATTAATGGCCGCTGACTGATGGACTGTCTGAAAAACACCCTATTGTTCCTAAATTAGTTGTAGCAAATAAATATGTTTCTCAGTCATTATTTGGAAAACATCTGCATTGGTAAGCAGCTTTTGCTACAGTAACAGATTCTTGACTATAAATGACTTAAATAAGTGAGTATATTTTTATATAACAAGTTTGAGGGCTGGAGTTTGAGGGCTGCTAGCATTGGTTTAGTGGTTTAAAGATGTCAAAGACAATATCTCTTTGATTCCCTTGACTTTTCTCCCATGTCTGCAAGGTGTCTGCTCAAGAGCCAAGTCTTTTGTTAACATTCAAAACAAGAAGGCAAAGGTAATCAGATGTGAAGGGAGTGGTAGATGGTAGTTACAGTTGTCACTGACTTATGAAATAGTTAGCTAAGGAATAGGTCAGGAAGGGATTAGAGACCCTGCAAGGAGAGGAATATGGGACAACTATTGGAGGGAATGAGTCTTGGGGTAGAAAATAAATGATTAGTAGAAATTCTAAGCAATGGTCAGGGTCTGTGAATGCTTGCTTTTTATCTGGATTGTTATAGGTTTATGAGAAAAAGAAAGTTTATTAAAAATATGCATGGAGGATTACAAAGTCAATAATGTAACTTAGGACTCTTGTTTATAACTGATATAAACCCAAATCAAAATCAAATAAATAAGTAAAGCAATCTCTGGCTTTCATAACAGAACATTTCAGTAGTAGAGCTGTTTCCAAGCATAAATTATCTCATGTACTCAAGATTACATGAGAGGTATATTTGTAACTCAGTGCTGATTTTCTCCATGTTGGCTTCATTTTAAGGAGGTTACTCCTGGGTGAGACAAAATGGCTTGATTCTACTGATTAGGCAAACCTAGATGAAAGAGAGTGCTTCATTCACTATAGTTTCAACCCAGGTGTTGGGATTTGAGTTTCTCTGATTTGGTCTGAATCAGAGAAAATAATCAACTTTATAATCAACTTTAAATCATTTATTGTGGCCAGGAACATCCAGAGGTGTGGTCACCCATCTACAATTATAAAGACTGAGATTGGGAATAATTACTTCCCACAAGGAAATTCAATGGAAATTGATGTTAAAATAATAGATACTTATGGCCAAGTGAACTGGTTCAAGTTAAGTTGTCTGTAAAATGTGGAAATTTAAAAATCACCATGGTTTGGTTTTGGGGTCCTAAGAACTGTATAAGTAAAAGAAGAGGGGTTTTTTTGGGTGCAGATTTGCTTCAATGAGAACTATTAGAGTAGATATCCAAAGATAATAGAGCAGAAAAATCCAGATGAGAAAACCTAATGGGAAGTAATATGAGAAAATTGGGTAGGGTACAGATGCTGAAGGTGTAATTTCACAAAGAGTGAAAATTAATGGTAAATTGAGAGAGAGGAAAATAAAACCTTAGAGATATAGATTAAGACAGTGTGTTCAAAGGGAATAGAAATTTTTAAGATGCCAGTGACTAGGACAGTGGGTGGTACCAGACAAATATTTGTTGAATCTATGCAGGTAAAATAGAACATTATAAAATCCAGGGATAATTGTATTAGCAGTTAAGTACTTTGAAAAGATGATGTATGATGATGTATTCAAACAATAATAGATCATAGTTTCAGTGTATTTGACAGGTGAAGAAAGGAGCTCTACCTAAATTCATGGCTGCTACTGGAGTTAAATAAGGAAAGCATAAGGAAGATGAATATGAAAACTACGGCAAAATTTCTTTCAGAATGGGTCAAAAAACCAAGGTCACTTTGTAAAAATGGATTTTCTGGAAAAATGGAAATTGGCAATATCCCTTAATACTCTCATTGAAAGAAAATCTCATTTTATTAGGGTAATGGTAGGTAATAAAACATGACTTCCCTTTTTTCCCATTTATTAATGAATTAGAATGTGCAAAACCCTGGTAATAATTGACATAAAAAGGCTCATAAGCATCATTAATGTCTTCCTTACCAGCATTTTAATTTTACAAAACCAGCATTTTTGTTAAAATTATAGTACATTAAAAGGAGTTTTATCCTACTATTTGCTAAAGATGTATGATGACAGTTTTTAAAAAGATAAGCATGGGTGGTGGAGAAGGCAGTTCAGAATTTGGCCTACACCATGTGAGAATTTTTTCTTAGACTAAAGATGTAAAATGAGATCAACTAAATATTTTTGGTTTGAAAAAAACATATGATAATTTTCAAGTCTTATATATTTAATTTCCAAGGATTTTTATTTGAAACTTCGAATAGTTAAAATCATTGAAAAAGAAAAGAGCATGAATCAAAATCTAAAATGTAGGATAGGTTTTGAAACATTGGAGAAAGTGCTAAATTTGGCAAATATGCAAATATGTTTCTGGCAATAATAACATATAGCTTTATCATCTACTGCTTGATCCTCCAGTGGATAATTAAGTTCCCTATCCAAACAATTTGTCCTAAGTATACATAATAATATCACTAATTAAAATGTCCCATTAATGTCTTCATTTTATTTCATAGCTCAGTTAATTTTCTAGGCAGGTGAACTAATACATGCCTATTATTAGCTTACATTTTGAATCATATCCAATGGTAATTTATAATCATTCTGTGCCATTTCCAGTTTTGAACTAACTCCATATGCTGAAGACTTAAAAATACTCTCCCACTCTTTGCTTCTTTTTTATTACAAATTTTGTAACTTTGCCAGATACAGTCTTAGGTGCTTAGATCTTATGACAGCTTTTCTTTATATATACTTAGATTAGAAAATACTGTATCTTCCATTCCAAATGTCTTCAGTTCATATATATTAGGAAATGAATTTACAGACATTTTATTCAGTTATTTGAATTTTATGTAAGGTTAATTTAACCTGCTAATATCTATGACTGAAAAAAAAATTGATGGCAAGTCTACAGGGTACTGGGTTCACAAGATCTAATCTGTGGGGTAGGAAAAGGAAGGGGAAGATGACCACCGACAGGTAACAAAGAAGGCCTGAGATAAACTGTATTCAGGTTTGTCTTGCCCTTAACTTGTCTCCCACTGATAGATTTAAGCCTTATATGCATGCCAATATATTACTAATTTAAAATTTTTTCTAATAACTTGTTTTTAAATTAAAAAATTTTAAGGTCTTAAGAGATATTAGTATAATTTTGGGGGAATATCTAGCCTTCCACAAGACAGTAAATACTGAGTCATTAAATTCCATGTGGGGACTGGTTATGGACTTTAGTAACAATGATTCTGAGATGAGGGAGGCATACGATGCTCTTGACTTGTACCAAAGTGTTTTACATAACTTAATGCACTTCAGACTCATCAGACTAATTGTCATTGAATTTCCTTGATTTTTAGTTTATTCATTTTTTAAAAATAAATGATAGTGGGCTCCCCTGGTGGCGCAGTGGTTGAAAGTCCGCCTGCCGATATAGGGGACACGGGTTCGTGCCCCGGTCCGGGAAGATCCCACATGCCGCGGAGCAGCTGGGCCCGTGAGCCATGGCCGCTGAGCCTGTGCGTCCAGAGCCTGTGCTCTGCAACGGAAGAGGCCACAACAGTGAGAGGCCCACATAACGCAATAAATAAATAAATAAATAAATGATAGTTTTGGAATGCATGATCTGGTATTCATCCCTTTCAACTGTAAGCCCAAATACTAATGGGAGATTGACAACCCCTAACTAAAAGTGTGGAACTCGTAATGGCAGTCCATTCTCTCTTGACATGGACTTCTGTAGGACTGGGAACACACACACTGGTTCAGGGATGACAGGGAATAAATTTGTTAGTGAGACTAGAAATTTACCAGATGCCTCTGGGAAGTAAGGATTTTTTTTTTTTTAAACACTCTTCCACTAGACACATATTATGGTTATAATGCATATTTCTTTATTCCCGACATAGTATCTCATTGTTTATTGGAGGTTGAGACTATTCTAAAATAAAGTATACAAAAAATAATTATACACTTCAGTGTTAGCTATCCAGTTAAAATTCCTATGTGTATCTTAATCTTTCACTTGCTGAATAAAATGCAATCACAGACTAACCCTTACACCTTGAATCTATGTGACATCACTGGAATTGGTTGAATAGTTCCAACTGAAAATAAAATGTTAGAGCATATCTGAATAGTGAGTAATCAACTTTTGGAACTTTGCTGCATATTTCAATTATGAAATTGAAATGCATACCCAGTTCTTATTTTAGTAAAATGGTTGTAAACCACATGTCCCATTCAGACAAAATCTCCTTTTCCTCTCAAAATTGTCCCCACAAAGCTACTCAAATAGCAAGAATTAAAGTTTTATGAAATTTGCTTATGAACACATGGCTGCAGTTGGGGTCTTTTGTTGTTTCTTTGTATTTTTCTTTCTGATTGAAAGAAACGAAAGAAAACTTTTAACATATAAAGCAACATAACAGTTTTATTCTGGGTACATTATCAATGTATTTTAAAATAAATGTAACTCAATATTAACTTGCCCCATCAAGAGAAGCTCAATAGGTCTTTAAATATAAGGTAATGTAAAGAAAAAAGTTTGTAGAAAATATAATTAAAGTGGGTTAACAATAATCTCAAGGCAGATAACGATTTTTTTTTTTAGCTTTGCTCATCTGACATTTGGTGTTGTTAACAGTATAAAATTAATTTCCTCAAATCAAAATACATTTTTATTAAAAATCATTAGATACATCAGATAGTAAATATATCAATTTGGTCTGATGCTGTCTCAGAGCTTTTCATTTGAGATTTGTAGAGGAAATTACAGACCTATGATAAAATCATATCAGATATAACAGCCACGTATTTGAAATATCCTCAAAAAAAAGAAAAGTTGCTATTTTCAAACACTTTTATAATTGACACCTGCTCAATAGGACTGTCTTCTCCAAAGTATACATCTCACCTCAACAGTCAGTAGGGAATGCCCTGCCTTTTAATCATTTCCAGAAGTGCTTCAACACTATGGGAATGATAGTGCTGTGTCATTCCACATTGATTTAATCAGTGACATGTTCCTGGAAGTCACTTCATAGTACACTATTATATAAAAAATGAAGGGAAATTACTGCAGAAGAGGGGGGAAAAAAGCATATGGTACTGGATAACAGTGATCATTTCAAATATTATAAAGCGTGTCACTTAATCTATTTCTGCCTCAATGTAACCTCCCTCCTCTGTATCAATATTATTAAGGTATATCAGCTACTATGAAGCGCTTACCTTCTAAGAAATGTATCTTAAATATAACATGAAAGAAGTATGAATTGCTATCCTGAAGCTGAAAAACTATGTTTTATGGCTTTAATAAACATCATTATGTCCATACATTATTCACATTCATGCAAGTGAGTGTGTGCACACATACCCCTCACGCCTGTGTGCACGCACATAAACACACACGCACAAAGGGAGTAAATGTGTGATAGTTGTTGAAATTGCTTTACTAAATGTTCTGTTCTAAAAAGTGAAAACTGCCTGGATTATTTTAATTAATGTAGGCTTTAAGCATTTAATCCTGGTTTCCTTGAAATGCTTTTGGTAGGGGCAATGTTTTAAAAGTTGTCTGTAACTTATGAATGTAAAAAAAAAGAAAATCTTAACATGAATTCGGGAAAGTCCAGTGCTGAGATGATGACTTTATTATATTCACTATTTCAAGTTTCAAAGCTAATCTAATGGAAGTACACATAAAATCAGTTTAAACAGTTTTTGAATAGACTATAAGGCATTTATTTTTAGAAGTTTTATGCAATGTAGATTTTTAGTATTTCTAATTCCTGGTATTATGTTTGTATTGTGTGAATTAGTATTAACACATTTTTCTGTAAGATGCATTTTGTACAGAAAAAAATTCTTGTCTTCAAATGTCTATCAAAGTGTCTGTACCCTGAATCTTTTCAGATCTCCCTTGTTTCAGCAGTTTCCTGATGCAGGAAGGAGTTTCCTAGCGTTTTTGCCAAATAATCTGAATAATTTGTTCATGTACATAGTTACCTCCTAAAAGGGATTTGAGGCATGCTCCTTATAACATCAAAATTTTGTTCTTTCTCCTACATTTTTACCACACTCTCCCAAAATTCTGAGACACCAGTTCCAATAAGTGTTTTTTTGTTTGAGTGAGAACTGGTCATCTGCTTCCCTGTAGGGGTCATCTGGACTTGTTTTATCATGACATATTTCTAGCATCACCAGAGATAGAATTCTGTCTTAGTATTCTCAAATAACTAGATTCTAACCCTCTGATTATTTCACATATCCCCAAATCTGACTTATATCCCATCTCATTCCCAATCCACAAATCCTTTCAATGTGCCTCTGGAACTCCTGGACTGTCATCAAGGTATGTCTTAAATCCTCAACTTTCTCTGAATCATTCCTTTAACTTCTTTTTCTAATATGACCTTGGCTCTCTTCTGAGGTCACTAATTCCACTATGCCCGTGAGATGGCTAATCTTTCCGCTTTAGAGTAGGTGATTCTTTTTACTCTTAACGGCTGCTTTCAGACTATCAGACCTCTATCCCCTCGCACTACACACATACACGCACACACTCTCTCAGCTCCACTGAAGTTCACATGATCAGACCGTACCCCTATTATTACTCTTTGTGCAGTCTTTCTGGTCAGTTCTCCTTGTTCATGGATAATTTTAGTATCTGCTTTACTGACACCTACTCTATCACTGTCCTGGTCAACATTCTTCAAAATTGCATTACATTTGAATAATCCATCCAGCATCCTGTCAATTTGGTTCCTTATCTTCACTTTTATTGATTTTTTCCTCCATCTTACACTCCTAATATGATACCCTAAAACTTGTCATTATAATAAATGCAACACATTCCAAATCTCCATTTCAATTACCTTATCCTTAGAGCACTACCTGCAATATTTAAAACTTATTCTTTCTAGAACTGAAGTTAATTAATAATCCTATTCTCTTAGGTGACTATTTTGCAGGTTATTTTTTATCTCCTTAAACTTCCAAAATCCACCTTCTTCTCAACCGGTAATCTTTCTCCGTCAGTGCCCTGAAGCCAACAATCTCTAGGGATATTTGGTATTTTTGTAATTTGTACAGTTATCAAAATTTGTCTGTGCTTAAACAAGATTATGAGGTGGTATTTGTTTGTTTTTGTTTTAGTCTCACTTCATCATAGTCCTAGAGTGATATTCCCACCCACACATGTCCTTAAATAGTTTAGAATAATTATAGATAACTGTACATATGAGATAATAAATTTACTCTGAAAACTTGGCTTTTGAAAAAAATTGACAGTATGACTATCAGGGGTGGCATTTCCTTGGTAACATCACCACAAGTAAAAGTTTATCCAATTTTGAGCTAACATCCACTTTTTTTTAGTAATCTCAATTGTAAATACCCATGTAATATAAATTTTGATTTTTTCAAGAAAGTATGCTTTTGACATTAATTGGACCTTACTGCATAGATATGCATACAGTTTTATCTAAGTTCTGAGATTAGAGTTGTACAACTAAGACAACTCAGTACTCTATATTGAAGTGGAATGAGGGTGAGGTATTATTTTGGAGTAAGAATTGATTTTGTTTTGAAATGCTCACCTGATCCTACACTCAGTGGTAATTATCTTGATTTATGTTCTCAGAAATATACCTAAAGACTCAATTCCTTTTTAATTTCACTGACTTTTTTTTTCTTTATCAAGGTATAATTTACATACAATAAAATCTACTTCTTTTAAGTGTAAAGTTTAAACTTTGGTAATTGAATACAGTTGTATAACTTCCACCACAATCAGGATATAGAAAATGTCCACCACCAGTGTGACCTTTTCTAATATTATTCTGTGAGGTTACTTATGTTCAATAAGAGAACATCTTGACCTAACTGTGACTGTGAGGCCAGCTTCTAATAACACTAAATACTTGCTGTTAGTGTTAGCTGGTTCAGAATATCAGGGTATTCTTTTCTCTTTCACATTTCTCCCTTAAATAAGAACAAAGTGTTAAACAGAAGATAACTTCTACATCTTCCCAGTACCAAATATACATATTTTCAGCTAGTTTCTGCTACATATATAAAATGTCATTATTCCTATATAAGGTAAACCTTTCTCCCTATGTATTGGATTCTATCCCATATCACTAAATCAAGGAACTTTCTTCTACAGTTTTATTTTCTCGCTTCTTTTTTAAATATCTTTTATTTTTTATTGAGGTATAATTGATGTAACATTATACTAGTTTCAGGTGCACAACATTTTGATTTGATATCTGTATATACTGCAAGTTTATATCACAATATCACAAAATCATCACAATAAATATCTGTCACCATACAAAGATACAAAGTTTCTTATGATGAGAACTTTTAAGAACTCTTAACATCTTTCAAAGATGCAATATAATGTTTTTAACTATAGTCACCATTCTGTAAATTATATCTCCATAACTTATTTTATAACTGGAAGTTTACCTCTTGACCCTCTTAAAACATTTTTCCCACCTCCCATTCCCCTTCCCTCTGGCAATTACCAATTTGTTCTCTGTATTTTTTAGTTTTTTTGTTCATTTTTTTGTTCATTTTTTGTTCATTACTTTTTTGTAATGAACAAACATTACATTTTTGTAACGAACAAACATTACATTTTTCAAATGTAATTTTGAACAAACATTACATTTTTTGTAATTTTGAACAAACATTACATTTTTGTAATGAACAAACATTACATTTTTCCCACCTCCCATTCCCCTTCCCTCTGGCAATTACCAATTTTTCTCTGTATTTTTTAGTTTTTTTGTTCATTTCTTTTTGTTCATTTTTTGTTCATTACTTTTTTGTTCATTTGTTTTTTTGGATTATGCATATAGGTGAAATTATACAGTATTTTTCTATCTATGTCTGACTTATTTCACTTAGACTAATAGCTTCAAGATCCATCCATGTTACCGCAGATAGCAGGATTTCATTCCTTTTTATACAGTTGAGTAGTTTTCTATTGTATATATTTACCACATATTTTTTATCCATCATCTATCCATGGACACTAAGGTTGCTTCCATATCTTGGCTTTTGTAAATAACATTGAAACAAATAAAGGGGTGCATATATCTTTGCAAATTACTGTTTTCATTTTCTTCAGATAAATACCAGGAGTGGAATTGCTGTATTGTAGGGTAGTTTTTATTTTTAATTTTCTGAGGAAACGTCATACTGTTCTCCATGGTGGCTGCACTAATTTATATTCCCACCAACAGTGCAGGAGGTTCCCTTTTCTCCACATCCTTGCCAACACTTGTTTGTTTTTGTCTTTTTGATGATAGCCATTCTACAGGTGTGAGGTGATATCTCATTGTGGTTTTGATTTGCATTTCACTGATGATTAGTGATATTGAGCATTATTTCATGTGTCTATTGGCCATCTGTATATTTATTTTGGAAAAAAGTCTTCTCATCTCTGCCTTCTAAAACAGTTTCTTCTCTACACTGTATCATTCCTATGAGCAGACAAATATTTCGTATTATCTCTCACTTTAAAAATAAAGGTAAAAGAACAGCTTTCCCTTGATCTTCATTCTCCTCCAGCTTTTACCGCTTTTTTAATATATTTCTCTCATTTCAAATGAGATGGCTTAACTACTGTACATATTCAGAGTCATGGCTTCCTCTCCTCCTGTTCTCCTTAAATCTCATCTAATTGTCCCCAGCATTTGCCAGCAGAAGCTACCGTCAATGTTACTAATTCCTCCATATTGTCCAAACTATGGGTTAGTTCTCAGCCCTAATTTTTTCTGAAGATCAGCAGCATTTGACATGATTGCTTCCTGATTTTTGAAACATCGTTTTTATTAAATTTGCAATAGCAGTATCTTTGTTTTCTTCTCAGTCCTTCTGAATCTCCTTTGATAGAACTTTTCTTCTTGCTGCTATGCATTTTGAAGAGTAACCTCAGATTGTGTCCTGTCACAAATTTTCTTCTCTTTTTACGGTTATTCTTTGGGTGATCATATGACCTATAGAGAAATAATTATTTCCATCCCAGAACTTTCCCTTGAATTTTAGACATTTATATCCACCCAGCATATAAAATGTGGCCTGCCTCAAGCTATTTTCTTCACTCTTCTGTAGTCTACTATCTGATATCTGTTAGTATCCTAGGAATCTGTCTAAACCAGTCACCATTCCTGCCTGGTGTGATACAAACTATATTTCACAGACTCTCTTTCTAGTGGCTTTCTGTTAGGTTCTGCTAATATAAGACTGTGGCAGGAGATTGGAAGCTGGTAAAATTATAAAATACTTTTATGGCTTCTGAGTGTCTCTAACAATGGTTGTCCCAGCTGTGCTAGTGGGGATGGTGGTAGTGAAAAAAACTTGAGAAGCAGTAATAACAGCAACAGTGGAGACAGCGACAGGAATGTGGTAACAGTACTTAAGGCAGTAGTAGCATTTGCAAAAACAAGGAATGTGAGTGAGCTCCTGGCTTCCTGCTTAACCAGTTCAAACACAGCAAGCAGAAGCTTCAACTGGGAGAACAATCCCAGGCTTGGAGTGACACCATTATCCCTGTGCTTCTCCAGCTCTAAGAGTAATAGTGTCTTCCTGAAATTGTTCATTATTTGCTAACCTCACCTATCCCTTTTTGTTCCTTCAGTGCTTCAAACTATTGAAAACGAAATTCTCTAAATTACCTCCATTTGTATTTCTTGAGTAGTTTGTTTTTATGATTGAAGACTGACTGATATAATATTTGAGCCAGAAGGGCTCTGAGGAAACAGATCTTTTGGGATTAGTTAGCTAACATAATTGCTTTAAAAAAGTGATTACATCCTTATCAGTGGAAAATAAACTGGAAGATAAATTGATATTACTCAGAGATAGATGCAGTGACTGAAAACTTTGGTCTTCCTTGTTTGGAAGAGTGAAATATCTTCCTGTGCATGAAGGATAGTTACATCCTATTAGGAAGAAGCATGGTTATTCTCTTTGACTGAATAACCAACATAGTGGACAGTGCCAAATAGTGTCTTGTCTCTTAGTACAACACCCATCCTTCCATACCTCATTTTTACCTTCAAGTTAGAAAATGTAAATTACGTTTCCTAATCCATTTTGCCAGCTGACTTCCCCATTGCATTCCTCTAATGGAAGACACAGGTAAGGATCTGAATACAGGAAGAAGGGAAAAACCAAGCCATTCTAAACTGCCAACTAGTCTTTCAGTAGTTAAAAATTATGGGTCAGGAAGTGATTGTTTAAACTGTCATAACAAAGAACTCCAACATCTCACTGGTATATTTATTGCTCACGCTACATGTCCACCACTGGGATAATCTGGGGATTCTGTTTCATGTCAATCTAAACCAGAGATGCAAAGGTATAGAGCATCCACAATTGGAACATTGTTAGCTGCTGTTGGCAGAGATAAAGAGCTTCTTTTCACATTTTTTTAGCTTAAGAATGTCACTCGGCCACACCTATCTCCAAAATTGTCAGGAATCTGGAGATAATTTGTGAACAATATTAATAAGCACTACATTAACCTTCCACCATAAGAACATGTACTTCCCACACCTTTGTAGAAAAAAAAAAAATTGCCAGCATTAAAATCTCTATTAAAAAAAAAAAGAAAAGAAATACAAATTCTAAGGTATTTTCAGTTTTTGTACTTATCTTTAATGGAAACATCATCTTAAATCAGTTTTTTCCTCCCATGTTCCTCATTGAAATAATTGGTACTCCATAAACTCAAGTTTTTTAGGCAAAAAAGTTTTGGATTCCTTTCTTTGTCTTACATCACATACCCAGTATATCAGAAATTCTGGCCACCTCCAACTTTGAGATGTTTGCCAAACAACATTTCCAGCACTTCCACTGCCACCACATTGGTCCAAGCCACCATCACTTTTTGTCCCAGTTACTATAAAAACTTCCTAACTGATCTCTCTGCTTCCACTTCTTTTCTACAACAGGACTGTTGGCCCTTTTGGCATGTAAGTCAGTTTGTTGCTCCCTTCACCAAATTCACGTGATGGCATCTTATCAATTGTGAAGTAAAATATCAGAGCTGATATCTACCATGCTCTACAAAATCTGATCCTTAACCACTTGATAGCTATGCCAGTGATGGATACAGTTGTATTGGTATAGGTAAGTAGGTAAACAGATAGATAAATATATACATATGTAGATAAAATGGAAGTAATATTATTAGTCAAAACCCTTAGTATATGCAGAAGCATTGGCTGTTTAGAGACTTTTAATGGTGATTCAAAGAAAAGCATATGACATTTGGTAACACTTTATCACTTGATTTACTGCTCCTATTAGACCTTGGATATTCCAGGGAACAGCGAAAACACTTTTTTAAGTTTGCACTTGTGAGTAAATGATAAAGAGATTAAATGAAATGTGATAGAAGTGGAATAAGGTTGCAATTCATAGAAGGGTAATGACTTTGACTTAGGGCTTTACAGGGATATTATTAGTTACATGTCAATATCAAATCTTAGCCATGAATACACATTCTTAAATTCCTTCTAAAAATGAGAATTTTAAATGAAAATACTGAACAAAATTCTTATCTTTATAATACATGAATATTATAAAAGTTTTCTTGATCCCTTGATTTGTTTGATAAATGTGCTATTTAAGATCTTCAGAGTCAAATTCATTGTTTGAAGGTTTTTTCCTTAAGATTTGTTAAAAAGGTTTTTGTGTTATAATCTCTATAAATGGTTCCTATTTACATTTAATGCAACAGTATTCAAAATTGCCATTAATATTCCAACAATCAATAGAACTATTTATGAAATTTCATCATTATAGGAATATGTATACATTTATCTATAATAAAATTATTTAGCTTGTGTAAAATTTTTTCATCCACCATAATTTCAGTATTTCATAAATTTAATTCTAAAATAGACCAGAAAGAAAAAATTGTACAGCCTATCAGAAATTATAACACACAATAGAAAAATAATAAAATTTAGAAATAATAAAAATAATATGTAAAATTACTTTTGCCTAGTCACACTTACTACATTAGGGATTTTATCAGGGTCAGGGACATGAGGCAAAAATTTAAGAATCTTATACTTCGGGAAACCTGTGATAAAGAATAGCTAGTGAGCATATCAGGGAAAGATCTGGGGAATGAGAGGGAAAAAAATGCCTATCATACCAATGAACAACACAGAAAAATGTACACATAAATACAATTTTATCAGTTTGTACTGATATTTCCAGTGTGTAAATGTTAGTTAGAAATATGAATCTCAGGCCCCATCCCAGACCTATTGCACAGAATTTACATTTTGGGAGGTTATCTTATGTTCATTAAAATTTGAGAAGCACTGGTCTAATAAACTACTGAGAACTAGTTTGGATTGAATGGAGTGTCTACCATATTGGAGATCCTTTTCTTGGTTTCTACCTTCCTTCCATCTATCAAACAGCTTCCAGCTGTTCCATTGAACACAAGATATGTGGTTGTTAATGAGCATTCATGACATTTTCCTAAACACTGAGGCTTGGATTTCTATGGTAGTAGAGAAAACCAACAAAAGAGAGGTTAACTGAAAGCATACCCCAAAGTATTATATGCTTTGACAAAGGAATAAATTCATCTGGCCTTACATAGTAAAGGGAACATCAACATATTTTTATGGACCACCGCTGATGTTTCATACAGTGGTTCTCAGATAGTCTGATGGTATTCCAAAAGAATATAGTAAGTAAAACAATTCTGCTCATATATTTTTGAAATTTTTAAACGAAGGATTATGTTGGTCAAAACATGTTTTGCTTATTTAACAACTTCTTAAACATTGTATATGAGATATAATGACTGGGTGATTTCTTCTTTACTATCATGAATGGTTCATTTTGTTTAACATTTTATGTCTATAAATAAGTTATTTGTTAAATTTTCAGTTTATCATTTCACTTGCATTATCACCCAATAAGCAAAATAGATCAAAGTTTAAATGGCTGAGAATTCTTTATTGGAATGGAAGTATAGTTGTTAAAACAGCAATTTAAATATTATAACAAAATTAGTTAATCAAATGGCATTATTGAATTCTTTTTTTTTAAATTGGGGTATAGTGTTTTACAATGTTGTGTTACTTTCTACTGTACAGTGAAGTGGAGTTCCCTGTGCTGTATAACAGGTTCTCATTAGTTATCTATTTTATACATATTAGTGTATATATGTCCATCCCAATCTCCCAATTCATCCCACCCCATTATTCAGCCATAAAAAGGAATGAAATTGAGTCATTTGTAGAGATGTGAATGGACCTAGAGACTGTCATACAGAGTGAAGTAAGTCAGAAAGAGAAAAACAAATATCATATATTAACACATATATGTGGAATCTAGAAAAATGGTACAGATGAAGCAGCAGTATTGAATTCTATACAATATTAATAGCATAAAATATGGAATAAGCAATACTATCCCAACTCTCTAATGGTTTTCTTTTTAATGGGATGAAAACATTCTTTTGCAGAATATGAATTCATTCTTGTCATATATAATTTTTTATGTCATATTTTACATCTTCATGTTTAGTCTTTTACTGGTTATTGTAGTCCTATTGATTTTATAATATTTTGTTTTTTAATCTTTGTAATAGTTTATTTAAGTGGTTGATCCTCAGCTTTTGTTACATATTTGCCTTTACTATACTGGAATTTTTCCTTTCCTACAGACTTTTACTTCTTCTTATGGCCTTTTATTTTTCACTTAGAGAAGACCCTTTAACATTTCTTTTAGGGTATGTTTGGTATTTTTTTTTAATTGAAGCATAACTGATTTACAATGTTATGTTAGTTTCAGGTGTACAGAACAGTGATTCCGATTATATATATATATAATCTTTTTCAGATTCTTTTTACTCTTATAGGTTATTACAAAGTACTGAGTAAGATATGTTTAGTATTGATGAACTCTTAGTTTTTGCTTGTCGAAGAAATTCTTTATCTCTCCTTAAATTCTAGACTATAATCTTGCTGGGTAGAGTATCCTACATTACAGGTTTTTCCTTTGAGCACTTTGAATACAGCATGCCACTCCCTTCTGGCCTGCAAAGCTTCTGCAGAAAAATCAGCTGATTGCCTTATGGGAATCCCATTATGTATGATTCTTTGTTTTTCTCTTGCTACATTTAGAATCCTCTCTTCACCTCTAAATTTTGCAATTTAATTATGATATGTCTTGTGGGTCTGTTTGGGTTCATCTTGTTTGGGACCTTCTGTGCTTCCTGTACCTGGATATCTGTTTCCTTCTCTGGGTTTGGGAAATTGTCAGCCATAATTTCATCAAATACATTTTTGAACCCCTTCTTTCTCTTTTCTTTTTCTGGGGCCCCTATAATGCAAATGTTGATACACTTGATGTTGTCCCAGAGGTACCCTATACTGTTCTCATTTTTTTAAATTTGTTTTTCTTTGGCTGTTTTAATTGTATGATTTCCATTATCCTATCTTCCAGATTGCTTATGTGTTATTCTCTATCACCTGGTCTGCTGTTCTTTCGTTTCACTGTTTTTTGTTTTTTTCATTTCAGTTTTTGTATTCTTCAGGTCTGACTGTTTATTTTTATATATTATAGTTCCTTGTTAAAATTATCACTCTTTTCATCTATTCTTTTCCCTAATTCAGTTAGCATTCTTTATTACTAATGCTTTGAATTCTTTATTTGGTAAATTGTTTATTTCTGTTTCATTTTTTTTCAGAAGTTTTCTCTTGTGAGACGAATTCCTCTATCCTTTCATTTTGCTGAACTTTCTCTGTCTCTATGAAATTAGGTGAAAGAGTTACCTGTGGTGACCTTGAAAAGGATGTTCTTTTGTGGAAGCGTCCCTATGCAGTCTGTGTGTGCCCAATGGCTTTGGTGGGAAAGCTAGATTTGACCTGAACCCAAGTCATGTCTTTGCTCCGGGTATGCTGGCAGCTATCACCTTAGTAGAAGGTGGGGCTGGAAATGGAAGGGCTAGGTCTGGAGTCAGGGGTGAGGCAAGGCTTCCCCTCTGCCCAGTGGCTGTCACTGCCCTATCAGGGGTGTACGGTATGTCCCAGGTTAGTGGAGCAGAAGTCCTGAGAGTCAAGACTGAGCTGCTTGCATTAACTTTAATGTGTGCTCTCACCCCTCCCAGCACTGGCACCCTCACCTCAGAGGGGAGCAATGCTGCAGCAATAGGGGTTGACATGGGCACTCAGCATGGGTCAGTGCGAAGGCTGTGGTGGTCCAGCCTGGGTCAAAGGCCTAGACTGCTTCTGACATGCTGCCTGTGTAAGTGCTAGTAATGACTGCCCCTGCCCTGCTCAGACACCACTTTGGTTCTGAGCCTCTTTTGTCCCTCAGAACTGAGCTCTCCCCTTGAGCCTCTGCTACCCTACCCTGGTGTGGGGCTTCACAGCAGGGCATATAGAGCTTGTGTAGGCTTTTGGCATGTATCATGGCACAGGCCTTGCTGGTCTAGCCATAGATAGAGGTCAGAGATGCTTGTGATGAGCTGCCTGTGTAAGCTCCAGTAATGGCTGCCTCCCCACTTCTCAAATGCCTCTTCAGGTCCTAGCCACCTCAGTGTCTTTCAGCCAAGCCTTCACTCCAGTGTGGAGCTGTGTCGAAAAGCAAGCAGAAATGGAGCATTTGCTTGTCTCAGGCTGGGGAGTGGGAGACCACACAGCCACTCCAGCACTTTTCAGTCCACCCTTTCTGACCTGTTTCTGCAGGAGGCAAGCATACACGTAATCCTCATGTACAGAGTACCGGCTTCCCACAGCACTCCTGTTAGTTGCACCAGCCCTCCAGCCAGCCAAGGGGGCTCATCTTCCCTGTGTCAGACCTTAGGGCTGGCATAGCCAATATGTAGTTCAAACTGCTCAGCCCTCAGAGAGGATCTCTGCCCGGGGAATCTCCCTTTTCCTCTGAGCCCTCTCATAGGGTCACAAGTCCAGACCTGATGGCTTGACTTCCCTTCTTACCCAATTTCCTGTGGATATTTCTTATAACCTTGGTTGTAGTCTTTCTGCCAGTTTCCAGTTATTTTTCAGTGAAAATTATTCCACAGATAGATGTATTTTGATGTGTTCGTGGTGGGAGGTGAGTTCCCCTACATCCTCCTACTCTCCCATCTTGATCTCCTCAGGTTGCTGTTTTTGTTTGTTTGTTTGTTTGTTTGTTTTGCGGTACGCTGGTCTCTCACTGTTGCGGCCTCTCCCGTTGCGGAGCACAGGCTCCGGACGCGCAGGCTCAGCGGCCATGGCTCACGGGCCCAGCCGCTCCGCGGCATGTGGGATCTTCCCGGACCTGGGCATGAACCCGTGTGCCCTGCATCGGCAGGCGGACTCTCAACCACTGCGCCACCAGGGAAGTCCTATTATGTCTTAATTTTTAAGTGACATAGAAATGTTAACCAAGTCTTATGTTGTTAATTTTAAAAATATTTTTCTTCTTGAGAAAAATGTTAATTTTTAACGTTTGCTTTCAAAAATAAGCACAAAGCTTGACTTTTCATTAATTACTGTCTTTTAAATTTTACTTTCCCCCCCCTGCTGGAAAGTATTTTTATATGAATCAGGGAATTTTTTCCCTTGAATCCTTATTTTTAACTCCCAATATGCTAGATAAAAGAAGAAACCCCTTGATAGCAGACACTCTGTTTACACAAATGCCTGTTTTGGATAATTATTTGTATCAGATCCTCAGTTTCTCTAAACAGTGATTAGAAAATCCCAGCTACACAGTGAGTACAGGATTTTATTTTTAAGGTTTTTCAACGATACTGGGACATATATACTTCAACATAAGAATTAGATGGTCCAAAATACAGAAGTGTATTATTTTAAAATGTATGTGGCCTTAACTATTCTATGTGATTTCATTTGCATTAGGTGAGTGCATAGGTAAGCAACATTTAATAATAATAATAATGTTCCATTATAGTATCAGACTCCCAGGTGAAGATGTATCAAATATTAATTTTATCACATAAAAGTCCTAGGCAGTATTTGCATAATTACAGTGAAGTAAATGGAGATAAACCCTCTATCTATGGTTTCAGTGAATCATTGTGTAGTGAAACTGGACATAGATTGTTACTATGCAAATAAATGTGAGAAATAAATTGTACTTCTATGGAGAATCTCCAAGAGACCTGTCTTCTTTCAGTCTCAAATGAGTCCTATAAATTTCCCTAAAATATCTAAAAATCAATCCCAGGAAATATTTTGAAATAAGTTTCACTTATATAAAAATTAATGATTATATTTACTTAGAAATTATCTTAAAACAATATTATCAGAGGGCAAAACATGAAGGAGAAAAGGGAAATGATGTTAATTGGGTTCCTAAAATATATTAGACAATTACATATTATCTATTTGATTCTTACAGTAACACTTAGAGTTTAGTATTTATATCACTGTTTCACAAATGAAACAATGGAGACTCAGGCTGATTTTAAAACACACCTAAATAAATATCGATAGTTATGCGTAAATTCAGTATATGTACCCTGACATTTTGTTAATCTGCTTTATTAAGGAATGGAGAAGATGTTTGAGGAAAGTGAGCTGTGTTAATTACAAACACTAACTCATAGATGTTCCTTGGATTATTCTAATTACCAAAGTCAGTTTGCTAGTAAAAGTTTTTTAAATATTAAAAAAATTAAAGTTTTAAACTGAATTTAAATATGTTTAATGATCCATTAATTATATTACTTTTTCTATAGTTTATTTTAAATTTTTATTGTTTGCTTCAATGATTGTTTTTAGGATCAGATAGCAATTCTCTTTTTCTCATGATATACTTGCTTGTAAAACTCAAATGCATGGTTATCTATATATGCACTGTTCTCCTTTCCTCTTTATTTCTTGTTGTACTCTACATTTATTTTTTGTCTATTTTTATCTCTCTTTCTATTCTTCTTTCTACTCCTCTGTAATATTCAATCTTAAATAAGAAATACTGTTATTTTTTTCCTATTCATCTTATAACTGAAACTTTGTACCTTTGGACTGTCTTCATCTAACTTACCCTCCTCTGACCTCTTTTTCTATGAGTTTGTTTCTGGGTTTGTTTTTGAAATATAATTGACCTATAACACTATGTTAATTCCTAAACCATGATAGGTCTAGTTGTTATCTATCACCATATGAAGATATTACATAATTATTAACTATATCCCCCTCACTGTACCTTTATACCTGTGACTCATTTATTTTGTAACTGAAAGTTTATCCTTCCCTCACATATTCCTCTCCTCTACCAATCCATTCCCTATGGCAGCTGCCTGTTTGTTCTCTGTGTCTATGTCTGTTTTTATTTAGTTATGCATGTTTCATTTGTTTTGTTTTTATATTCCATGTATAAGTGAAATGACACAGTGGTTGTCTTTCTCTATCTGACTTATTTCACTTAACGTAATACCATCTAGATCCACCTTGTTATTGCAAATGGCTAAATTTCATCCTTTTTATGACAAATATTTCATTGTACATGTTATACATACCACATTTTTATCCATTCATCTATCAATAGGCATGTAGGCTGCTTCCATATCTGGGCTCTTGTAAATAATGCTGCAATTAACATAGGAATGCGTATATCTTTTTGAATTAATGTTTATATTTTCTCTGAATAAATACCCAGGAGTGGAATTGCTGGATTGCATGGTAGTTGTATTTTTAATTTTTTGAGCCATCACCATACTGTTTTCCTTAGTGGCTGCACCAATTTACATTCCCACCAGCAGTGCATGAGGGTTCTCTTTTCTCCACATCCTTGCCAACACTTGTTACTTGTTGTATTTCTGACAGTAGACATTCTGACATGTGTAAGGTGATATCTCATTGTGGTTTTGAGTTGTATTTCCCTGATGATGAGTGATGTTGGGCATCTTTTCATGTGCCTGTTGGCTATCAGTATGTCTTCTTTTGGAAAAATATCTAGTTGGGTCATCTGCCCATTTTTTAATTGAGTTGTTTGTTTTTATGTTGAGTTGTATGAGTTCTTTGTATATTTTGGATATTAACCCCTTGTTGGACATATCGTTTGCAAATATCTTCTCCCATTCACAAGGTGGCATTTTTGTTCTGTTGATTGTTTCCTTAGCTGTACCAAAGCTTTTTAGTTTGCCCTAGCTTTTCTGCTTGTCTTCAAGTCTTTCTCATCAATAGTTGCTCTATAAATAGTTGTAATTTTGGTGTGCCCATGAGAGGAGGTGAGCTCAGAGTCTTCCTTCTCCATCATCTTGACCACTTTTCCTATTCACCAATTCGTCCAAGCTCCTGTGCTTGGTGCTTCACTCTTTGGCTCATGGCCTCATTTTTCCTTCTTCAAAGACAATAACAAAGCTGAAATCTATCTATGTTGCCATTTCTCTGGTTCTCAATGCTGTTTTTTATACTTAATATATAAATATATATAATATAATCTTGCTCTCCCCCTCTCATTTTATTGCTTACTTTCTCTGGCATCTTTATTCCTAATTATGAAGACTTGATTTCTCTGATCAACAGGCATATGAGTCAAATATGACTCTCCTGGCTCCCAGTCTACCATGAATGACCAATGAAATCTCCATAAACTGACTACGATTTTGATGTTTCGCTTCCAGATTCCCTGGATAATCTGATTGCTGCATTCACTGCTGCATTTCTTTTTTTCATCAGTCTCATCCCTTATGCAATCACATATGTCTTGGGTAGCAGACTGGTAGAGTGTGGCTTTAAACTTCTGCCTGCCT